>NC_134587.1:14005937-14315625 GCF_037038515.1 Microtus pennsylvanicus
CTGCCTTTTTGAGTCTGAGGTTGTCTGGTGGCTGTTAAGTCTGTGCCTTCGAGTTAGGTAGCCAGGGAGTGCCGTTTCAGGGAGGTGTTACCGCGTTAGACTCTGTGAACACGGGTTTATACAAGGGAAATAAGTATGAAGTATGTGATAGTAAGTATGAAGGAATAAGGTGCTCGGTAGGGGCTGTGTGATGAAGAGGAGAAGGGGAAGTCACCGGAGACCCACACTAAGACATTGGCTTGTGGTTAAAGATGAAATTTACGTCTTTGTTTCTGATTCTCACAACAGAAAAGGAAAACACGATGCCGTGTGTTTCTTGTTTTCTCTTAAGTTATTTAGGAACAAGATATTTTTCTACCAGCACTACATACAGGGGGGAATTTGTCATTTGGGTCATAGAATTAAGAACTTTGACCATACTGTTTAGACACTTCTGGCAACACTGATAATGATCTCTCTCTCTCTCTCTCTCTCTCTCTCTCTCTCTCTCTCTCTCTCTCTCTCTCAATAAGAGACACTGATGTCTTCGTTTCTTACAGACTTACTGAAATCTAAAGTTACTGACGCTGTTACATATCCAGGAAGTATTTCTCTGGGTAACTCAAATGTGAGCGCAGATGTGCAGTTTTCTGGCGATCACCTCAGTTCACGCCACAAAACAGATGGGGAAATTGATGCCCACCCAAAGTCAGACATCAGCCTTGGTCATGAATTGAAGGAAACTGCCACTGTCTGCCATCACCGTAGTTTCTGTCTGAAACTTAGAAGCTGTTGTTTGCTTGGAACTAGCAAAGAAATGAGTGGAGATAGAGTGACTCAAAACTGCCTAGAAAGATGGAAAAATGCAAGGTTTTTAGTCCGGCACACGGGCCACCATGCTATAGAGAGTTTCACTTCACTTTGGCCGGGAGTCTGAAATAAAACGATAAATGCTCCAGGCTTCCTGGTCCCAAGGATAATCGTTACTGGAAGCACACCATGAGATGTTACCGAAGTGTGTTTCAGCGTCAGAGACCACTGGCCATTTCACTGTTCCATTTACTTTAGGTTGTGAACACTTGCTCGTTTCCTGGATTTCTGAGCCTACATTTTCAAGGCTGCCTTTTAATCTGTCCAGCAGAGTACATAAAGATCCTTAAAGCAGAACTGACTTATTCTTTCTGAAAGGCCCTTTGGAAAATTGAGAGATCACCTCTTCCTTTCATGTCAGTGTGTGGATTCCCTTTACCTGGGGAGTCTTCTCTCGAGTCCAGCAGGGTTCCAAGTTGGAATCAGCACTCACAGTAGAACACACACTTTGTACCTCAACTGCACAAAGCTGGTCTTAGCCGTCCTTGGCAAGCTGCATTCTGAAGCTGCCTTCCAGAAGGTACTGGCCTCCACCCACCCACACCGAATTGAGGACCACTGGTGTCTTGGCTGCAGCAATTCGGAACAAAACAAGCAAACAAAGAACACATACCAGCTAGCATGCCTTGTTCTGGAGTCCTAAGCCTATGTTTTCCAATTATTGCAGGAGGGAAAACAAAAATCCCCTCTCTTCTCCCTCCCTGCGAGGGGGTAGACTTGGTCTTTAGGATGCTCTTTTGTTCAGCTTGGTTCTTGATGCCTTTTGAAGTTAAAAGGATGCCTCTGGACTCAGAGCAAGAGCTCCTAGTGTTCGGTAGATGGCTATATCCTTTCTTGATATTGCAGCGGGCTTGTGCCATATAGTTTCCTATTTGCTGTGTAGAGATAAAAGTCGTGATTCTTTAGTTGGCTGTGATTCTAACTAAGGAAGAGTCTTCTACAGCCAGAGATAACCCACTTCTACTTTTGAGAATTTCTATTTGTGACTACATTCTTGAGTGTATTAGTGGCAGTCTGGGGTTGTAAGTCCAGGACATATGGGAAGGCCTGATGTTATATACACCTGTTCAGTCCTTTCTGGGAGCTGGCCTGCTTTCTGTTCTTCAATTGCTCTGATTAGGAAACACTTGGGACTGTGTATTAAGGGTGGAAGAGAGAGATGGAGAAACTGATTGTAGAACGATATGGCATGCTGCCCGCAGCTAGTTAAAATGTTTGTTGATTTCTCTGCTGGGTCCCAGACCCACTGCTAACCAGCTTCTTAGCGCTTTCTCTGTGCCTCCCTCACTGTGAGTCTCTTGTTCTGGGGACTGGAAAACACATTCTGCCAGCAGCAGGACTCTTTGTAGTGTTTGACTTGATATCTGGAACATTCTGGATTGAACCCAAGTCTGGGCTGTGAGGCCACCCTGGTAAGACTGAGGCTGAAGGAGCGCCCTGAGGTTGGGAGAGGAAGGCCATTGTCACGCACCAGTACTCTTCCTGTTCCTGAAAGGGAGGCTCACTTGCACCTTCTCTCCAGGTTGGTTCTCTTTGGTGGAGCCTTTGAGTACTGAAGAAATATTTTCCTGGCAAGGCCAAGGCAAGCGAGGAAGGGCAGGCTGTGCTCTGGCTTGTGGGAAGTAGGCAAACATCACAGATGTGGGCGTTTGGCACACTGACTCAGATCCCAGCCCAGGTACTTACCTATTAGCTATGTGACCTTGGGCAATGTTGCCAGGTTCCCATTTTCTCACATATAAAATGAGGCCGATAATGAAAACGTACAAGCTTTAACGGGAATTTTACAGCTATAGTGTTACTGTGCCGTGGGTGATCAGCACATGGGGTTCACACAGGTCGGGCTTCTGTGTGTGGACACCTTGAAGGGAGAGGACTGGTTGACTTCCGGGTGTTAGAGTCCCATCTGTCCCCCTTTGTACTGTCCCAGGCTCAGGCTGTGTTCTTTCATTGGACATCTAGGAGGGAATTTGGGCGATTGGGATGTCATTTTTTGGTTTCACTTGTGGAATTACGATGCCTTGCTCTGGGGGTCTTTTGCCCTGATGGCATATAAATCTCATTAGACGTTCTTGGTATTGTGCCACAAATCATGACTCCTCTGCTTCCCGTTCCTTTAAAGCATGGATAACAATGTGGCTCTGTCTTTTAGGAGTCTTGAGTGCATTAGCTAATGATCAAGAGGCCTTAAATATGAAATTTCCATGAATGCCAAGGAGCTTCTGCAATGACACATTTGCATAGTTTTCTTGGCATCCCTAAGAGCTGCATTTGAAACAAGAGACTCCTAGGACAGATTTCTGTTTTTCTAATTGTAGAGCAAGAGCTGACACCCTGGGAGTGTTCAGGATGCTAAATCTCAGGACATGGTGAAAGTCCTGAAGGAGCCCAGGAAGACCTGGGAATGGGTGTGAGTTGGAAGTGTAGTTCAAGTGAGGCAGGACCCAGGGGTCATAACAACTTGAAGCTCAAATGGAGTTGTGCTCAACTTGCCTGCCCCTCTGTCCTCAGAGAGACACTGGGGACTTTTCTTCTCTATATAGTCATTTTAAAACTGAAGGGGCTCTTTGAAGATGTCCCTGGTAATACTTTGAATATCTTCAGTCAGAGACTTAAAATAATAGACATTGTAAAAAAAAAAAAAAAAGGTGCGTAAGTGCCAGTCAACTGGTGCCGTTTGATAGCGGATGTCTTTATTTTCTTTCAGGTAGCGGAGCAACGGCTGTGGTCCAGGCAGCCCTGTGCAAACCCAGGCAAGAACGCGTAGCCATCAAGCGGATCAACCTGGAAAAATGCCAGACGAGTATGGATGAACTGTTAGTGAGTATCAGGGGAGGGATGGCTGCTTCCTGCTCTTCATGGTCTGGGGCTTGTGGACACGGTGAGAAAAGAACATGGTGTTGGTGGGTAGTGTCTCCCCGGAACTGGCTGCACCCCTCTCAGGAGTAAGTGGCTTCGGTGTGCGGTATTCAGACTGCACAGCCCCGTGGTCTCAGTGTGGCATTCCATTTTAGACACGGAGAGCTCTGGCCTGAGGTCATGGATTTGTGACCCCAAAGTTCAGATGTCCACCTTCTCTTGGGTCTTTTCTGAATAGTTCAGCTATGAATTCCTCTAGAAGTGTATTTTGGGCATTTCTGCTTTTATAAGTCACAAAATCATATACAAATTGAGGTTTTGGGTTTCTCTCTCTCTCTCTCTCTTTCTCTCTCTTTCTTTTTTTGTCATATACTATAGACTGCATTTGGCTCATGATCCAAGTTTGCTACCTTGAATTTCTTCTTTGAAATGAAGCACTTAACATAAATAACTGGAGTGTGTCTGTGTAGATCTGACTGGAGTAGCGTTGGTTGGTTGAAGGAACATTTGCTCTGGGCTTAACTGACTCATTATTAAATGAACAGCTTAGCAAATGGTTATTAGTTACCCAGTAAACTGTGAAGGGTTTTAGACTTTAATCTCATAAATATGGTTGTTGTTCTGCCTGCCAGGATTTCCCCCCCCCTTTCCCTTTCGGCCATTTATTTCAGGACAAAACTGGAGTGGAGGAGTTAACCGATGGGTTATCCCAGACTAATCCCAGCACAAATATTAGTCCAGTAGCACCATGCAAGCTATGCAGTATAATGACAGTTGGCTCCACATGAAGAAGCCTTTTGTTTTATTCTACACTGGGAATGGAATGCCGTTAACAAGAGCTTTTTGTCTCCTCCCAGAATATAGCTTTTCTTTCGGGCTTAATTACAGTACGCTATAGTATAAATTAAGTTCACGGGTAGAGCTGTACTTTTCCAGACCTGTTTGGCCTTCCATTTTAAATCGGGTTACACAATGCAGAGATCTCACTGGGATTGAAGCAAAGGACTGCCAGCTGAAGCCCAGATTAAAGCAAGGGCTTCTGTAACTAAATGTTAATTTAAAGTCATTCATTTATGTCTTCCCCTCTCAGAATTTCAGCTATGCATTGCTTCTGTGGGCATTGTTGCTGCAGAGGACTTAATCTGTTTCTGACTGGGTAGTGACCAGCACAGTTGGGCCTTTGTCATCTACCAGCCCTCAAGGTCACCTTCCCCCGAGTGGAAAAAGCATTGAATAAACTGTGGGGAGAGCTGGGTCCCGCTTCGGCCACTAACTTGTTTTTAACTTCAGTTGCATTGCCTAATAGCATCGGGCCATTTGAAGAGAGAGAGAGCTGAATTGGAAAATCCCTGAGGTCTCTTGGGAGTCTTCGAATCCTGTGTCTGTGCATAGGATTTTTTTTTAACGTGAACTGTACATTAACATTTATGCATTGTTTGAAACATCCCTTAAGAGCCTGCCTATGGTGTTTGTGTTTCACGGTGGTGCTCTGTTGGAGCCCCAGCCACCTTCTGACTACCAGCCGAGTAGCACGTGTACTTTGAGTGTCCTTGTGCTGCAGTCTTGGGCGCAGCTTTTGGGCTGCACTGGTGCTGTGATCTGGGCTCTTTCAGATCACATCTTTCTAGTTGCCCTAGGCCATTGGTAACTTTTTGTCACAGTTGGCAAACAAGCATGATGGCCAGTTAGAGCCAGATTGAGGGCCAGAGGAGACCTCCTCACTCCAGTCCCTTTCTTCCACTTCCTAGGACAGTACACATTCCATCTCACACTGTAGGCAGTCTGGCTGTCTGCTCAAGGGCTGGGCTCTTTATTCCTTTGTGCTTGGCACCATCAGTCTTTATGAGTTGTCTGTTAGCAGTGCTCGATTTATTTTTCTGACCCCATTTCCCTCATTGTAATGCCCAAGCTGTATAGAATATACGCATACCTACTTACCATAAGAATAATAAAGTAAGTGTAATAAATACATATAACAAAATAAAATGGTGAAAATTTCCGTTTTAACAGATGCTAAATTCTTAAGTATATTGCTTTGGTCTCAACTTTGCACCTCTGCTCTTTTATGCTTTGGTATGTTTAGAGACGGTGGGAGGAAGGGCGCTGGTCCTTCAGGGTATACTACGATTCCTAATTTCATATAAAAATAATTAAGGATTCTGAGTATAGCCTGCCCAAGGTCATTAGTAGAGCCTTCCTTTGTGGTCCAGGTGATTGACACAGTCGCATTGTGTGGAGCAGAGTTCCTGTGCCCTTTCGACCTCCTGCACTGCATGCACTTTTATTATTCCTGTGGTTTCACATTTTGGCAGCGTTTGGACATCCGGTATCCTATTAATCCTTTAATTCCATGAATGCGTATTATCTCCAGGTTGGGGACTGCATCATCTCACAGAGGGTGCCATGTGTTAACTGGAAACCATTGTCCTTAGAAGAAACAATGGCCACTGGGGTCTTTATCTTGCAAGAGCATTATGTCATAGAAATCACAATTATCAACTCTGTACTAGCCCTAGGAACATCTGCCTCCCCCAAGGAATTTTTCACCCCGGACCCCTTCTCCTCTCTCTGTTCCCAAGCCTGGGCTTCATGGCCTTTGCCCCTTGATGTGGGGAATTGACATGTAGAACCAGATGTGGTGATACCCAGCAGTTTTGGACAGTTGACTCACTGTACCTTCGGCTGCGGCCATGGCCTTGGCTCCAGGTTTTGCTGCAGAAGGAGACACGTTGTTAAAAGTGTTAATCCCTGTGCCAGTTCCTCCAAGAATATAAGGACGAAAGGAAATGCCAGCTGAGCTCCTTGGCACCGAATGACTGCCCATCTAAACTTACCCGTTGAAATGAGTTCTGCTAAACTTCTTCAAGGTTAAGCTTGTCTGTTTATTTGATAGTACATCAACATCATTTCTATAGTGTGCTTAGTCTACGAGAAGCTTAAACTGCTGCTCATGCACAACCTTGTTTTATTTAACTCAGCAGTAACTAGAGGCGAGCCCTCCACAGTGAACGGTTTCATTCAAGTGCTGTCTGACATTTTCCTACTCTGAATGTGTGCTTTCTCTCTGTATCCCTTTGCATTTTCCTTGTCACTGTGGAGTGTCCCGTGACTGACTGTAGCCTGTCAGGATGACGTGCCTGTGGCGGGCAGGGTGTGTTGCTGTCAGCTTCATGGCTCTCTGTTTTCAGGAGGCACGCTTCTCGTGCTCTGATTATTTCTCAGGTTTGCTGATCCCACGCTTGCTGTCAGCCCGTGTTCGTCCCCTCCGCAGCGATACTGGAATAAATGGAAATTTGAAGTAGCATATCACTTCCGGGAGACGTTTTTTTAGTTGTGAAGCATACTTCACCTTTACCAGCTGCGTTCGGAGCCTCCCAGGGTTTCCTGTCCTGTGGGAAACCCTGGGCTAGTAAGTCGTCTCTTTGTTTAGGAAGAGGAGAGGCGAGATTGCTGAGCAGTGGTCGCTTCAGCAGGTTGATAGACAGATTGCCGGCTGTGAGGTGGGAACTTAAGACTTGCTGAGTCTGACCATTGTCCTGTGGACTGATAGCTCCTGGGGAGAGAGCACTGAGCTTCTTGAAAGTGCTTGCTTGCTTCCCCAGTCTGTGGTCAGCCTCAAGGTTAGTATCACTATCCTAGGATTCCTTATTTGAGTTTTCTTATTATCTGTTATCTAAGTGGAGAATTAATGATCTTTTTTTGAAAGCATTTATCTTTTCAGACCTTCATCCGATGATAAAATAAATTCCATAAACATCCCATTCATTTTTCTTTACCTTACAATTCAGCTCTTTTCCAGCCATCGGGATGCTGTCCTTTATTTCATTCACAGGCTGCTGAACATGTTTGACTCAGTAGTTAATTTGGCTGTTTTGTTTTTGTTTGCTTTGTTTTGACATGATCTCACCACACAGCTCATATTTGCCTCACACTTTACTTCTCCTGCCTCAGCTTCCCAAGTGCTGGGATTATCGACACGTTGCCCAGCATCTTCTTGAATCCTACGCTTTAACCATACTTACTGCCCATATCTTTTCCTCTGTCTGGAGTTCCTCTGTTTCCAGGCCGTCTTTGGTTTAGTTATGGGCAGTTTGGCTTCATCGCCTCATCCACCCTTGTGCAGCAATTCCATTGAACATACAGTTTAATCATCAAGTTATACCTTGTCAGGGAGACCCTCACCCAGGAACTGGAGTGCTTGTTTCTTTAAGAGAGTAAGGCAGTGGGGGCAGGAGAGAAAAGAAAAGAAAAAAGGAAAAAAAAATTGCTCGGGGATTACATTATGAAATCATGTAATGGTTTTAGTTTGTGATGGATGACAGGTGTGTCAAAGTCACTGGAAAGGAAACAGTGACGACACGAAGTGACGGCTGCTGAACGCTGTGTCAGAGGACTTGCCTGCTCCCCACCTTCCTGCAAGCACTGCCCCCTCGAACTCTGTAGTGAGAGATACAGAGAGAGGAAGAAGAGGTAGAAGTAGGCAGAGTCCCGCCTTTTAAAGGGACAGGGTACCACCTGCCCTGCATGTGTGTGTGTGTGGTGCCCTCTGCCAGGTCCCCAAGGGGCGGGGCCGGGTGTGCCTGGATGCTTACAAACTCACTTTCACCTAGTGCCGCAGTCTCTTTCATTTCAAAGAGAGTCATACTAGATGGCAAAAGTCGTGGCTATTTTAAACCTTAGTTCGTTAAGGACGTACTCTTCGAAGAACCACTTAAATGAAAATACAAATTACTAGCAAGTCGGGCTTACGTTGACCGTAGTTACTGTGCTGTAGCTATGAAAGTCTGTTGGAAAGTTCTCATTGAGGGCATGCAGTGTGCCCTCGTCTTCCCTGTGTCTAGACGTCTTTCCTTCTCTCCCTTCAATTGTCAGAGTCCTGGCTTTCGCCCTTCTCTTTCTCCGTCATCCTTGCAAAGGCCATCTGCTCTGTCACCAACAAGTCATCTATTAATCAAGACTTTTTTTTTCCTCCTCAGCAAAAGACATTGCTTTCTGCTGCTGGGTTGTTGTTTCTCTCTTCATCTTCAATTCCCTCTCTCCCTCCCGCCCTCTTCTCTCCTCCTCCTTAGAATAATAAATTAGCTCTGAATTATAGAGTGTTTTGGAGAAGCAAAAGCTTTGGAGGGTTCCCTGCGTGATCATTTTGAGAGGACTGGTTAACCCTAACCGTAACGAGATGCAAGTTTTCCCATCTCTTTATTGCAGGGGTATGATCTGAGGCCCTCTGAGCATGAGTCTCCCCTTTATTTGAGGCTTAAAGAAAACAGACAAGCACCCCCCCAAAAAACCCCAAACAAACCTTGACTGTGTTGTATTAGCAAAGTTGATCCTTTTTCAAGGCATGTTTATTTTTTATTGTAGGAAGATTATTCTGCTTAGAACGCTTCCAGCTTCGCGAGTTGGCCTCTAAACAGTACAATTTCTGAGTGTTTTCTTCATTGCATCTATGAAAGTAGTTTTTGATTCCATTTGGTTGTATTAATTTTCTAATTAGTCAAGTGTCTATCTATATTCCAGCTCATTCCTCCTCATCTGCGGGACAGATTGCATGTGACTGTTCCTTGTAGTCTTTTACACTACGTCCTTAAATTAAAAAAAAAAAGTGCAAGCCTACTTCACTGCGTGCAACACCATTTGAACATTTTAGTCTCAACCACAAGTTTTCTACTTTGTTGCCATTCAGCTTTGTAATTCTTTTCCTATGCTTCAGTGTTTGAGTGTTTTTTCAAGTATGGTCCCGTTGGAGGCAGGATTCAAAGTGCAGTGTGGAGGAGGCTGTTTTGAAGATAGGGAAATTTAAAGAAATTAGAAAATAATTACTTATATGCAAAGCAAATTCATTTCTGTGGTTTTGGGCTTGGATTATTAGCTTATAAATATGTATAATTTGGTCGGAAAAGTAGTTTTCAGTTTTAGAATATTATATTTAAAAGTTATGTCATAGTTTCTTCAGATACTAATTAAATAATACTAATTGAATTTGCATTTAAATGTATGTAAATACGGTTGTTAGAAAAGTTTGCCAACATGGTTAAGTCTCATCCTCAAAAAGTCAATAAAAATGAACACTGCAAAAGAGAATTCTCTGGGTTTCTACTTGTCAGCGACTAAGACCCATCTAGTGTGTGTTCATGTGCGCAGGTGAAGCAGAGACCTACCTAGTGTGTGTTCATGTGCACAGGAGGAGCAGAGATCTACCTACTGTGTATTCATGTGCACAGGAGAAGCAGAGACCTACCTAGTGTGTATTCATGTGCACAGGAGAAGCAGAGACCTACCTAGTGTGTATTCATGGGCACAGGAGAAGCAGAGACCTACCTAGTGTGTGTTCATGTGCACAGGAGGAGCAGACCTACCTAGTGTGTGTTCATGTGCACAGGAGGAGCAGACCTACCTAGTGTGTGTTCATGTGCACAGGAGGAGCAGAGATCTATCTAGTGTGTGTTCATGTGCACAGGAGGAGCAGAGATCTATCTAGTGTGTGTTCATGTGCACAGGAGAAGCAGACCTACCTGGTGTGTGTTCATGTGCACAGGAGGAGCAGAGATCTATCTAGTGTGTGTTCGTATGCACAGAAGGAGCAGACCTACCTAGTGTGTGTTCATGTGCACAGGAGGAGCAGAGATCTACCTAGTGTGTGTTCATGTGCACAGGAGGAGCAGAGATCTACCTAGTGTGTGTTCATGTGCACAGGAGGAGCAGAGATCTACCTAGTGTGTGTTCATGTGCACAGGAGGAGCAGAGATCTATCTAGTGTGTGTTCGTATGCACAGGAGGAGCTGAGACCTATGTAGCATATGTTCATGTGAAGAGGTATCTAGCATATGCTCATACACAGGAGGAAGTGCAGAAGGCACTTCAGATGGAATGTCTTTTTGGTCGTGTGTCTTTTTCTGAAGCTGACAACTGAACCTGGAGTCTCACACATGCTGGGCCATACTCTACCACCAACCACACCCTACTCTCTCACTGTTTTGCACCTTTTGATTGCTTCATCCTTCCCTTAAGGAAGTTTCCTTTTTCTTTCTGTTTTCAAAGTATCTAGACCTTCTCACTTGTAATCTTTTTTTTTGGGGGGGGGGCTGCAGTTTTGAGGCAGGGTTTCTCTGTAGCTTTGGAGTCTATCCTGGAACTAGCTCTTGTAGACCAGGCTGGCCTCGAACTCACAGAGATCCATCTGCCTCTGCCTCTGCCTCCCGAGTGCAGGAATTAAAGGCATGCACCCGTGGCCCGGCTCCCCACCTGTAATCTTGCTGTCAATTAGAATGTACTCCCATAAACTCAGATACCAAACCACAGGAAAATAGTGGCAGAGCACAGTCTTTGGTTCTTTTGTAACGCTATAAACTAGGATGTTCAGCTCCCTCCTTAAATTGGGTTGTCACTGTTGATACTTCCCCCCTAAAAGATGCAAGCGTTTGCCTCATAAGAGTATGTCATTTTTATAGTTTGAAAAGAATCGATGTGACACTTTTATAATTGAAAGTGACAGCCAGAAGAATACTTTGCCCTTGTAAAAGCTTTGTTAATCTTCTGATTTTTGGCTAACATTAAAAATTGCTTGTTTATTATTATTCACTTGCTTTGAAATTAATTCACTAATCTGTTCTTGAGATCTAGTCTCACGTTTGCCCAGGCTGGCGCCAAGTTCTGTATGTAGCCGTGAATGTTAAGCTCTGACCTTCTGCCTCCAATCAGTAGGTGGAGCGGGCACCCCCATGTTCAGCTTTGTATGGTGCTGGGGATGGAAGCCCAGGATTCCTGCTTCATGGGCAAGCAGGCTACAGATTGAGCTACATCTCAGCCCTTATTCTGCTTCCTTTAAGCCCTGCTGTTCATGATATATGGTTAGTTAAAAGCAGTGGTTACATTACCCTTCCTGATCATGCAGTTACTGAGGAAATAAAAAATGGACCCTTACCTTCTGAAGTGCTTTTATTAACTTGGTTATCCCCATATCATTTAAGGGATTATTTAAGTACTTCGAGAATATCATGTATGTTTCAAAGATAAATTTTTGCTATTATTTGCATTTGGATGAGAAATTTATAAATATCATACACTTTATATTTTTCCTTTTTCTTCTATCTTCAAATTTGTAGTTGTCTTTTTCTTTTTCACTCTTTGCATGTGTATATATTAGACTTTTTTCTGTAACACTTTGAGAAAACTTACCAGGATTCATAGAGTTTATCTGTGGGTTATAAGGGAGCCACGTTGAATAGCTAGGGAACACAGATGGCAGAGATCCAGCGGCTGTGGTAAAGCTGGCTACTGACTCCCCATTTTCCCCACCTGTGGTTATCTCAGTGGCCTAACCTGCATTACAGGAAACCCTTTGATCCATCAGGGCCAGGAACAGGCGAACAAGCTTCTGGGGTCAACTCTATGCCTTTAAGGCTGAGCCACATGCTAACCCTTGTAGTGAGTGACCAGTACACAGACCCTCCTCTGCAGACAAGGAACTGAGACACTGACCAATAAGTACCCCAGGTTACTTTTTAGTATAATGTTACAGCCTAGACCTGCAGGGGCTGGGTAAACCTCCCTTTGCTTTCCCCATACTGTTCCTAAGTAGAGAGTAGTGTTAATCACATTTTACAGGAAAGGAAAGTGAGGCCCCAAAAAAGGCTGAATACCCTGCCAGGGTAATCAGGGAGGTAAAGGGCAGAGCCAGGGAGATGAGTATGGGGCATATTATATGTATAATATATAGCCCAGGCTGACTTCATAGCCGAGAGCCGAGATCCTCCTGCTCCAGTCAGCTGCAATTATGGGAATGTATCAGTATGCCAGGACAGAAGGTAAAGTTCTTACAGATTTTGGAGAATCAGATTCTTGTAGCTATAGTTCCTCTTTGTATATTACTATTTATAGGAGAAAGAATTTGGAAGTGTATGGCGGGGGAGAATAAAGATCATATATCAGTACAACACAATCCCTCATAAATAGTGCATTAATCTTTCCATTTGGCACTGGGAGACATCCCCCTCTAATGCCTTTGAGAACTTTATACACATTTTTTTTATTTTTCCACCGAGTTTAAGGGGCTTGTGTCAGGTTAGCAGTGTAGCTCAGTTACTAGAGTGTTTGTCTAGCATGCACAAGCAACTATCACTGTTACATAGTGAGTTTGAGGCCAGCCTTGACTGTGTTAGGCCCTGTCTGAGAGAGAGAGGGGTGAAGAGGAGAGACCAAGACCTCTGACTCATTCTGTTTGCAAAGCTTGTCTCAGCCATGAGGTGTCCTTTGTTGGGTTGTCCTTCGATCTGTTCCCATATGGCCCCGGCAGAGGGTTGTTGCTATGTCAACTGCTTCAGGGTTGCCCTGCCTTAGGTTGGGTTTACTCCTTAGAAACTTGGCCTGTGATTGATGCATTTCCACTGAAGCTGTGTTAGCAGATTTGAGCCTGTGCCACGGCTTGATTTGCACTTGATGACATGTGTAAGTCTTTGCCACCACCTCCGGGGAGCTGCTGGGATTGCCCTTCCCTACAACTGTGGCTCGGGCTGCCCAGGTTTGACCTCTGTTATTTTTTCTTCACCCAACTTTGACATCCTGTTCTCCATCTCTGTGGATGGCTTTTGCTTTTGCCCGTCCATGTGAATGTTAAAATCTCTCCTCCTTCCATCTCTGCTCCCTGTTCCTCTCCTCAGTTTGGGCTCAGCTGGTGAGCCTCTCTTCTACCTGGCCCTCACGGCAGTATCTGTGTTTGCTCCCCCGCCCTTGCTCTGCCTTGTGACGCTTTGCTGGCCTCCACCCTCAGTCTGAAGTTCTGCCACGCAAGGCTGGGCTCCTGGTGTCAGAGCATAAACACTGCTTGGAAGCCTGCTAGAAGGTACGCTAGGCCTTGCCCCGGACCTGCCCCGTGGAACCTGGGTTTTTCCACATTGGGCGTGTAACCCCATGTACAGGTTACAGTTTCAGAAGCCTGGCCCCAAACTACACTTCTGCATAGGCTGTGACCCAGTTAAGGGAATCAGAACTGGATCTTTCTGTAGGAAGAATTGGATACAAAGTTTTCATTATGTTAGTTTGTCCATCCTTGGGCAATGCATTACTTATCTTTTGAGAAAAGAACAAATGACTGTTTTTTAAATAAATGTCTTTCTTAATTATGTGAATGAACTTAGGGCATTCTGGAAAGATTGGATAATTTAACTTGTAAGACTGTTAGGAGGAAATTCAAATAGTGGTCTCACCACTCTTTTGATGAGTAGACTCTCTTCCCTTTCCCTCCCTCCCTCCCTCCCCCTCCCCCCTCCCCCTCCCTTCCCCCTCCCTCCCTCCCTTCCTCCCTCCCTCCCTTTCCTCCTTCCTTTTGGTACTGATGGTCCTACCTGTATACTGTGGAGCTATACACCAGCTCTAAAGGGGGACTAATTTTTGTACAGAATATTTGATTCAGCAAATACAGTTTTCAATGTTTCCTGTTTGGTACCTTGCTAGAAGGCAGCTAAAGCAAATGCTGATCTATAAATGAAGGTACAGATAGGCCTGGAGAGGACCTCATTCTTCCTGTAAATGTATTTCTGTCTCCGTTTAGCCTCCTTGATGGTGTAGGGAACAACTGATAAATCTGTCGCCTGTGTTGTCATCAGGCCCTTAGGCTTTTGAGGCCCCGTTACATGGGGGAACTATGAGGTAACCCAGATGAGACAGGAGTATGGGGAGTATGGGGGCATGAGATATGCACTCCAAAACTAAACGGTGGATGGCTGTGGTGCTGCATGGTAGAAGCACACGAGGCTGTGATGCACAGACTGATGGAAATCTTCCACCAGCTCCCCACCCCTTGTTTGATCTGCCTTTATACTGCCCCTGTGGTTGTGTTGGGAGGAGCCTGATCTGTGATGGGTGCTACCCAGGCTTTAGAGCTCTGTAATGTATACAGATACACACATACTCACAGAGACGAGGGGGGTGGGGGAGAGAGAGAGAGAGAGAGAGAGAGAGAGAGAGAGAGAGAGAGAGAGAGAGATTGATTGCTCTTCAGCATGAGAGCCCCTGATACTCTTGGTATGAGTGATATCACGTCCATTTATGTACAGAGGGCTAAACATCATACTTTTCTTCGAGGTAAACAACTTCCTTACTTGTGAACATTAATTATTCATTGTGCACTTTGGTTGATAATCTGAAAGACTGGTGATAGGAAGCCAGGACAGCATTAATTTGCGTGGATGTGTGGTGACGGTTCAGACTGTGTCTGCAGCCAAGATACTCTGTTTCTGTGCTGTATCAACTGGACCTGACCTCGTGCTTCAGGCAGAGTTGGGGAGGTATCCTATTGCCCATCAGATGCTGTTGACTTGGAAAAGGAGTGCCCAGGGATGTGTTCAATTTTTCCTCTGGAAGCATCTCACGGCAAAAGAACCTGATACCAGAAAGAGTAACCCTGGGCCTCAGATCTTGGTCCAAATTGTCAGACCTAGAAAATGAACTAGGTGATTGAGGGTCCTGAGGAAGGATAAAAAGAAAATGGAGAACTCAATGAGTTTCTTAGGATCTTGCTCCAGGAAGAACTTTAAATGTATGTAGGAATTAGCTGGACGGTATTGGCGTACACCTTTAATCCCAGCACTTGGGAGGCAGAGGCAGGTTGATCTCTGTGAGTTTGAGGCCAGCCTGGTCTACAAGAGTGAGTTCCAAGACAGACACCAAAACTACAGAGAAACCCTGTCTTAAAAAAAACCCAAAAAAGAAAACAAAATACATTTAATATATATATTGAATTTGTACATATGTATATACATATATATGTAGGAATTAAAGTATGTGCTGGTATTACATATTGCTGTGTTTTGGCTGAGTAATTAAGGTACAGTTCTTTGAGGATCAGGTAATATGATCAGGTATGTATGTAATATTAGCTATGTATAATAGTAGTCCAAACTGTAAAGTGCTAGTTGGGCACTGAGTTCACTTTAAAGTTAACTAGAAGTGCATGATAGAATATATGTGCGGTCGAATGCCTAGATGCTCCTTTCTTTCGCGACTGAGTGTGCAACCGCATGTGTGAGGCCGCTGCGGTGACCAGGGATGGACTTTTGCTATTGGACAGCACCGTGCACCGAATGGCCCTTCAGCTGATGGTCTGTGCACTTACGGCCATGACTTTAATAAACGCTGAAACAAAACCCACCGGGACTGGAGCGATGCAGGGAAACGAGCTTTACTGGCGTTTTCTGTGTGTGTTATTTGTAAGCCTCTCCACTTTTTTGCCATCACTTAAGCTGTGTTCTCCATAGCGGTCTGGCCACCTGAACCGCAAAGTATTGCTCCTCTGCCATTTTTTAGCTGAGTGGACAGGTAAGGTACTGCGTAGGCCATCTCCGGATCCTCCGCAATGCTCCCATTGCCAGTATCTCTTTCAGAGTGAGACTTTTGTGTCCGATGTTTCCCAAGCTTGTATTACTTAGCCCCAGCCCACCCCTTCTTTGCTGGAGGAATATCAACAGAGGCGTCGTTTGTGAAACGATAGGCTGGCGTTTCCTCTTGGCACAGTGCAGCTCACAGGAAGTTTTGTCTTCATCTGGATGAGGATGGAGGGTTGAAGCTGGCCAGCGGGTCCCAGTTCTCCTTGTAGCTTACCCAGGCTCATCTCTCTCTCTCTCATGGGACCTTTAGTTCAGGCAAGGAGCATTTAGTTCCGTGTTGCAGGGCTCTTGGCTGGCAGCATGAGGGTCATCTGGGTAACATACTGGGCTGAAGTTCCTCTGTCCCGTGACTGGCAAGAGAAACACATAACCCTATAGTCCGCCCCAAGTGTGCGCCTCCGTCTGTCCACCACTTGTCTCAGCTCCAGTCCCTCCTGCAAGGTCTTCTGAACAGCTGCAAATTGTTCTCTGGGGACACACCCCTCCTTGCCCAGGGTTCGCAGGCCTTTTCTTCTCCGAGGAGGAGATTGCCGGGAGAACTATAATTTCTTGGGCGCCATTGTATCAGTAGCCTGACAACCGAAGGGAGGGACGCAGGGCAGGCTGTCTACAGTTCTGTATCATGTCTCTCTCTCTCTTTCTTCTTTTTTATTTATTACAGAAAGAAATTCAGGCGATGAGTCAGTGCAGCCACCCCAACGTAGTGACTTATTACACTTCCTTTGTGGTCAAAGATGAACTTTGGCTGGTCATGAAATTACTAAGCGGAGGTAAGTGAGTTTCGTGGCTGCTTGCTTTTGTTTTCCCTTGTCTGGTGGGAGCCATGATACTGAATAAGATTTTAGACTTTGTGCCCCTCAGTCCTTGGTTTTGAAAGCCCAGATTTCTTTTTCTTTTGTTTTTTAATTTGGCTTTTGAGACACAGTTCTTCTGTGAAGCTTTCCTGGAACTCATTCTGTAGACCAGGTTAGCCTCAGACTCAAGGAAATTCTCCTGTCTCTGCTGGGATTAAAGGTGTGCACCACCGCCGCCTGGCAAGGGGCCAGATTTCTTAATAATTCTAAGCCTTTCATAATTGGATTTAATGTCCTAGAGTTGCTGTGCCCCCTTCTCCATGTAGCAAGTATCCCCACCTTCTTGGTTAGGTGATGTCCATTGCCCTAGCTGGAATATGTTCTCAGAGAACTCCAGCCCTCTGTGTCCTGTGCCTAGATCCTTAGATGTTTCCTTTTCCCATACACAATCACATTCTCTCTGTAACCTCCATGTACTCTTTTCGGTATCACTGACCAGTGTTTTGTGTGTGTGTGTGTGTGTGTGTGTGTTGTTGAGGATCCAACCCAGGACCTTCCACATGTCAGACAAGTACCCTAGCACTAAGATATACCTCAGTCCAGTTCTTTCTCTTTAAAGTCCTTTAAACACAATGTAAGTCCTCAGTGTGTTATGTTCTGTGATCAGGGAACAACGCTATGGACTATCTCTTTAGCACTTGCGTGGTGGCTTAGCACTTGCGTGGTGGCTGGTGTGCTGCAGTTTAAGTTTCTGTCCCCTGTTTCTTCACATTTAAAGTTATTCGTGGTAGCTGAAGACTGTGATACTGGTCAGCACAGAGACTCCCTGAAGAGACAGCTGCCCATTGAGTTTGGATCCTTGAACCTGACACCCTGTGGCTGCTCACTACATTGTTTCAGTTTCCATGGAGAGAAATGCTTGCCACTTCGTTGGTGTTCAGTAGTGACGCAGAGTGGCATCATCCTCATCCTGTTGTTCTTGGGGAGAGATCTCTCAAGTCAGTGACAGTTTATAAGACTCTCTCACATATGGATGGACGTTACCTGAGAACAACAAAAAACAACCCAACACCGCAATATCAGCACCAAAGAGGGGATGAAAATGATAACCAGTCATGCACGCGCACGCACGTGTACACACACATACACACGCACGCACGCACGCACGCACGTGTACACACACACACAAGCGCACACACAGGCCAGTGATATTCCGAAAGTGATAGCCACTCTGTGGCTCAGTCCTGTTCAAGACGGTTCACTTGTTTGTTGTCTCATTCCATCTGGGCGTCCTCCATGTTGTCACCATCCCCATCCTGCAGACACAGCCCCGAAGCTCACAGGACTTAGGCAGCGTATCCTGGTTGTCTAACTCACGCCCACACTTAACTGTGGGTGTCAGAGGAAAATGCTACTCTGAAAACGGCCACGTTCCCAGTGTCCTCTCCATTTCACAGCCCTGGACATCGAAGCTTAGAAAGCCTCCATGGTTTCTGCTGACGGCCCACATTATCCCTGTGCTGCCTCTCTCTGGTGGCGCTCCTTGTATACAGCTCTGGGCAGGAAGGATATCTTGTGAGCAAGAATCAATTCTGTGGTGACTCTGTTGAGCCAAAACTAGCGTGGTTGGATCTTTAGACCAGGTTCCAGCTAAAATGAAGTTAGGAATGTATTTTGTTATTGTTACTATTTTAAAGAAAGCCCCTCGCAGCAAGCAGAGGACCATACACAAGATGCCAAGTCTTGGTTGATTTGAGCATCCCTGGGTGGGCCTCCTGGGAAGCATGTCCCTGCTCTCTTAGTCCTCAGTCCTGTTCTCTTAAGTGCTTTCTTTAGTTTGTAATGAAAAGGGAATGAGAAAAGGCAGGGGAACCCCGGGGGAGCCCACAGAGCCAGACTGTAGTGCTGTGCTCCAGAGCACTCAGTTCTTCCAGGAGCCGTGGTGCTGTGTCGGTGAGGCGTCCATCTTAACTGGTTGAGGCAGAGTCTCATGGGGTTCTACTACCTCTGAGAAAGTGGCGAGCTCTGGTGACTTGGACCCCTAGACGCCTCGGTTTCTCTGCTCCAGTTGAAGAGTTCACCTCAGTTAGCCTTTCGTTCTCGTAAACTTGAGAACATCCCTGGTTTCCTTTTTGAGGACCAGATAGAAAATGCATTGTCCGAGAGTCTAGTCCAGTCTCCAGACAGGGCTTTGAAAGGTAAGGTAACAGGTTTGTAGCAAGCTTGCACAGGAAAGCGGGGATGTAGACAGATAAGGACTTGTGTTCGCCTTCTTTCAGAAGGCTAGAAATGTGTATATGCTGGTTAAGTTATATACTTTTAACAGTAAAGCAAATAATGTTTAGAGTCATTATCTTCTCTGTATGACCTGAAAATCTATGAGTTGATACATAGACGGATGCTTTCTTCTCTGAGGAGGGAAATTTCCGTTCATTTTGTTGTATGATGTTTGACTACGTGGAGTCAGTCTCCTAATGCGGGGCAGGCAGCTCGCTAGTTTGGTGCAGTACCATCTGGTGGGGAGACTCAGTCCTCTTATTTAACCATAAAGAGCCTAGAGCCAAACTCAGGTCCTGAGGTAAGCCATTTGTTAACCGTTCAGAAATGCTGAACCTCCAGGTAATTATAGCTTTAAAAATGACCCAGAGGTGTAGAATATTAATGACTATGTGTTGAAACATGCCTAGGATACCAACCTCTATAGAGTAACAAAGCACCAGGTATTTATTTATTACTTATTAAAAACTCTGTGCATAAAGCATAAGGCAAAGTTGTTTGGAGTCTTACAGAGGAGTCTTGAGGTTATGGAAAGGGGTAGCTGTGGAGTACCATGCTTGCCCCCGACCCACGTGATGGGAAGGAAGGGATGCTAATCTTTTCTCTTAACTCTCTGCGGTCTTTCCTCTCCCCCTGAACAATGTTTGCTTCTTGATTTCACTTGTTTACTTCTCGAAAAAAAAATATGTTTTATATCCTTTTAGTAGATATATTTATATTATTGTTATTTCAAAAACTGTGTTGTCCAAGTTGTTTCTGACCTCCTGGATTCCAGACATCCTTCCATTGCAGCCTTCTGAGCCCCTGAGGACCACACCCAGCTTTTAAATCTTACTTATTAGTATTACCACTATTACTGTGTGCATACATGCGTGTGTGTGTGTGTATGTGTGTGTGTGTGTATGTGTTGCCTTTAGCACAGACATACATATGGAGCTCACAAGACCTTGCAGTAATCACTTCTTTATTTCTTCTCTAATAAGTCCCAGTGAATAAGTTCCCATGAATAAGTTCAGCTTGTCAGGCTTGGTGGCAAGTGCCCTTACTGTTGAGATGTCTCACTACCCTCACCATAGACTTTAAAATAAATGTACTGGGGAATCCATCATAGGCCCTTTGTCATAGTCAAGATTCTCTGGGGGAACAGAAGTATTGGGGAGGTGGTATATGTTTTATACGCATACATGTAATTACAAAAGGAACACTAGTTTAAATGACTGGGGACTGAATGGCCCACCAGTGCCTGTTTGTCCAGTGGAGAGGCAGAAAGCCTGGCACCTGGCAGCTGGTCAGTCCCTGAGGACAGAAGCCTTAGAAGCAGGGACCAGTGATGCCGCCTCCATCTGAGGCTGGAGACCTGGAGGCTCCAGGCACAGTTGCTGGTGCCAGTCTGTGCTGAAAGATGTGTGTCTGTGGGGACAGCAGCTGCCATAGACCGGTTCACCTAGTGAGTGGAAGTCTGTCTGGGGCCAGCCTATTTGATGATACTCCTCATAACTGGGACAGGCGGGTCTCTTTCCCTAGGTTAGTGATGCATGTGCCAGTCACCCTGGACATGCCCTCACAGCTACAGTGGAAAGATGCCTTACTCACTCGTAGGAATTTCTCAGGACAGCGAGAATGGTAATGGACTTCAGTCCTCACAGCCTGGCGTCTACACAGC
This sequence comes from Microtus pennsylvanicus, assembly GCF_037038515.1. Lineage (NCBI taxonomy): Eukaryota > Metazoa > Chordata > Mammalia > Rodentia > Cricetidae > Microtus > Microtus pennsylvanicus. The sequence continues at coordinate 14,026,760 of NC_134587.1, forward strand.
TGATCACACGCTTTATCACTGGCCTCGAATTCCTGGGTCCCCTCGCCCTTCCTCTCAGCTCTGTTATTATCACTGTGTGTATGTGTTTAGCTGTGTAGGTCGTGTGTGTGTGGGGGGGGGTGCCTGCAGAGGCCAGAAGAGGGCGTTGGATCCCTTGGAGGAGCTGGAGTTAAAGGCGGCTGTGAGTTCAGTGGGAACTGAGCCCGGGTCCTCTGGAAAAGCTGCAGTCTGTCTTCAGTGAGCCATCTCAACAGAGCTCTGCTTCTGGACTCTTAGTGAGAATTCGTCTCAACTTCACACTGAAAGAGTTCTTGCCAGCTTCTTAGTAGACATAGTGTTTCTGGCCTTGGGCGTGACATTTGATTCATTCCTTGGGAGTATTGAAATTAAGTAAGCAGATTCTATATTTGATGGTCCTATCTAGTGTTGTAAGGGTAGAGGGTTCTTAATGTCAAAAGGAATGGGGATGCTCATAAAAATAATCCTCCCAATTCTGTCTGTCCATTCAGGTTCCATGTTGGACATCATCAAATACATTGTCAATAGAGGCGAGCACAAGAACGGCGTTCTGGAAGAGGCAATAATCGCAACAATTCTTAAGGAAGTTTTGGAAGGTTTAGACTACCTGCACAGAAACGGTCAGATCCACAGGTATGATTTCTGTACAGCCTGCTGTTTATAATGTATAGCTCTAATTTGTAAAGAATTTCAAGGAACCATTTCCTACAGGTGGGCTTTTATATTATTCAAAAGCAACACTTAAAAAACAAAACAAACCTCCCAAGGGTAAACTTGGATGTGTTTCCTTGGTATCCTTAAGGCAGGTTTATGTGGTTACATTGAAATAGAGCAAATGTAGTAAGTGCTGTGTGGGCTCATTAAGGAATTAGTTAACATAATTACTCTTGAAATGTACTTGCTTGAACTGGATGGCATCTCCCTCTTCCTAAGGAAGGCAAGATTATTACATTTCATGTTAACAGTTTTGGGCCCGGTGGCGAGAGAGGAGGAGGCAGTACTGACTGCTTCTTCTGTAACACAGAATGAATGCTAACTTTGAAGTGGAGGAGCCAACGGAATGTGAGTTTGTGGACGGAGGCTGCACATTCGTTCCGGCCACCCAGACCTGAAATGATCACATAGAAACTTTATTAATTGCAAGACTGTTTGATCAGTAGCTTCAGTGTATTGCTAGCTAGCACTTAAATTAACCCATTTCTATTAATCTGTGTATCGCTACGTGGTTGTGGCCTACCAGTAAGGTTCCGTCTGGTGTCTGTCTCCTGTGTCGGCTTCATGGGTCCATCTGACTCCGCCTACTCTCTCCTCTTCCATCTGCTTGGAATTTCCGCCTTGCCCTGTTCTGTGCTGTCATAGGCCCAAAGCAGCTTCTCTATTATCCAAAAGTAATAAAGCATATTTACTGCATACAGAGGGGAATCCCATATCATGAGTGCCCAGTGTTTCAAAAGCAACAACATTCTGACTCTTTGGAATATTACAAATAGACAATCATTTACCCCAATAACACTGTTTAAGGAGGACCCATGAGAGAGCTGGATAATCATTTAAACCATATTTTTTAGTTTCTTAATTACCACTTTCTATAAATATTAAAATCGTTCCACAGAGTTTCATATAGTAAAGAAATAATTGCATAGAATATTATAATTAACATTTATCCTTAGTATCACCCCATAGGAGAGATTGGTCAAATTCATTGTAAGTGGGCTCTAGGACTGTTTGGAATTGGGCCACACAGGCACCTCCAAGTGGAGGCAGAATAGTCCTACGTAGACAAGGATTTAGTTCTTGATAAATATGGCAGCCTTGTGGCTTTAGGGTTAATCACTAACTCTGAAACCTAAAGTAGTCTCCTCAGTAGTGATTTAATTAAATGTAGATAATGGCTTCACATTAAATATTCGTTGTTAAAACCCTAACTTTGCCTCGGGAGCAAAGTATAAAATGACGGTGTGCTCTTAGAACTTTTAAAGTCTGCGGCGTGGCTTTCATATTCACAATGTAATGATTGTGCCAGGCAGTTGGCTTGTGTGCCGTGTGTTACGGATCTTCCAGAGTGAGTCAGTGTAATGTACAGTCCATTCTTTATGATTTACTCGCTTCTTTGTTTTTTTTTCCCAACAGGGATTTGAAAGCTGGCAATATTCTTCTGGGTGAGGATGGTTCGGTACAAATAGCAGGTAAAGCTGTGAAGGATGAAAGTCTCCCCTTGTTTACAGTACTGTTATATTTTAAGGAACGGAGGACAGAGTCTGTAGTGTCTTTTAAGAGTGTGTCTGGGCTGCACTGGTCTGATGGCCGTGCCCTTCCAGAATGCTTGGGACTGGAGCCTGGATGCGTCTTGGCTAGTTCTCTTGATAAATAATGCTATTTTAGTACAGAACCTTTTTAGAATGATCCGATTTTCAATTTCTACTTGAACAGCTTCTCTGCCTTTCAGATGGAATAAAGATATTTATACAGCTGCCAGAAAAGTCATTTGGAAAATTGGTTTTGACTGAGTTTGAAATTTTAAAACATTATATACGTTAGTTTAGAACCCTTTTATTTCTGTATGCCATAGAGCAACCACATCAGGTGAGCACATCCCATGCTCTGTTCCTTCATTCTGTTTTTATTTATTTATACATACATACATAATACATACATACATATATATATATGTATATATATATATATATATACATATATATATATATATATTAGTTATCAGCTTACCCCAAGAGCCTTGGCGTAGAAGCTACCCATATCCATAGTTTCTCTTGTTTTGCCCCAGGTCCTTGCGGGGCAGCCCCAGCCACCCTTTCAGCCATTACCAGCTCTCTGTGGCACTGGTTTTGGCTGGATAGACCTTTCCTGTAATGGACTGTTTGTGCCATTTTTTGAGTGCTTAGCCTTTTGTCCTCCAGTAGTGAAATACGATTAGCAGCCATTGCTAGCACTGTCCTTGGTGAGAATCACTGATGTGGCTTCTCTTACTAAGCGTGTTGAAGTTTGTTTCATGCTGGTGAATCAGCTTAATTGGCTTCCTCTTGAGTTAGAGGAAGACTCAGATGTGTTTGCAGAGATCTAGGCCTTGAGCTTACCTAATCATTGAACCAAAATTGACCACAGCAATTTATTCCAAGCAGAAGTCTGTTTCCAGATAAACCTGAGTATTTAGAATTATTAGAAAGCAGAAAATCTAGGATCTGTGAAGATGGCTCAGAGATCAAGAGCACTGAGGGCTCTTGCAGAGGGCATAGGTTTGGTTTTCAGTATCTACATGGTGGCTTAAGAACATCCGTAACTGCAGTTCTAGGGAACCTAGTGCTTGCTTCTGTCCTCTGTGGGCTCCATGTACACATGCAGTCTACAGATATGCATGCACACAAAGCATTCATATACATGAAATACACTAAACAAAGATTTTATACAAAGAGTTACAAGAAAGAAATAGAGGAGCTCAGTAGAAAACAAATTCTAACATAGAGACTAGACTTTTAAATTTTGGGGTGCCGGGGTCAAATGTGAGACCTTGTGAAGGCTAAGCACGTGCTTTTCCATTGATCTCCATCTTCAACCTCAAGGCTTGGCCAGTGGTCATCTCTGTGGACTCTGGAGAGTGTGGCAAGCAGGGTATGGACCTCAGCCTCTGTATTTTCATACCTAAAGAGCAACTTTTAATTCCTCTTTTAAAGGGGAGAAGACATTTGAACATTCAAATGTAGTTTTTGTTTTTCAAATAAAGCATGCTTTCCCTTAGGGAATTATAATGGAGACTATGGTGGAAAAGGTAGATTTAGTCTAGTATATTTAGTTTAAAGCATCAGGAAGTGACTTGGGTATCATTTAAGGCTTTGGGATCTGGATTGACATTGCTGTGTGTCTTCCTTAGGGTATGTCGTTGCCTCCTTTAGCCTCACCTTCTCCATCTATGAGGTGGGGTGAGATGCTTGTTAAGTAGAAATGTACCCTGTTCCTTTGTAGTTACTGCACTTTAGGACCCAGGGTTTTGGGACTGGAGGGATGGGTCAGTGGTTAAGAGCACTGGATGCTCTCCTAGAGGCCTGGTGTTTGCTTCCTGGCACCTACATGGTGACTCCCAGCTATGGGGGTCTGATGCCTTCTTCTGGCCTCCATGGGCACCAGGCACATATAGACATACATGCAAGCAAAACACCCATAAACATAAAGTGAAATAATAATAATAATAAAGACTCAGGTGTCTATGAGTTCAGCAGACTCAGGGAACTGCAAAGTATCCTACAGGGACAAAGGGCCATTTTGTGGCTGGGTTTTTTACTTTTTGCTTTTTTCCCATGTAATCACTTCTGTTTGTAAGTATTCTAGAAAATAGGGGCTAGGATCTTTGTGATTCCAAAGAATGAAAGAATGAATGAATGAATGAGTGAACTAATTAATTTTAAACTGTGTGTGCGTGCGTGTGTATTCATGGCACTATACCCGTGTGGATGTCAGGACAGCTTGGTGGAGTTGGTTCGCTCCTTCCACCTTTACATATTTCTGGAGATCAAATTTGGGTTGCCAGGTTTGCAGGGCCCACGCCTTTACTCACTGAGCCATCTTGCTGGCCCCGATACACATTTCCTTTCATTGGAAAGAGACATATTTGTACAGAAATTTTCCATTCATAATTTTACATTGCCTGTGGGTAGTGTTCAAATTATATAAGTTTCCTGTCCTATGAAACATAAACCTACTCTTGCATGTAGGGTGGCTGGTGTCTCTCTATATATTATATATGTATCTAAAATATATGTACACTGTATATACAAATTATTACATGCATATGCATATATATGAACACAGATACATGAAATACTTGGAACAGCCAATAAGATTGACAGTGGACGGAAACAGTCTAATGAAGCACACAGGCAAGTGGAGTTCATAGAAGGAAAGAAACACTCAGTGTCACAACTAGAGAAATTCAGCTTAAAACGATGTTGAGATATCTGTCCCACAAAGTCGAAGGTCAGTACATTACTGGCAGCAGAGTTACATCCACAGTGGAGAGGAATCTTGTAATCGCCTCCCACAACTAGAAGTGTGGCTTGTCTTTGTCTCTCCAGCCAAGCAAAGTGTGAGGTGGCTTTTTATAGAAGCCACTCACACACGTCTCTGTCCCACGCCACAGTCGGGGACACCACGCTGACTGCTTCTGGTCAGCCATGGTGGGAGTGTGTGCATCTCTGGAGTCTGCAGCGTGTCTTTCTGGCAGGGAGTTAGTAAGCATTTATGAGCATAATTATGGCTCTGCTAGGAACCTGCCCTCCAGCTATCCCCGTGTGTGTTTGGAATGTTAGAGGCCTATGTTCATTTGTTGGAGATGTTTTTGGAAGGGGTGATAGCCTGGGCTTGAACTTGTAACAACCCTGTTGCCCCCGCCTTCCGAGTACTGGGATTATAGGTATGCCCCACCATGCCCAGGTAGTTTGTTGGAGTATTTGTTTGTGAAAGCAGAATATGAGATGCAGCTCTGATGTTTTAAGTGTGGTGTACACAGTGTATCCATGATGCGGAATACCCGTTTGCTCTAAAGGAGGATGAAAAGCTCACTCTCGCTTAAGTGGCTAAATCAAGGCAACGGACAGTGTTGCCTTTGGTGAGAGAAGTGGGGAAGCTGAGAGGATGGCTCTGGCTTTCACACCGATGCTGGAAGGTAGGCTATCCGTGCTACCTTTTTAACTCCTTTGAGTGTGAGCCGGATAAGGTATGGCTGACCTTATAAAACCAATACAATGGCTTAGGAAACTCAACTGCCAATAAAGTGATGTGTGTGTGTGTGTGTGTGTGTGTGTGTGTTTCTTTGGGTTTAGTTCCTCAGGTACTGTCCGCTTTGGTTGGTTTGTCCCCCTCACACCCCCGCCCCGCCAAAGATTCTCATTTGCCCCGGCCTCACCAAGTATGCTAGGCTTGTTGGCTAGTAAGCTTCAGGAACTTGCCGTTCCCTGCCTCCTCTAAGCCTGGACTGCAAGCAGTATGCCCGGAACACTTGCCTTTTTAACCTGATGTCTAGGGTCAAACGCTGGTTCACATGGTTGTGTAGCAGGCATTTTCCCCAACTGAACTATCTCCTGAGCCCCCATTATGACTTTATTCTGAACATTTTCAAATGGCCACAGTAGTAATAATGAGCTGTCTTACATACTTCACTTGACTTCGGTACTTTTCAGTCTTTCGCTGTTCATTCTCTCTCTATCCTTTCCCCCTTTGCTTTGGTGGCTTTTACTGTTCCTGTGGAGTTTGGTTCTTCCGGCATCTCCGTTAACAGCTCATGTACTTGCATTTTGTCAGCCCTTAGGGAGCATCGTGTGTGTTTTTTATCCTAAAGGCTGGGGGCAGTTTGGAAAACTGCTTCAGCTCAGGAAGGGATGGGATGGGCAAAATAAACAGGCGCCCAAACCTGAAAGTACCCAGCTGTCTCGAGCAGCCTCCTTGCTGAGTGTGGACCATCAGCTGGTTGAAATTCTCAGGCCATCACGCAGTAGCTCTGTGAGGTTGGATAAGTTATCAAGCCCCTCGCTCTCTGTGAGACTAATTTCCTTTAAAAGGCATTAAAAGCTAATGCCTTTAACAGTCCTGGCACACAGTAGGTACACTGTAGCTGTCAACAGATGCTGCTCTGCTGCTGTCGCTATGGTGACTAGTGTCACTGTCATCCCTAGCGTTACTGCAGCCAGCAGGACCACAGCCCTGCCTGGAGATCATGTATACCCCTGATTGTCTTGCAAGAGATTGAGCTATGAGAGAATCTATGAGTTTCAAGAAGGTTTGCCGAGTCTAGAATTTGGAAGAAAACTTCCTCTTTATCCTTGAGTTAAGCTGAAAGGGAAGTACAACTAATTTTGTTTGTCTGGGGACAGAGCCATCCTCTCAACAGGAGGGTCAGCCTAGCAGCCAGTTGCCTTTGAAACGCAAAGACAGGTCAACTCGGGCTTTGTTCTGCCACTTGGTACCCTGCCAGTCACCTCATCTCCTCACTCTTGTCAGATTGATGATCTGAGCTATTTCCTGGGTGTCTGGAACACACTGTCCTTTTCTTCCTCACCCCTGGGATCCCCTGAGGTGAGGTTCCCTGCACATTGCTTTCTGTCTCAGACCTTCAGGTCCTTCTTTGCCAACGATGGCATGGAGTGCTGGGGCTCCGGGGGCGGGGGAGAGGGACGGGAGAAGGGGACACGCTGGGTTCCTGAGGACACCCACAGAAAGGACCTACGTTTGGTGCTTATGAGGATCAGCCGGGTCGGGGTGTGAAGGGCTGTGTTGTGTGTGTGCCTGACGCACGGTGAGGACTTTGTATAACAGCCCTTCCTTATTTCCCTCTATGCTTCTTCATGAGCTGGACTGTCCGGAGGACTATTGGCCTCCTGTCATCCAATAGACCTTTAAGTCAGCAGTTCCTACGCCATTGGAGCTACAGTTTTCTAGAATTCACCCTCAACCCCCCCACCCTGTTCTCTGAACTGAGTGCAATGTTGCACTGGTACAGATAGAATTTAAAGTGTCATTTTGAAAGTTTGAAGTATAGTGTAAGGCCATTGTGTTAAGAAGCATTTCCTTTGACGCCTCGGTGCAGGGTGCTGCTGCTGCCGTTCCCATTTCATCGCAGGTCGCTGTACCCAGTCAGACACTCGGTCACCAGCCAAACAAAAGCCGGGACCTTGGGTCTGACCATGAAGGGAACTAGGTGGGTAGGAGGGACAGAAGCAGAGACACCCAAAGCAGTGTGTGTGCACAGTTCTCCAGCTGCTTGCTGTTCTGTTTGAAGAAATGGTGATCGCTGTCCACAGACGGGCCTTGTCCGTTTTCCTCTGTGTATCCGTGCACCTCTAGGCTCCATCTTCAAAGAAAAGTTAGGTAGAGGAGCTTAATTCTTACTTATTTCTTCAAATTTATTATGTATTGTATGTCCTTTATGTAAAGAAAAGTTAGGTAGAGGAGCTTAATTCTTACTTATTTCTTCAAATTTATTATGTATTGTATGTCCTTTATGTAAAGAAAAGTTAGGTAGAGGAGCTTAATTCTTACTTATTTCTTCAAATTTATTATGCATTATATGTCCTTTATGTAAAGAAGACACTCATTCTATCATGTAGGTAAACCCCCCTTTTCAGAACCTTTTGTTTCCCCAGGGAAGATGGCTGGGGCGGGGGCAGGGACGGGGTGGGGTGGGGGATAGGGGCTGGGTCATGGGAAACCCTGGCTTTATGATATACCTGAAAAGTGTGGTGAAGAGGCTCCCACGTGTAGTTCTGCTCACAGAGGTGCAGATTGTTGGGGAGCACAGGAATATCCACTGACTTAGGGTGTAAGATGAATGACCCATGCGTTCTGTGTGTTTCCTGTGTGAGAGGCCAACTCTTGGGGCGCTAACTGTACTCTGGACGCACTTCCTCAGACCGTGGGGAAGGACCTCATAGTTCCGGGGGCCTCATAGTTCCTGGTGCAGCCCAGAAACAAATACACAGAATGAGAAGTGAAGCAGTTGGGTCAAATAGAAGGTAGGTGCTGGAGCCCAGCTTCAGAGTCTGGCTGCCTGGCTCTAGAGCTTGTCAGTTCCCCACCTGTGGGCTTTCCAGGAGGAACCCACTAACTCAGGCTTAAATGACTCCAGTTTCCGACTGAAACGGAGCCACCAGCAGCTTTGCTGAGTCTCTGCCTAAATCCACTTTGGGTCAGAGGACATAGGCCACACATCTTCCTCCTTGCTCCTGCATGTGGAAATGCAGGCATGGTTTGAGAACAGGAGGCGTCTTGGTGTCATTTGAGTAGAATGAAGCCCAGAAGTGACACCACACGCTAAAGATTGGTAAAAAAAAAAGTCAGCTGTGACGTCAGGATTACAACCCAGGGATGGAAACGCCCCCTCAGGATGAAATCAAACGATTTCCACCTTCCGCGTTGGACTTGAAAAACCCCTGCGTGACTCCCTCCCTCACAATAAACCTGGGCTGGGTTCCTTGGGGAGTGTAATAAATAGCTTTTGCCTTACTATGTGATAGAGAGAGGAATGGCTGGTTGAAAGTCACGCTTTTCCCACGGCATGGAATTTATTTACTAATTTGTCGTTCTTTCATATTGTCACAGAAAGCTCAGTGCCTGGTCTGGCAAGTCACTAAGCCTGTTTGTCCAGAATTCATGAGAGAGTATTTTGAGCAAACAGGAAGGAATCGTGAACAGGTCACATTGGGGTGGTCAGCTACAATTCTATTTATTGTAAGATTCTTCTAAACAGTGGCCAGTAAAAATGTTGATTTCAAAATCGGATATATTTCTTTGTTTTGCTTTGTCTTTGTTTCTGAGACAGAGCGATGCTGCTGAGTCCTGGCTGAGCCTGTGTAACTCAGGGCTGCCTTGGTCTCTCATGCTGGGATCAAAAGGCATGTGCCACCATCACCAGCCTAAAACATTAATTACAGGGACCTTCCTAGATGCATAGTGCTACATTATATATGATAGATGTCATGCTTATACGTTCACATGCAGTTGCTGTTTTGGAGTCTGGGGTCTCGATGTCTCTGGGACCCCATACACTCCTGTGGGAATCTGATTGCCACTAGGAGTAGCGAGTGATGCAGGCTGAGCTCTTGTGATGTGGGGAGAGAGGTGACTTTAAAAGGAGCCTGTGAAGAGATGCTTTTCCTCCTATGGTGCAAGGACGCCTCCTGCAGGCCCCGTGGATCTCCCAGAGAGCAGGGTCAGACCAGGTGGAATCTGCTGGTGTCTTGATGTTAGATGACCAGCTGTCTGAACAGGGAGAAGCAGATTTCTTCTGCCCTTAAGTTACCTAGTGGAAAGTTTGTTGTAGTTGTGTTACGGGCTCCAACTGTGCTTATGTCTGTGAAGGCTTATTTCCCATCTCTAGACTTTGTAACTGAGAAATTGAGTCTGGTCCTTAGCTAAGCAGCACAGGACACTGGAAAGTTACTCACACCAGCCTCCATTTAGCCAGCAAGGCTTGAGATCACATGACTTCCTTATACCCTGTTTCCTGGAAGGGAGATTATGTACTTTTCATCCTTGAACCCATGGCCAGCTCCTGCCTGTGTTTTGCGTACTGAAATCTCCCTGACACAGACTTCCAGAGAAGCTTGCAGGGAACTTCTGTTCCCTACATTAGCATCAGTCTTAGGAAGACAGAGGAGGAGGGGTGTGGGATTTGAGATCCAGGTCTGTTGGGCTGTTTGTGTTCCTTCTGTCTTCTTTGGACTTGGATGGAAGTGGCTGGAGTTGAGTAGGTGTTTCTTGTGTTTAGGAAACAGAGGCCTTGAGGAGGGTCACACGGAAGCTCTGCTCTGGCAGGAGCCTTTGATGAGTATGGGCGCGCTCTGAAGGGAACCATGGCGTCTTACTGGGTAGCTGCTGGCGGTATGTGCTGATACCATGGCACCTCTGGTGGACTCTGCCTGGGAGCCGTGTGACCTGGTGTTGCTCATTTTGGCGTCATAACTGTGTCGTGTGCACAGTCCTGGACAATGAAACACTAGGGCTCAGTGAGAACACAGCTAACTGTTCCTGGTGTGTGTCTTGGGGTGGGGGCAGGAACCTTACTGATTTGGCGTGTTGCCAGATGACAAGGAAGTGGTTAAAGGGCAAGGCTCCGTGCACTCTGTCTGACCTCCTGCCCCCGTTCCTTTGCTGTTCCCCTTTTGTTTGCCCTGTTGATTTCCCCACTCTCACCTGAGGGAAGAGTCTGTTGTGTGTATCTGCCCGTGTCACTTGCTGGCACGCAGTTTGAAGTCTGTCGGTGGGATAAATAAAGCTCCTAAGGAAGGCGTGGAGGAGGGACTGCTGTGACCACGTCTCCTCTCTACTGCTGCTGTCTGCCCTCGGGCTGCTGTTCTTTAGGGTCCTCTTCACTTTGCTAACACAGTCTCCCCTACAGCTCCATTTCTAGAATTTGTTCTCTGTGGAACCCATCCTCACCCTCCCCTTCACTAACCCAGCTTCACTTGGTTAAGCCGGTAGGAAGTGTGGACTGTCTAGCCCATGGCTCTGTATGGATATTGGGTCCCTTATCTTCCCTCGAAACCAGGTAACTCCTAAAGGTGACACTCTGTTGTTTACCCCTACTTCACCGGAGCTTACCTGACAGGAGGAAGGGCGTCAGGAAGTTTTGGTGAATGGGATCTGACTGGCAGACCTGCTAGATGTCTTGTCTCACGCAAGTCAATGAGATGTTTGTGGAAGAGGGCTCAGGTATAGGCATAGCTGATATGTCAGCTGAATGAGAGCTTTTGTATTAACTCACCAGGGCAGAGGGTGAGAGCATTTAAAATATCTAGGCACATACACAACTGCATCTTCCTCTATAGCGAAAGCAGGTTTTTGTTTTAGAGACAGGCTCTCATCTGTTGCCCAGCTGTCCTTGAACTCATAATTTTGCTTCTGCCTCCTTAGTACAAGGATTGTAGCTGATGGGACAATGAACCTCACCAAAGATAGTTTCTTAATTAAAAAAAAATGTTTTACCTCTATTTTTGGGTATTCTCTGCTGCAGGTGACTGTTGAGTAAATGCTGATGAACTCGGAGAAAGCGAAGCAGAGAACACAGGGGACCTTAGAAAGAGACCTTCTTTCCCTAGAAAACAGATACAGAGATGAATTAGAATATTTGATGAGTGTAGGTTGCTTTGTAGTCAACCACAACACTTGTTTTCAGATTCAGGGGTAGTTTATAATTATGTAAATGGTGTTAATTGTATTAGAATTTGATTAATTATGAGAAAAATCTCACAGACCAGTTCTTCATTTTGGGTTCAGCGAGTAAGGACAGTAAGTTAATGTGACTCCTTGATTGGGGATTTTGATAGATGGTCACATTTGATGAAAAGTCTATTGGGAACCAAGGATGTGATCGGTTCTGGAAATTGGGCTTTTCAGTCCACCTGTGCACTGCCGGGAAGAGTCGTCACCTGGGAGAGACTGTTGGCAACCTCCGCTCTTAGCCGCTGCTAGCTTCGGCTTGGGCAGAAATTCAGGGAAGCTGACTGGGCGAACCCGGTGCCAAAGAACCGCTCTTCCCTGCTGCAGAGTCCTTCCTCAGCTGTGCCCAATGAGCTACAGAGCTGAGCGTCAGGGAGATAGATGGGACTCGGTCTCCTTCCCTCTCTCCCTTGCTGCCGTCTTTCTGTCTTCCCTCCCTCCTTCCCTCCCATCCTTCCTCCTCCCTTTCCCCTCCTCTTCTTTCCTTCTTTCTAGGGTTTTAATTCTCACCATTAGATTTCATATATTATCAAAAAGTTCCCTGGAGATCTGAACAGGAGGGCAAGACTGAAAGAATAACTTGAGTCCATTCGCATATTATTTATTTATTTTTTTATTTTCCAGTTTCTCGTTTGTTACAGTCTGTTCTCCCCTTGGCAAAACGTGAACATTAGATGCTTGGGTTTAAGGTATCTTCAGTAAGTAGTTGACATATATTAATCAAGCATTTACACACAATCCTCTGAACCGAGAGAGTGGCAAGCCATGGAAGTATAGTTGTCATCAAGCATGCAGTGAAAGTTAAATAGGCAGGACACACGATAGTACATATGACGCTATATGTACGTATGTTATATGTGTGGTGTTCACGTTACAGGCAGGTGTTTTCCTGTGCATGTGAGGGGAGGCTAGAGGCCAACCTTAAATATCTTCCTCAGTTGCCCTCTGACTTGTTAATTTTTTGGTGTGATTTATGCATGTGTGCGCACATGAGTTTGTGTGGTTGTGCTTGCCCATGCGTGACCTCACGGAGGGAGGCAGGTGGTCAGTGTCGTGTGTCTTCCCTAATATCTTCCCATCTTACTATTTTGAGACAGGTTTTGCACTGAACCTCAAGCCCAGCTGGACTCCATGGCTAGTGGTACTGGGCGCTTGATACGTAGCAAATAAAGATTAAAAACACTGAGCAGCATAGCCTAGTCTACTAGTTAATTGTTTTCAATGTGAAATTTTCCTTCTTGCAGATTTGAGATCCTGCAGATTCCTTGAATATTCCGTTATCCTCAGCTAATCCTTCCTAGAACTTTGCGGAAATGATGTCAGTTGTTTCTTTGAATACTTGTGGCAACTGGAGCTATTCTCATCGTCTCCCATGGGGGCTGTCTCTTTCAAGTGTACCGACAGGCTGTTGTGGTTTCGTAGACGCTTCTGATAATAGAGCCAGTTCAGTGGAGATTTCCCCGGGAAAAGATCACCTGCAGGTGAATAAATGTTGCATGGGAAATTTAGAAGTATTAATATTTGATCTAAGATGCATATGCCTGTCCTTTTGGATACGGCCAGCTGAGGACCCTGGTGACTTGAGAAGTGTGACTCCGGCTGTGGGGATGATACGTGTATGATGTATTTACCTTTGAGCGGGGGCTGACAGCCTCTCAGCGTGGGCTTCACAGGTGAGGGAATCTGGGGGCTGCCGAGCAGTTATGGACTCCCGTGTGGAAGGCACAAGCAGACTGCTCTCAGATCTCCTCAGACTGCCCTTGCAGTGGAGGCCATCGAGCCCTCCTATGACCCCCCCCCCAGGAAATTGAACTCTACTTTCTGACAGTTCAGCTGCTCCAGGGATCAGTCACTTCAGCTAGAGGGTCGACAGCATGATATCCAAGGACCTATCTGGTGTCAGACTGTTGGAGTGGCTCCTCATTAACTCCAATCACCAAAGACATCCCCGCTCCTGTTCTAAAGTGTGAAAATCAGAGGGTCATTTCGGGCCTGGAGGATGGATTAAGCGTAGTTTCTGTCTGTGCTTATCACTGTCAGTTTCTTTAAATTAGCCCTTCTGTTCTCTGGGACACTTGGTTTTCCTTCGTTCACAGTAAGTGTCATAGTTAATAGAGGTTGACCATTGCTTAGTGTATTGTTGGACTGGAAAAACCTGACTCCTGCTTGGACTGTCAGCGTAGCCGGCCTAGGACACCAGTTTTTTAGCTACACTTGAGGGGAACTGGTTGACTGATAGCAATGTTGAGAATCAACGCCAATGATACCCTAAGTACCTGTAGGTTTGTCTCTTACTTCCTTTATTTTTAAAATGTGAAAATCTTCCTTTAGCGAAGAGAGAGATGTCATCTTAATTTGTTGTTAGAAAACGGTGTAAAGCTTGCCATTGTCTGATGTTTCAAGACAGTCAGGACGGTCTCTCTCACATTCATCGGTAGGGAACATGCATTTGTCCTGAGCAGCTGACAAGGGACTCTCCAGGGCCCAGACTCAGGAAATTCCACAGGATCTTGTTTTTAGACTATGCTGACCTCACACACCATACTGTGGATGGGGGGGGGGGGGGACTCAGCCAGTCAAGCAAGATCAGGCCAGTGAGCACCATTAATGGAAGAAGGAAGAAAGAAAACGAAAGACCGGAGCCTGGTGGGCCTCAAAGGTGCAAGGACAGCACTGAGTGAGGTTGTTAGAAGAGTCTGGTGTCTCCCCAAACCCCATGGGCTACCAGTCTCTCTGGAGCAGGGCAGGCGGTAGGGATGTAAGCATCTGATAACTGACTGTAGGCCAGTTGCTAACATGCTTATCGGCTTACTAAAAAGATGGGTGCGTTCACGGTTATTGCTTTGATAAGATGAGAATTTCACTCTTCCTGAGTGGGAGAGAGATGATCAGGGCTGTAACGTTCTGCACCTAAAATACAGTCACCACAGTTCCTCACCTTGTACCACAGCCTCTCTCTGGAGCAGTTGCCAAGGATGGACAGTTAATAGGAGTGTGGTTAAAAAGATTCTGTTGAGGGCTGACCGTGTGTCCTTACAAGATTCTGAATCTTGGCGAGGGCTGAGCGTGCTTGGCTGCTTGACCTTCAGGACACTGGCCACAGTAGAGAGTCACCGAATCAGGCAGTTCACTGCCGCATGTCATTTGTATTTGTATCACCCATGGAATTACCACACAACAACATACGTACATATGTCCATACATACTTTCCCCCAGATGCTCTTCTTGTGACTGTGATTCTCTTCATCTACGAGGTGAACAAGGGAAGCTGTGGAGCTGCTGTGCCTTGAGGATGTCCAGCACAGTGATTGGCTGTGGAGCTGCTGTGCAGTGAGGCTGTCCAGCACAGTGATTGGCTGTGGAGTTGCTGTGCAGTGAGGATGTCCAGCACAGTGATTGGCTGTGGAGCTGCTGTGCAGTGAGGCTGTCCAGCACAGTGATTGGTTGTGGAGCTGCTGTGCAGTGAGGATGTCCAGCACAGTGATTGGCTGTGGAGCTGCTGTGCCGTAAGGATGTCCAGCACAGTGATTGGCTGTGGAGCTGCTGTGCAGTGAGGATGTCCAGCACAGTGATTGGCTGTGGAGCTGCTGTGCAGTGAGGATGTCCAGCACAGTGATTGGCTGTGGAGCTGCTGTGCAGTGAGGATGTCCAGCACAGTGATTGGCTGTGGAGCTGCTGTGCCTTGACGATGTTCAGAACAGTGATTGGTTAGCAAAGTTCAACTTGGGTGTGCATTGAGTCAGAGTTGAGCATCTTGCTGTAGAGCAGGACCTGCTTCCCTGCTTCTCTGAGATGCTCACTGACGTTGCTCATTTCAGCTTGTGGACTGCACTCTGAGGGTCAAGACTAGAATTTTTTTTCTGTTTCCTAGAAATGCATCGTACTGGTCAAGGTTGTGGAATTATTGCTCCAAAGAGCAGCCAGAAGTTCGACTTTGCTTTTGGTCTTGCTTCATCCCTCTTGAGACACTTCTGCAATTACTCGTTTTGATTTATGCCCCTGGCATTAAAATCTGTACTAATATTGGAGCTGTTGTATAAGCAAAAATTGCACCGTACTAAAACTATTTTCTTGCTGATTTTTACCAAATCCTTTGGGGAATTGAAACAACTTTGGTCTTGGATGTAATGGTTAACCCTTGGCAGTCAGTAAGTACACCACGGCATGTGGTTGGGTTGGAGGAAGACAGTAGACTGTAAGAGTTAAGTCTCTGGGTGCAAACCATAGAACTGTCGTGTAGTGGGAGGTTAAGTATTGAATGCATTTGACTCTCTCCCATAGCCAGGAATCTTGGGCACACCATTTCACAGTTGCTGCAGGGCATCATGAAGGTCGTGACACTTTCCTGTTTCCTCTCTGTGTCTGCTGTGTGCTGGAATTTACCCATCTTCCTGGGCTGCTGTTAACTCCCTGCATTGCGTCTTGCAAAGGAAGAGGAGTTTCAAAAGCGAAGGAGTCTGTTTAGGTGCAGACTTTCCCACCAGAATTTGCAGTACACTCCCCTCAAATCTCCCCTTGGGTCTAACAGGCTCAGGCCGGTCACTGGCACAGAGAAACCCATCATTTGTTGCTTTCGATCTACTTAGATGCATGCAAACAGTCCAGGTTGTGGTAGGGTGGTCGCTCAGCAGTGTGTGCCGCAGGATGAGTGGTGTCAAGAATCTAGTATATTCTAAACTCCCCAGTCAGATAGGCTCGTGGAGTGGGCATGCTGAAAAGCCATTGTCACAATAGAGGGGAAATTGTCCTAAGAATGGGGGGTTTCCTTTCTAGAAGGAAACCAGCCCTGTAAGTATAGGTGGCTGCTGTCCCAGGTCTTGCCACATCTTGGCTCTATTCCCTTAGCCTTGAGTTCTGCTCCTGGCCCCGAGTGAGCGGTGCTGCCTTCTGCTGAGCAGGTTTCTGGAACCCAGAGGTATGCTACTCACTTAGACACTAAAAGTGTCCCTTCTACCTCCTTCGAGGAAGCTGTCCCAAACTCTCCTCTGTTCTTCAGCTGCAGGTTTTCCAGCTGACAGGAAGGAGGCTGTGGCCTTTGGGTTTCCACTTTGACTTGGCTGTCAGTGCCCCGAGGCCTGATGACATTTTGATGATGGCAAGGCTCCAGGAAAGAGAGAAGTTGTTGTGATTTAATTGATAAGCAAAAATAAGCTGGTGGACAAAGACCAGGTTTAATCACTCATTATAAAAGTAACACAGAAATGGTTACTTGTTCAGGTAAAGAAGCTAATGGAACTTGGCTGGCTTTTCTGACAACTGGGTAAGCTGACATTGGGAAGCAGTAATACAGGAAGCCAGGTAGTTCCACAGACATGCTGACTTCTGGCCTGGGAGGCGCTTCCTCGATCTTCAGTGCCAAGTGTGGGGCACTGGTCGGGGAGGGGGTTGGCCGGAATCAGACTTTAGGAAGAATAGTCTTCGTGTGATAAGTCAGCCGGACCGCACTTCAAAAAGACGCTGTAATTGTGGAAGCTATGGCTCTCCCTGTCTTGCTTTTTCTTCCGTCTCCAAGAACTGGGGATAAAGGGCAGCAAAGTCTCATGTGCTGCTTTCAGTCATGGTTTCTGGCTTATGCAAAGGTCACGCTTTGGAGTATTTCCTCACATCTGGTCTCCCCGGAAGGTCAAGTGTGTCTGAAGCACAGCTCTGCAAGCCCATGGTGTCTCGGCCCAGTGCTTTTATCCTATCGGGTACGGAGTAGCAATGGGATCCCTCAGTACTGACAAACACCCCAGGATACACTGCCATGAACTCTGGTATAAATAGCTCAAGAAACGTAAGCTATGTTTTTTTTTTTTAAAAAAACATTCTATAGTTGGCACCTAACAGAACTGAGGAAATTTAGCATTTGTTTATATCAATTGCTATGTAGTTTGCATAGTAATAAATTAAGCCTCAATGTCCTTTAAATACTTGTTGGAGGACTGTCATTTTAAGGAACCTATGGGGCTCAGGGAAGCCTGATACTTGTGGGATTGAGGAGGTTACTAGGTATTTAGAAGTATGTTTAAGTTCAAGCTCTCATGTAGAGTTTGGGAGAAGCGGGGTGGGGGACCCTAACCAGCCAACCAATCAATCAACACCTCCTCCCCCCAGGATTCAAATTAAATTATAAAGAGATTGTTTTTGCTGATATGATTTTAATATTTAGTATTGACAAGAGAGCCTCAAACTATGTTTTTCAAGTTATTGAATCACAACTTGATCTTCATTGTGGAAAAGTTTAATACACACAGCATAGGGGCTGGAGAAATGGTTCAGAGGTTAAAAGCACTGGCTGCTTTTCCAGAGGTTCTGAGTTCAATTCCCAGCAACCACATGGTGGCTCACAACCATCTATGATGAGATCTGGTGCTTTCTTCTGGACCTCAGACATACGTTCAGGTGGAATATTATGTACATAATAAATAAATAAAATTAAAAATAATTGTTAAAGACACGCAAAATATTAATCCCTACCATATTCCATTTTGAATTTTGTCGGGGCCAAGTAGCTCTCTTTCAGAAGGACTATGATTTTATTCAGACCCTCTGCCACTGTGTTTGTTGGCAAGTCTTGAATCTTTTCATTCCTTCCTCCTCTTTGTTAGTGTCCACTAACTGTCATAGTTTCCTTTCACGGAGCCGTCCTGTTGATTGCACTGCGGGGTTACAGCTACCGCCTGCCCTGCTGCCTGAGCAACTTTGCATGGAGCTTTTCAGTATTTCTTCTCTAGAGGCATCCCCCTTGTTCCCCATTGCTAACTGGACCACCTGCAAGTTGCCTCCCCTGATGCCCAGACACTGCACTTGAACCCTTCAACCTTGTCACTCAGCTTTTTGGCTTTACAAAACCCTGGCCTCGGGTAACAAAGACACTGGTAGCTAAGGCCTCTCAAGAACTGTCCTCCTTCAAGGCTGTGGGGACACCTCCCTCCCTTCAGCTAGCATCTCCAGGACACTGAAAGTTTAATGTTTGTCTTATACATTGTGAATAATCTAAGAAAGCTCTGAACCAACAAATGTTAATTCTGGTTTTCTCTAACCAAACACAGGCAGGTCTCTTTTGTCCTTATATTTGGCAGCGGTAAGCCAAATCTACACAGGAATACCAGAGTATGAGTCTAAATTTGGGCCTGAGATTTTGTTTTTCAAGCAAGGTGAAGAAAAGCTTTCAAATTCTTTTTCAGAGAAACCCTCCATTGCCACCATTAGAAGCTGTTTTCCTGCCTCCACCAGGTTTCCGGACAGCTCACTGTTCATCCTGATCATACATCCCTGGCCTTTGACCTGGCACATGCTTTTCTAAACTTAGACAGAGAGAAGAGGAATGTTTGGAGTGGCCTCTGGTCACCAGGGGCTCCCAGGACCCCTCCTAGACCTTCACTAGGTGGTCAGCTGATTCCCTGGGCTGTGGGATTGCAAGGAGTCTATCACACCATAGTGTGGATTTTAGACACTGTCGCAGTATAGCTGGCAGAGTAGTTTTGCAGGCTACATCAGAAAGACCAGACTGCTCTTCCCATTGTTTTTTCTTTCTTTTCTAAAATGTGCATTTGTTGCCAATAATAAAACACAACAGAGAAGCCTCTGCTTAAAGACGCTGATGTTTGTTTTCTCCGGGAAGCTGGGAACTGAGCAGCTGCAGGTCTGTTTCCTCTCTCCTCCTGCTGAGTGGCAGAAGCTGGCTTAAGACCTGGGTGGGAGGTCGCTGAGAGTGCGGCCAGGACTCCCTGTAGGGCTCAGCCGTCCTAGCCCCAAAGCTGAGCACCAAGCGTCCTTCATCTCAGGGATTGTGGCTCTCAGGACCTGCCCTCCTTTCAGTTTTCTCGAGACCCTGGTAAATACTTGAGTTTTCCACCCTTGGAGCTGTCAGACAGTTTTTCGTCTTGGCTCCCAGCTAGTGCTTTGCCCGTGCTGTGCCTTTGTCTGGGATTGGTTTCCCATTAGCTTCCTTGTCCAGCTCCTCACCTCGCGTGCAAGGCCAGGTCCAGGGCCCATTTGTTGTCCATGGTGACAGTTACAGCTCGCATGTTCTCCCACGGAGACATAGTAACCTTTGGTTTCACAGGTGCTGCTGTTGCGTATTATTTCATGCCTTATCCTCCTGGGATGGTGATACCTTCCTATCCATAAGCACATCTTTCTCACTCATGTTTCATGTCTGCTACTGAAGGATGCAGCGCTACCCCGCCCCCATGGCCCACTTAACGTTATTTGTGAAAAGGTGAGCACAGTAAGTTGTCAGTTACCCTAAGGAAAACTAATATACAGGGAGGGGCAGTAGGATATAGTTTTAAAATGAAAACGACAGAAAACTAGTCCCAATGAAAAACCTGGTAAGAAAATAGAGGACCAGGAAGCCTCTGCATCACACGCTGAGGAGCTAGTCTTGCATACCGTGACATCTACCTTCTGTGTCTCGTAGTGCGTGATATTCTCAAAGTCAGATAGCTACGGATTCTCTTCAAGGCCTTTTCGTTTCTTTATCCATCTTGGATGATGCTCGAAGTAACACAAATGACACTTGACAGAATAGGCAGGCTTGATCAAAGGAATTGCCAAGGACCAAGATGCTAGGGATGCCTCTGTCACCAAGGACTCATAGACTGCCCTTTGCTATTTCTGCCTGCAGTAGAGCGGTCTGTGGAGGGAACCCTGTATGTGGGCAGCAAGCATCATATGGAGAGGCAGCACTGGAAATGCTAGAAGCTGCTGAGATCAGGAGCCAGGAGGTTCTGGTTGGCTCTGGGAGCAGTGAGCGGTGGTGCGATGGTGCAGGAGAGGAAGGGTTTGGTAGTTACAGATTAGGCTAAAGGGGTTTGACGTCAAAGGGTCTCTTACGCTTTTCAGGAGGCCTTGGACCTGTGGCATAGGGAAGCCTCTTTCTTTGCTTGAGCCTGGGTCTTGGGTGGGGGATGGAGAGCAGGAGATGGGGATTCAGGAGGCTGCTATGGACTCTTAGCAAGAAGTAATGGTGGATTAAACGGAGGGCCTTGGCTGTGGGGGAAAGAAAGGAGCGAATGGATTCAAAAGATATTGGAGTGTCTCGTTACTAAGATGACAATTTGTTCTGCCTTTTTCCTTACAGTCACTTTTACCCATACCCTGCAGAGGCATAAAGGTGGGCTGGCTGAATTCGTGTGTAGTGTTTGATGCTTTGTTTACAGAAAGATGTATGTGATTTCTGACCCAAGAGTGTCTGGTCTGAGTTCTTGCCCCTAGGACAACCTGGCTTTTCACTTTCTTGGGTCCCTCCCCCCCCCCCCCCGTCCCTCCAGCACTGCCCCACCCCCATTGTACACACCATCACATGTATACTGTCTAAACAGAACAGAGTATACTGGTTTTCCTGTTTGTATGAGTACACTATGTACTTTTGCCAAAGGCTCTGTTCCTCAGAACAGATAAATGTTCTGTGTACAGATTAGCCGTACATAGAAGCAAAATGTAGCTATTCTGCAGTTGTGGTGGTGAGTGGATGTTAGCATCGGTGTTTTCTGCTTCTGGAATTTTTTGAGCTCTAAAGACATCTAGCCATCTGTTCTTGACTTTAAAGTAGGTGTTCTGAGCCGAGGCTGTGAATAAGTGTGTGACTCATGTAGCTCATGGGGGACGATGGAGGAGGCACTGCCGGTGTTTAGTTGCTACCATGTATCTTTCTCAGCTATTCCCCAGCTTTTTGTGTATCTTGTAAGCAGGTAGAATTTTGAGGAGCCGAAAAGTAATAGCTATAGTTTACTGTCTTTAAATGCCTTCAGTGTGAGAGCTGAATTTTTCCTCAAAGCAGCCTTTATCCACATCATTATTTATAGACAATATATATTTATTTAGTGTTATCATATTGCAGTATCATGTTAATCAACATAGAGTGTTGATTTCTTTTTTGAACTTCATTTGGGAAGTACAAATTAAGTTAAGATGTATGTTTTTAAAAGCGTGAGGATAGTCACATCCTGCAGCCATGGGTAGTAGGCATTTGACAGCTCCCTGCCTCCTCCGGGAGCTACTGCAGTGCAGTCAACTCAGGAATTGTAGAGTCGGATCCATGCATGCAAATTAAATTGTGTGGCACTTTAAAATAAAACTTTTGTTCAGTATTAACATGCAAGTAGCAGCTGGAGCAGAGACGCCGTCTTCCCATTTTCCTTTTGTTTACTTGTAACCAGTGTCCTGTTGGGAACTGAATAAGTCTAACTGTAAATAAAGTCAGCATATATTCCCAACTATGGGACTGGTTCCAGGGCTACTAAATCACACCTGTGCCGATCTAAAGCAAACCTCCACATGCTCTCAGTGTAGGTTTGTGCTTGAGGACGTTCCTTGTAATTTCTTGGATGCTAACAGTCAACCAAGGGGTCCAGCGAAAGAGAATTATATCAGGGCTGTTTGTAACAGCCATCCTACATAGAATCACACATTGTGCTGTGTGTTGGCTACCTCCCTTGGTTCTCAGACTAGGTCCTTAATATGTAGTCCTGGCTGGCCTTGGACTAGCTGTGTAGCCCTGGGTGGCCTCTGCCTCCCAAATGTTGGGGTTAAAAGCACATATCGCTGCACCTAACCTTTGCGTCCACCACTTCACTCTCCAGGGACACTTGATGTGGCTATTACCAAAAAATACTGTAGTCTGGAGTAGTTGGTTTTTTAACTTATAAGCTACTCTCACTCTATATGCAAAAATATAGATGAGGATGCTTGCATTAATAAGCAGCAACTGTTCACTGTCCACTACAGAAATTATTCGTCTATATGCATGTACAGTAAAGCAAATTAATCTTACACACCAAATTTCTAACATAAAATGAGTATTAGGAAGAGGATTATGTTTTTGGCCAGTGAGATGGCTCAGTGGGTAAAAGTGCTGACCACACAAGACTGAAGGATCTGAGCTTGATACCCTGAACTCATGTAGAGGAGCTCGATACTATAGAGGGCACCAGGGAGTCCAGTGCTCCAGTGGCGAGGTGGGAGGTGGAAAAATGTGGGCAAGTTGGTGAGTTGGCTAGGCTGTAGCATGCAGCACTGCAGAAACAGCAAGAGACTCTTCAATATGGTACAAGGAGAGAACCAACTCGGAAGATCGTCCTCTGACCTCCACAAGTACATCATGCCTACATTGATACACTCACGTGCATATACATACATGAACGTCACAGACACATGCGTTCATGTACACACGCAATAATAAATGAAATAAAGTAAGAGATTAGTTGAATTCCACGTACCATTCAATATGCGCTCAATGAAAACCATCCTGGAAGCAAACTTTGAGAAACCTGGTCTTTGCCAACTCAGACTTTCCTTTGTGTGGTGGTGGCAGAAGGACAACTCCAGGCCTGCTGTGGGATTTGTGTACCTGGTCTGTGGCTTTGCTTTTAGGATTTTGGCCAAGATATTACTATATACTGTTAGTCTAGGACATGGCGATATGGAATGGATTCCCCTCCCCCCCTTTTTTTCTTTAAAAACCTAACTTTTAAAACATTGGTAACTTATAATTAAATGGGCTAGAAAATCACAACAAAAGTATAAAAATAACTACACTGCATTCTCCTCTTATTTGCTTAAGTTGTATTCTGGTTAGTGGTTAAGAAAAAAAATTAGACAAAAGCCAAGACGTTTTGTATTCAGGGCTTTGGATGAAATATGTTTATGCTTTCAATGGTATGGTATTTTTTTAAAAAATAATAGTGACTTTTGGTACCTTTCTAGTGGAAAACGTTACTGCTGGCTTACTTCTGAGAAAGATCCACGACTGTGTTCGCAGCTATTTGTCACCATCCTAAAGCCCCCCAGGGGGAGGTGGGGTTGCGATCCGAATTTATAAACCAGGCAGAGCATAAAATAATGAATTCTTTTTCTCTTTCCAGATTTTGGGGTAAGTGCATTCTTAGCAACGGGTGGTGACGTGACACGGAATAAAGTCAGAAAAACATTTGTTGGTACCCCATGTTGGATGGCCCCTGAAGTCATGGAGCAGGTAAAAAAAAATGTTACCTTCCTTGATTGTCGTTGTAATGTAATACATCACATTGATATATCTGCATAGTGTATATCTAATGAGCAACATAGCACAGTCGGATGTACTGTGGCTGTGACATTTCAATCATGACAGTAGACTGTATCCTGCACCTTGATTGTAGTGACGTGTGACGAGCCTGCCTGCGACGTCCTTGTGAATGTCCTTTATCTTTTCCCTCAGGTGAGAGGCTACGACTTCAAGGCCGACATGTGGAGCTTTGGGATAACTGCCATTGAGTTGGCAACCGGAGCAGCGCCCTACCACAAATACCCTCCAATGAAAGTAATGGCTGCCGGGGTGACTGGTCGGGTTGGAACTCCGATGGGTGCTCTGGTTCTCCTGAACATGCTTATTTTCCTCTTAGACTTGTGGGAGTTAGCGGAGGAAGGCAGCCAAATGGAAGGCTGACTCATGTTCTCATGCCCCGAATTAGCAGAGGTAGCACAGTGCCCTGCTTTGTGACTCCGTGCAGAGCTGGGCAGATTCACGGCTCTGCCTCCGAAAGAGCGGGACAGTCTCAGGTCTCCCGGCAGAAGCTGAGAATGTATCAGAGGGCTGTGATATTTGCAGATGGATCACAGGCTGCTTTTCTCTTTCTCCTTAAATAAAGACAGTCTATACCATTTTCAGCCTGCTCACAGCGTGTGTTGTTGTGCCTCATCGGAGATGAATGAGTCACAGTGTTTGGAAGCAACATATACTTTGGGGACTATTTTCAAGTTTTTGTTGTTCTTCTATTTGCTCAACCTCTGAAATGGTCACAGCATTTTTAATCCTCTCCACCAGGTTTTCTTTTGAGGCTGCAATTAATTGTTCGCCAGAAAGGACGAAGACATTTTTTACCAAAGCTCTAGTCTATGCTTCTTTTATTTTTCATATTTTAATTTTTGGAAAGTTTAAAAGGATTAGAATAGGATGACAATAAGGTTCCCTGATGATGCTGGCTGAGACAGTGGGCAAAGGAGAGCTTAGGGGTAGAGCACATGCTTAGGAAATGTAAGGTTTGGGTTTGACACCTGGTTATTTTCCATCCCCTGCCTCCCAAATGTACTTTCTTATTGGAGAAAACTTGGAAGTACAAATAAGAATAGCAAGGAAGAATAGTCACCCACGACTTCACCAGCCACTAATAATCTCTGCTGATGTTTTAGTGATGTTAATTTCTGATTTTTCCTTTTAAATTATTTTTGTCGATTGTGCCCAGGACTTCAGTTCTTCTGAGCAGACAGTGCTGCTGAGCTAAACCCCTGCCCTGTTCTGTTTCTGTAGAAATGTTTCATAGAGTAAAGATGCCAATGATATACTTAATGCATACATGCACATCTCTTCATCTCTGTGGTCATTTTTAACAGAAAGTTTGAAACTGAAGTTTCAGCCATAGAAGGGATTTTATGGAAAGAATACTAGAGAAACTCAGAGAACTTTGTCTTTTATCCATTTTTTAATTTTTATTTTTTACTATTTGTGTCTCTCCATCTCCCTGTCTCCACTTATTTTTTCCACCTGAATCTAAGAGGCCCTTGTTAATCCCAGCCTGAAGTCCAGCAGGCCTTTTTTCCGGAGTTCACAGTAACCCACATTCTCCTCTTGGCTGTCGTCCTCCATAGATAGCAATGACGTTTATCGTTCATCTATTCACATGTCTGAAAGGAGTTTTGACATGTATAGAATCTGCATAAATGAGGGCTGGTCTGTGTACTAAGAGGGTTTATTCATTCTGTAGGGCACTAGCGTGCTCTGCACTCATAAATGAGGGCTGGTCTGTGCACTAAGGGGGTTTATTCATTCTGTAGGGCACTAGCATGCTCTGCACTCATAAATGAGGGCTGGTCTGTGCACTAAGGGGGTTTATTCATTCTGTAGGGCACTAGCGTGCTCTGCACTCACCCTGCCTGCTTTGGCCGTAAATAATCCCCTTGGCATGAGAGAGTTGAATTATTTCCTTTTGACTCGAAACCGTGGCTTGTTTTGTCCCCTGCCATGTAGCACAGGCTTTTGATATGATTGTAACTTTTTTGTAACTCAGAATTACATCGTGACCGTCAGTCTCTCATTCTTTCAATTTTTACCAGGCCCCTTTGGCAGTTTTCTCATTTTGTTTTCTCTTTAAGAGAAAATCATGTTACCTCCCGGGATGGTGCGGTTTTATTTTTAGGGTGGCTAATGTGTTGCAGGAGCCCTGAGTACAGCGGGTTCTGTACTTATGAATGGTTTGCACACTTGAATGTCCTTTTCTCTCCCGACTACCACTCTTTCCCAACCAGCCTGCTCTGCAGCAAGTGTTCCCGGAGGTCCCGTGAGAGCCACTTCCCAGAAAATTCTTTCCCTGTGGCTTTGAGAGACCATTCTTAACACACAGAGCAAATTTCCTAAGTCCTGCCCATGAGAATCACCAAGCTTCAGGAGGGTGTGGACAGATTTGCAAAGACAAATGGATCCTTTCAGGACTCAAGTTTAGGAGCATTAATTACGGGAAAAGCATGTTGGTACCCCAGTCAAAGAAGGACTTTGATCCTTTTGTGAAAGAAAAAACTAAAAATTCCATTGCCGCTCATATCCAACAGAGACCTTCTCCACCTTTCTTTTGGCTGCAGGTGCTAATGTTGACTTTGCAAAATGACCCGCCCACTTTGGAAACCGGAGTAGAGGATAAAGAAATGATGAAAAAATACGGCAAGTCCTTCCGAAAGTTGCTTTCACTGTGTCTTCAGAAAGATCCTTCCAAAAGGTATGTGGGACCCAGTTCGGGACCTAAGGACCCCCTTTGAATCCTGACGAAACTGTGCTTGTGGATGTGAAAAGGTTACCTTGCCTTGGCCCCTGGTTGTTGTCAGAGGAAGACAGAGTCCCTGGAGAGAGAAGCCAGAGTAGAACAAGGGAGAAGAGGAGCAAGAATTGCTCTTGCCCGCGAGCTGTAGGCACTGTCACCAAAGGAAAGGGAGCCAAGCACAGCTCAGAAGGCCTTGCTGGTGGGGAGGACAGCTGGGCTAGTTCCCAGCACTCTTAGGTTGTGCTGACCTCTCACGAGGGGAACATCCGGCTGGCTCCAGTCTGAACCAGGCCAAGGTAGTGAATTTTGCATGAGCTTCCTTTTAGCTGCAGAACAAGTTGTGTGGGCTGTTTAAAAGATTATCAGCAAGGAAAAAAGCTTACCTAGAAAGATTAATCACGCCAACGGAAGCAAATGTTTCCTTCGTGTTCTTACCTTACTGCCCTGTACTGATACAACTCTTTGAATCTCTTTCTTCCTTTTTAATCCTGGGACTTCGAAATACCTCTGGCTCCAAGAGTGGAACCCAGAGTCACTTAAAGTGCAATTGCAGTGATGCAAATCACAGACAAGTAGTTGTGTGTCACAGACAAGCCTTGCTCATTACAGACAAGTAGTTGTGTATCACAGACAAGCCTTGCTCATTACAGACAAGTAGTTGTGTGTCACAGACAAGCCTTGCTCATTACAGACAAGTAGTTGTGTGTCACAGACAAGCCTTGCTCATTACAGACAAGTAGTTGTGTGTCACAGACAAGCCTTGCTCATTACAGACAAGTAGTTGTGTGTCACAGGCAAGCCTTGCTCCTTACAGAGACATAGTTGCACGTGCCACTTCCCCAACAGACCTGGAAAGTCCTCTCTCTATCATCAGAGGTCACCCAAGCCTCTGATTTTCTACTTAGCTCAAAGAAAAATAATAATAACTATTTTTTCAGCGGTCTCCCATCCGGGGATGGATCCCTGTTGTTAGAAGGCATTGGTGTATTCTATGTCGTGAATTCTTTGAACAGCTTACTGAGCTTCTTAACTGTTTTTTTTTTTTTTTTTTGGTTTTTCGAGACAGGGTTTCTCTGTGGTTTTGGAGCCTGTCCTGGAACTAGCTCTTGTAGACCAGGCTGGTCTCGAACTCACAGAGATCCGCCTGCCTCTGCCTCCTGAGTGCTGGGATTAAAGTTACATAGTATCACTGACAGTTAGGCCGTGCTTCTTTGGCTTCTTTAGCACAGTTGCTGTGATAGTTTGTGATTATTTGCTGTGGCAAATCTTTAAATTATTTCTTGCAAATGATCCCCACAGACGGTTTGTGCTTGACATTTCACTTGTGCTGATGTTTGGTTTATAGGGATTATTTTCCTCCATCTGTTGCTTGACCTTTCCCGGGGGTTACCTCTCCACCCTCCTCTTGCTGGGAAGGCTCTTAGGTGTTAGTTTCAGCCTTCTGCATCTGCTTATCCTTCCCTTGCATTTGGCGTCCTTGCCACAAGGCAAAATTTGTCACCGCAGAGCACTGGTAGAACTTCCACACCTGGTGGGAGTTGTCTCTGTGTTTCTGGGACTTGACTGACAACTTTCGGGATTCTAGAACGAGTTGAGAGCCACCTAGTGGCTGTACTGAGTAATGGCACACGACTCAGAAAAAAAAAACAGTTCCTTAGGGTAGAGTGGTAGTGCTATTCGTGACAGTTTGCAATTTGCTCAAAATAATTTAGATTTATGTGCAGTGTATTTAACAGACCATTTTTGTTTCTTAATAAACTTAAGGTCTTTTTCAGGTTCTATTCACTGTTGAGTTCAGATACTGATTTCCTCTGTGTGTGTCTGTGAGCCAGCAGTGGAGGGAGGAGGTGGAGAGACGGGTCTGGATAAGGGCAGCCCCAGGCTTGTGTATCCATCCCTGCATGAAGCCTTTCCCTCAGGGCACTCGCTCTGTGCTGCTCAGCGTGTGTGAGTCGCTGAAGGCCTTGTGCGTGATTCTCTATAACTGTACAACCCTTCTCTAGTAGACGGGTTAGAGACGAATAGTGCCGCATCCACTTCCCCAGCGGCTCTTTCTTCCAACGAAGAGACACGGGCATTGAAGATAGTATGTGAGGAGTTTGGGAGGAGCAAAAACACAGAAAAGCTCATGAATTGCGAAGAGAGGAAAAAGTATATTGTTGAATTTACCTTTCTAGAACATGGAATTAAAAACACGTTCAGTATGCAATATACAAATAGCTTCTCTGCACACGACAGACTTCCCAAGCCATGACTGTTGAGAGTGATTTTAATCCCACCTGCCCTTCTGCTCTGTTCATGCTGTTTAAGACTTTCCGCCATTTCCGTTACTTCATTTCTTTCCTTTCTCTTTCTGCTCTTTTTCAATACTGGATTGGATTCCTAGCTCTAAGTTAGCCTGATTCTCAGGACTTAATTTCCTTGTCTCTGTAATGTGTCTAGCAGCCCCATTTCAGAGGATTGCTCTGAGGCTGCAGTGAAATGGCGCCAGGGCAGGTAGCAGAGTGCCTGGGGCTGGCTTCAGAGCTCGGCCAATAGAGAGCCATTCACCATTGCCTCCACCCTGGCGGGGAGAGTCGCTGTGAGTTTTACATGCTCATCACAGCATGCTAATGCTATAGCTATTTAATATTTTTAGTACTATTACCCCGTATATTTTGGTTGACTTACACAACAAATTCAGAGTTTTAGAAGGACTTGTGTCCTCATCTCTATATCTGGAGACTCACGGGAGTTTGCCATTTGGAGGTGATTGAAATCCTCTGAAGAGAATTTCAGAAAGAGAAACCAGATCCGAGTGGGTTGAGGCGTTGAAGGCAAACTTTGGTCATCTTTGTGAATATGTGCTATCTGCATGTAGCTCATCTCTCTGTGATCTTAGTGCGGTTAGTAGGCACCAAAGCCCTAGTGCTGCTAAGAGACTTGAGCAACCAGTGACAAGCACAGCAGCAGAATAACCAGGACATAGATTGAGTCCTGTGCTCACGTGCTGGACTCTGCTTTCCTCGTGTGACATGGACCTGAGGTGTCAGAGCCCATGCCTCGGGGAGGTTTTTTTTGCATTAGCTCAGGCAGGGTTGCTTGTATTTACATAGCAGAGGGCTTTGCTATTTCCTAATAAAATGAGCCTTGATCTTATAGATTACACATTCCCCAATGACGGCAACCTATAAAAAGAGCCAGCATCCACTGAGCACTAAGAGGGTGGGTGTTGCATAGATGAATGCGCCAGCCGTGAGTTAGACTGCACTGCCACTGTGCCGAGGGAGGGAGGGCTGCGCAAAGGAGTTCTGCCTGAGGTCAGGAAGCGGTTAGAATTTATTAAAGCATGTAGTTAGAGCTCTTTAGACTGTATAATACTCGTCCTGAATCCTTTGAGATCCATTTTGGGTCTCAGCGGACTTTGGCCCATCCATATGTATCCGATGACTCCATTGAGAGGTTTTTCTTCTGAGAATGTTGGTACTTGCAGAACACTGCATCGTTTTTAAGGATTTCAGTATCAGTCGTGTTCATAGCCTAGACTGTTCTGGCTGCTGGTAGCACTGTAGCACTTCTTGGGAAACAGCGTTGCTATTGATACTACCTGTTACATGGCTGGGTGGTGGTTGGCAGCCTTGTGAGAGGTGGCGGGGAAGATCCCCTGCTCCAGCAGGACTCAGCTAAAGACAGGCAGGGTCTGCGGCTGCACAGTAGGCATAGCGTTGTAGTTTCTGTTGGAGAAAATGGCAACGGATAAGTAGCCAGGCATGCAAACCTGAGTTCAGAAGGGCGCCTGGCACCTCTGCTTGTCTCGTACTTCCGTTCGTCTTCCTCATTTCTCCCAGTTCCCCTTCCCCTACTTTCCTATGGAGGTAGCTTAGCACACTTGGGTTTTTACCCCAAAGCTGGGAATACTTGAGCTGACTTCAGTATAAACGGACCCTGTAATACTGTTCAACTGTTTTCTGTATCGAATTAGAGTGCCTTGAAACTGAACAGTTGTGCCTATTAAAGACAAAAACAAGCTCCCCAAAGGAAACAAAACAAAATCATAAAAAAGAACGTGGGCTTTTAAAGCCATTTTCCCCCCTTACCTTATGGCTTCTTTGTGATGAAGGGATGGAGGATAAGGGTGGAGTAGAGTGGGGAGAAAAGGTTTTTTTCTGCAATATGCTTTTTTTGTTGTTGTTGTTGCCATAGAAATGACCTTTCTCATAAAGGGAAAGAATTTTTCCAGTCCCATTTCTCAAGGTCGGTCCAGCATTCTACAACCTTCTATCCACGTGGGTTTAACATTTGACCTTTGGTCTGCAGAAGGAGAATGAGGGGTACTGAGGAGGAGGAAAATCACTTTGGGTCCCCACCTGTGCCATGTCCCTCCTCTTTGTTTTGCTGCCTGAGCCTCATTTTTCCTGCTTTTCCCTCTTTTCCTCACTGTGTCGAACAGACGCTTCAGTGCTGGCTAAACTTAGCCACGGGAGTTACAGTCCCGGCCCAAATGTCTACCAGCATTGCCTTCACTTCATGCTGGGGTGTGAAATTGAGCTACAGTAGTTTGCTGTGCTGTGCTGGGCATCAGGAATATAAAAATGAAATCTACAGACTCTTTGCCTCAGAAGGGCTCCTAACACGATAAAGCGGAGCTACCGGAGAAGGAGCATAGATTGAGATAAAGTGGGAAGAGTGAGAAAACACACTGAGCACCAAATCCGGAGTGTGAGTTCTACCCATAGATGCTGGGAGAGAGATCCCGAAGACTGTGGCATCTAAATTGTTTTTTGACTTATGGGCAAGGTGGACTACTTGGTTATGAAACATTTCGAAGAAACAATTTCAAGAAAAGCCCAGGGTGTGCTTTGCTGTGAACGAACGGAACGTCATGGTTGAAGGGGAAAGTGTGTAAGGTTGATGAAGACAGCCCCAGAAGATTTGGGTTCATGGAGGAGACAGCGTTAGATGATTTGGGATCATGGAGCTTGATTTAGCTGTTTTCAGGAACCCGCTCTTCGGAGGATAGGTAACACAGGCTGCTGATGAGCAGGACAAATAAACAGCAAAATAGTAACCAATGCATCATGTAGAATGGCTAGGTCTTTTTTCATCTCCACATTTTTTTGGCTTTTAAATAAGCTATAAGCTCATGCATTTAATGAATTTACCAAGGGATATGGCCCTCCCGTCATTTAGACCCTTACTTACTCAAAGCAGTTATCAGTTATCAACTGTTGTGGTGGGTGCATGACTCGGGCTTCTTGGAGAGGTGCCTGTAGCTAATATTCTCAAAATTTGAAGGAAGTGATAAGAATCAGAATACAAATCTTACTTGCACAGAAATACAGTTGATGGCTTTGTAGACTTAGGCCGGCGGCACATGCCTGTGTTTGCGGAAATTCTCAGTTCTCCTGGAGTCTGGACTCTGTGGGCCTCTTTGGGGAAGCCTCTCAGCAGAAGCCTTTGTATTTTTCACATTTTATTTACTGAATTGTTTGGCAGTAACAGACAACACTTTACCGCATGTTTCTTCCTAACAAGTAAGGCTTTGCTTCTGCATAATGATGGTGTCTTTCCACACTGAAGAAAATGAGCAGGATTTCTTACAGGTGTCTCCCATGTAGTGAATTTGCAGATCTATCTCTAAATGTCTTTTGTAATTTTTTGCTACTTTCTTTCAAACCCAGTGCTCACTCAAGGGCAGGGAGCTGAGTTTAGCTTTAGATTTTAAGTCTATTTTGATCTAGATCCGTTTTCCCTCATCTCTCCTACTTTTTCCTCTTGGAAGATGAGGGATTCATTGTCTCTATTTTACAACCTGCTCTCCCTCTGCCCCTCCTCCTCCCTTCTCCCTTTCCCTCCCACAGCCTTCCTTTCCTTTTCTTAATGTAAGACTCAGCGTTTTGGATGCTCAGCAAGTGCTAG
Source organism: Microtus pennsylvanicus (assembly GCF_037038515.1). NCBI lineage: Eukaryota > Metazoa > Chordata > Mammalia > Rodentia > Cricetidae > Microtus > Microtus pennsylvanicus. Next base: position 14,059,168 of record NC_134587.1, read on the forward strand.
CCTGTTGACCTCCATCTCCAGTTTATATGGATGAGTATTAGGGAGGCTTTCCCCCTCTTCTACAGATACAAATAGAGAAAGCTGATGAAATGGATTCCTAATTAAGGAATTATTGACAGAGGAAGCTATTCTTTACAGACGACTGTCAGTTGAACAGAGAAAGAATGGTAAAAGTAGGAAATCAATATTCGGCTACCTCCCATGAAATATTTAAGTCCAAGATGGTAAACCCCAGGGGAAGGTTTTCAGGGACAGAATATCCATTCAGTGCCAAGACCTCACTCAGCGGGACACTGGCTAATTGTAGTGGGGGAAAGAGGACCTTCCAGTGCTGAGCTTTGGAGGCTGGGGACCAGTCAGTTAAACTTAGCGTCCCTAATTGTGGACCAGCGGAATGGTGGCCACCTCTCTGCTGCCACAGCGCAGTGAGGAGCCTGACGATGTCTCTGAAAGCAGAGCTTGAGGTGGCCGGATCTACAATGTGTTTTGAGTTTCAGAGTCTTCTGAACTTGAGTATTTATGGACTCTACCAAAATCTGCAGTCTGAGATGATTCTAAATGTCTAATATTATGAGCTATCTCGTCAGCATTTAGATGCATGATAGAACTTCCTTTGAGCCTTCTGGACCTAACTTTTGATTACGTGCGATACAGCATGGAGAAACAAGTTATATGACAACCCAAGGAGCTAGACATATCCAGAGATGCTTTTGAGTGAGCTTGTGTTTTATTAATGGCCATGCCATTTGAATTTTTTTTTAAACAGTGGTGCCTACACTCTTAAAGCAGTTATTTCTGTCCTGTGCGGCCTGAGCTGGCCCCCAAGAGCTCTCTGTGGGCCCCTTTCTGTAGTTGCTGCTCCTTGGGATTCACACAACACAACGGACTCTGTAGTCCCTTTGACAGGGTCACATTGCAGTTTGTACGGCTTCATAATAATATAGCAATTCTGCTCTCAGAAGTTGCTCTGCCAGCCTTTAAAATCTCCCAAGTTGACATACCGAAGTATAGGAATGGCGGCTGGAACGCTGATTGTGCCCACACATTAACTCAGGAGCGTGTGTTCTGCAGGAAAGGTATTTAGAAAGAGCTGGGAAACAGGCCCTGCTTTATTTGGTGCCAGCTTGTGATTGACTTGGTTGTTGGTTTTGCTTGCCTTAAGGTCAGTCTTCCAGAAATGCTCTAAGGTTAAGCCGTAGCATCAAGGCAGTATTTTTATTATGTGGTGATTGTTTCAACTCTAATTTATTATTGATCTTTCAGGCCCACAGCAGCAGAACTTTTAAAATGCAAATTCTTCCAGAAAGCCAAGGTAACATGCTTAACACCCCCAAGTCAATCTGCTGTTTTGAAATTGCTGTGAACCTGTGGGCACCCAGCGAGGCCTTCAACTGTCGGGGTCATTTGTCTTGCAGAACAGAGAGTACCTGATTGAGAAGCTGCTGACAAGGACGCCAGACATAGCCCAAAGAGCCAAGAAGGTAAGTTCCATCAACCCTGTCTCCCGAGAGATCGTCCCCTCAGTCAGAAAAAAAGACCTTAAAGAAACAGCAAGGAGGTTCCCGCACACTCTGGCTTCAGTTTGGAGATTATCCGATCATCACCCCTCTGGCCGTGGGCCTTCCTTCCCGTTGCCACAGGTTGCTGTTGCAGGTTTAGGTGTGGAAACGGCATGGGGCTCTCATAATGTCAGTTTGGCATGCAGCGGCTCCCCCACAAGAAGGTTAGAGTCTTAAGTGCCGGCAAGGTTTAATGGCGGAGAGGTGAAATAGCTGTATTTCTTCCCTTTGGGTTTTTTTAAAAAGAGGGATACTCAACTTCAAACCTACTTGGAAACGGTTAAATTAGAAACATGTTTGGTCTGTGTGATGAGGAACACTGTTCTCAAGTGCTCATGTGCTGGTGAGGCTGGAGACCACGTGCCGTTCCTCAGTTTCTCTCCGCTTCTTCTTTTGAGACAAGGTTTCTCACAGAACCCAAAGCTGACCCTCTAGACTGGTCAGTGAGCTCCAGGGAGGCACTTGTCATGCCCTTCACCCTCTGCAGGCCAGTTCCAGGGTTCTAGGGTTCCAGGTGTGCCCCGCTGTGCCTGGATAGTTTTATGTCACTGCTTGCTTTATCGAATGAACTGTTTTCCAACTCCAAATTTGGTTGTAAAGGTTGGGTGAATATCTATGGGATTTATTACATTTCTCATAAAAGACCCATAATCCCTTTTCAGTCTATCTTATGTCCACTAAATTTTGATTACCTACAGTTTTTTTTTCAGTTCTAGGTTTTAGATTCTCAAAATGACATGTAATTATATATGCATTTACTCTGAATTATTTGTCATTATGATGGATTTCATTATGCTGTATATAAATTCTAATGGGCAGCCATTGATTTGGCTATTTGGTTTTAAAGTTAGTATCATAGGAATAAGAATATAAGACTATATACCCTGCAGATTTGGAAAGGGGTGTTTGCTTGCTTGCCTTTCTGTTTACTGGTGTGGAGAGAGCTGATAGGAACCAGAATTGTGTGTGATATAAATGAAGCTGACAGGTGTACTTTGGATACTTTATCTCATCACACCCATGGACCAGCCTTGACAAAAAACACCTCTTACCAGGGTAGGGGCATGGGAATTTAGAAATATAAGTAAAGAATGCGGAGATATGCGAAGAATAACAGAATGGGAACCATAGAATAATACCGGGAGGGTATTCCAGTGATTACTGAAATCACCTGCGTTTATTTTTCCATAGCTTTTATACCAAGCAAAACTGGGGGGTGGGCAGGGTCTTTTTTTGTTTATCACATATCGAAAATGCCATCTATAGGTGACTAAAATCTGCCAGAGCTCCACTGGCTTCTCTTGGAATATCTGCAAGGGACCTTTTGCTCTATACTTTTTTTTTTCTGTCTTTGCTGCGTATTTCGCCCGTTCCCCCAGTCTCTGCACGCTGGGGTTTGTGTGTCATCTCCCTACAATGCTGACGTCATCTCAAGAGCCTCCCCCTGTTCTCCTACAGCACTGGAACCCCTCCCCTTCCTTTCTTTTCCACTGACTTTTCACCTTTAATTTCTGGTTTCACTGTGTAGCCCAGGCTGGCCTCAGACTCATGATTCTTTTGGCTCAGCCACGCGTTCTTGGATGGTAGTTAATGCAGTGGTCACTGTACATGGCTCCTCTGCTGTTTTTAGATTTTTATAAAATGATTATTTTATGTGTATTGATGTTTTGCTTGCACATGTATCTTTGTGCACAGTGTACATGCCTGGTGACCTTGGCGGCCAGAATAGAATGGCAGATCCCTTGGAACTGAAGTCACATATGGTGATGCACTACCATGTGGGTGCTGGGAATTGAACTTGGATATATTAAATAATGAGCTCAGTTTCTCTTTCATAAATGGGCAGAGACGGTACCTTCCCATGTTTGTGTGTACAGAATTGGGCAGTGCGTAGCATTGCAATTGGGACAAACTTTGCAATAAATGGTTGTTATCATATAGAATGTGTTATTATTTTATAATCGTTCATGTGGCTTTCATCATCGTTTTGCTCATGGGATGCCCTTGTTTCTGTTTTCTTCTTGCTGGTGTTGGTGAGGGATGCCACACAGTCTCTTTCTGCCACTGCTCCCAGTAGTGGGCTCTGAGGCGCAGAGATAACAGGACAGTCCAGATAGTGACACTCACTTCTCATCAGGGAATGTGGCTCGCACATCACGGGACTGTAAAGCCCAAAGGGTCGCAGAGAGTCAAACCATCAGGCCGTCGCGTGGGAAAGGTGATGGAGCTGGTAGATACGGCCTAGGGGAGAGGAGAGAGGTTCGCGGTGTTTACCATGCACTTGATTGTGTGGGATCCACAGTCGGTTTCTCTTTATCTCAGTTACTGCAACGTTACAAACATCAGTGAGGTTCTGAGGATATCTGTTGGATGCCAGAGAGGCTGATATATGTGAACTTGTTAAGAATAGTCTCACGAGACCACAGCTACTTTTAAACCTGTGTGGACAAGTAAAACTTAATGTAGGATAAGAATGCTAAAGTCATTATTTTTTTTATATTTTTTTAAATTTTTTTATTTTATTTTTTTTAGTTATTGCAAAAAAAATTGCCCATTTCCCTCCCCCTCCTTGCACACATCGTCCTCTCCCCCTACTTCCCTCCATTAAAGTCATTATTAAAGGTTACAAGGGTTTGAAATGGAGAAAAAACTGCGGTGCTGGAACACCGCGCCTTGACTTTAGCCAATGTCATGATAACTGCACATTTGCCACCATTTAGACATCTTTAGTTGACGAAGCAGGAAATTGTTTTTAAGTTCTGCAAGGTTACTTTCTCCCCTCCTGAAATCTTAACTAAGGTGTTGAAACCCGGAGAAGAAATAAGGTGACTTTAGCTTTGTTCCGTGTTTTCCCAGTAGAGGGCAGCAATGAGTTTTGGAGAACCCCAAAGGGAAGTTTTGGCGTTTTGAAGGCATCAGATCGTAGAAGATCAAAGGTGACTGAACTGGTCAGGTTAGGCAGTTGGCTGCTGTTTTATTGGACAGGCAATTGAAGGCATGATGGTTTAAGTACATTTCACTTTTATTTTAAATTAAAATTCTTGAATTTGTGTTACATTTTCTATTAACAAACCAAAGTAATCTAACGTGTGTTTTACACAATTCTCGTCGAAACCAAAAGTCTTAACTTTGAAAAATTGATTGGAGCATTTTCAGTATTTAGTGATTAAATTAATACAGTTAAATAGTATCAGGCTATTTCCAGAGAGTTTATTGGTTTCTAAGACTCTCCCTAGTGCTGGGTGAAGAGAGGTAGGAGCGACTCAAAGTGAACGCTAACTCTGGAGAATTCAACCAGACTCTAGCCCAGCTGCCGCATGTGCTTTCTGTTTCTGTGGTAAACACAACGACCAGAAGCAGCCTAGGGAGACAGTGTTGATGTCAGCGTATACTCCAGGTAACCTTCCGTCTCTGAGGGAAGTCAGGGCAGGAACGGAAGCAGGAGCCTTAAAGGAGCGCTGCTTATTGGCTGCCTCTGGTTCCACTCAGCTTTGACAGTCCAGGTCCACCACTGTAGGGATGGTGCTGCCCCGGGTGGGCTGGGCCTTCTCCGGTCCATCATCAGTGAGACAGTTTCGCTCAGGTCTGACCACAGGTGAATCTTAGCAAGGCAGTTCGTCAGTTGAGGTTTCCTCTTTTCAGGTGAGTCTAGGTTGTGTGGGGTTAATAATCAAAGGTAGTGCGGATACCCGGATGCATCAAATAGGCTCGAGGGTGTAGTGCTCTTGAAGTCCGTGTTCCCTGCTTGTGCTCGTAGGGAGGACGGTGACGGTGAAACTCTTCATTTCTCTGGTTTTAGAGATGTAGACCAGTGTCAGAAAAGTTGGAGTTACTGTTTGCCTGGGATGGTATCTGAGACAGGTCTTCCGGGAGTGTTGGCCCACAGATGCTTCCACTCCAAGTCTGGAGTCAGTTTAGAATAGACTCCCTTTGGTCTGAACAGTGATTTTGCCACTAGGGGGCGCCGTTAGAATAGTTCATTTCAGACTGGACGGGAATCGCTTACTACTGTGTAGTAATTCCTGCTCCTATAGATTGTGGTCTTCTGTTCTGTGTTTGTGCTGGATGTGAATTGACAGGCAAGGGTAGAGAAGACGGCAGGGAAAGCCTCATAGAAAATTACTTTCCATGCAGTAAATGAAGTGAGACAAAAACAAAACAAAAAAACGAACTTTTCTTGTTGTTGTTAAATTTTTTCTACTCCCTGGTTTGAACTGGGACCAAAGAGGATGAAGGAAATACTGTGTTCCTATGGTCCTCACTTGGAAGAAAGTCTTTGTCTTTGTTAGGTATGGGAGGTTTGGAGGCCCATTTTGGAGATTCAGAAACAATGATAAGAACTCTAAAGTAAGAGACGCGGCTTTTAAACTGTTGAGAGCCGACAGCTTTCCATCATGGAAACAGTGAGCCTTAGGCAGCAGACTCTGACATGTTGTACAGCAATCACAGGCTCGAGGTCTGCGTGTTCATATGCATTTGGCGTTTCCTGTTCGCCTTGGGAGATTTGTTCCCAAGGGCCTTTGCACATGGCTACCTTTTCTGGAATAAACTGCATGATGTGCTGATGAAGTGTCTCCATCCCTGTGTGCCTCCCACCCTCCGTCCACATCCCTGAGCCCCTGGGCCTGGCTCACAGTCTGCAGCCTTCCAGCTCCTTGAGACCTCTCATACCGTTACTCTTGAACATAGAGAAACTGTTCAGAACAGAAAGGCGCTCGACTAGAATTGTAAGATAAGGTCATCACAGGCTTCTTGTCGGTGATCAAATGCAAAGCTCCTGCTACTTACAGGATGAGGTGCACAGCACACGGAGGTCTGTGTTTCCAACATCCACACCTCAGCCCTTGGCAGGCCTGACAGAGCCACGGTTTACTTTACTTACGGACTTTTGCATGGTAGCCTGTGGTTATATTTGGAAGGTTTGGAGACAGGGCCTAGCTGGAGGAAAAGGGCTAATGGGAACTGGGTTTTGAGGGCTATACCCCACCCCAGTTCCAGGCTTAGCGTGCTGCTTCCATGTCTGCAGAAGTGGAACGAGGATTTGCCATGTGCTCCTGCCACCATGGAGCCACACAGCCCATGCTTTCCCCACCACAAGGGATCGGGCCCCATTAACTGTGATCCCAAAATCAACTCCTCTACTCTGGAGCTGTTTCTCCCAGGGGTTCTGTGAGGGGACAAGGCCACAAGAAGACAAGCAGCTCACTCTAGCTGCAGGTCCGGGCTGAGGCTTCGTCACACCCCTGCAGCCCAGGTGCTCCGCAGGGTCCCATCTGCACGGCCGTGGCACTTCGAGTTCAGTTCTGTCATTGTTCTTGATGACACACGGAGCTCACACCCTTCATTTTTGCTACGCTGCCATCCCGAGAGTCCCATGGGTCTGAGAGCAGTGCCTTGGGAGTTCCTGCAGTCAGCTCTGGGCACCTACTCTAGGGATTCTGAACGATAAAGTTCAGGGAGTAAGAGGGCGGGGCTTTGGTCTCTCGTAAATGTGAGTCAGGCGGTTAAACCTTGGTTTAGCCTTTCAGCTCCTGTGGGTTGCCTGTGGTTCGCAGCTGAGATTCGGATGCAGCTGACTCAAGGTTTAGAATTTCCCATTACCACTGACTTTTATGGGAATCCTTATCCTAAAGTCGGACAGTGGAGGGGTATCATCTCAGCCTGGTGGCCCATGTCGGGGGGCTGACACTTAGTCTCTGCCTAGCATATTCTCATCCTCTGGTCACAAGCACATGGCTGTGTTGCTCCATTATCCAAAGCATTGCTCACTTAGCTGTTGCAAAACTAGGCTGCAATTAATTCGAGTGATTCCAAGTCTTGTATTCCTTTCTATATATCCCCTCCTTCACTGAGGGGAAATCATTTAAATTCTCTTCATCTCAAGCTTGGAAATCTTTAAAAGGAGTTTGACTTTTTTGAGATGGGAAAGAGAAAATCACGGATGGTACAGAACTTTGGGCACCGTGGGGACAGGAAGGAGTCCATGTTGTGGAAAGGAGCCTTGGTTGTGCCTCATGCCCCTTTTCCCGTCCTTTCCCCAGTCGCTGGGACTGTGGTGAGGTGAACGGAGAGGTGCAGAGCAAGTTTAGGGAAAGAAAGAAGGACAAGGCAGGGGCTCCTCTTGTTTTGGGCTAATCAAATGTGATTGGCTTATTAGAGATTCAGGACTAACTTTTTGAAAGGCAGAATTACTTTGTATTTTTAGAAGAGATCTTTGAGATTCAGTCGTTTTAAAACAAATTAAAATGGAAGGCGTCTAGTTAAGGTTGCTTTGATAACAGACTTTTTTTGAAGCTTGCTCTTTAATTACTGCTGACGCCCTCAAATGCTGATTTAAAAGTGTCTCGGAACTTCTGCTTACTCTCCCAGACTCCAAACAAAGGAAAGGAGCCCTGTGCCGCCTGCTGAGCAGCATCCGCCCGTGCTGAGCAGTGCCCAGTGCCCAGTGCCCAGCTCCTTCAGTTCAGCTTGTACAAGCTGCTTGGCTTCTTAACCAGTGTGCTAGCAGGTGCCAGTGACCTGGCCGGGCTGAAAAGGACATGCGGGGTAGGGAAAGTGCAGACCTTGCAGGAGCTTCAGGAAGTGGTCCAGTGGTCCAGTGGTGGAGGAAAGGTCCTGGGGAGCTGTGGATGAGGAAGCCAGCGCCACCTGAGTATGCTTGCGGGTTGAGCTGTGAAGACAGACTCCAGCCAGTCCTGGCTCTGCCACCCACTTCCGGGGTGGCCTTCAGTGTCAGCTGCCCTACCCTGCGCTTCTCGTGTAACACGCAGATGGTCGCATCTCACTGATTCCTAGGTTTAGCAGCCAGAATCCTCAACTGTATGGCCTCTTTTATTTTTTATTTTTTTCTTTAGACTTACGTATTTTTATTTTATGTGTATGAGTGTTTGCATGCATAAACATACAAGCAGAGCCCACAGAGACCAGAAGAAGGTATTAGTTAGATCTCCTGGAACTAGAGTTACATACAACAGTTAACTATTTCGAGCCCAACCTAGTTTACAAAGTTAATTCCAGTCCTGACAGAGATGCAAAGTGACATACATACACTCATGCACACACAACATGAGGTTTGGGGGTTGGAAGGAAGAGCTCTTAAGGGCACTTGATGCTTTTGCAGATGACCTAGGTTTGGTTCCCAGCTCCCCAAATAGTTGTTAACTGTATGGCCTCTTTTAAACCATCCGCTTCTCCATGCTATCGACCCTTTAGTCTTGTATACTCTGCTGTGCCCTCTGAGTGGGAGTGTCAGGAGCAGGAGACCGGAAGTACATCCCAAGGAGTCATTTCTCCAAAAGCTAAAACTGGATTCATGCTTCTCGGTCTATCGCTCACGACTACATTTTCATCCAGATGATGGTAGATACTTTGTGTCGAGAGATTTTTATCATCATGTTAATGGCGACATAATATTCCAATGCAAGGATGATTAATTAATTGGTTCTTTTAACTACAGAGAAATGAACATCACTGTGTATGCATTGTGGCTAAAATGTTATCTTGTTTGTTCGAATATATTCCAAAGAATAAATTTATTTTATAAGAAGTGGCCTATAATTATTGGTGAGTATGGCCCTATTGATTCTTAAAATATAAGACGTTTTGTTTAGATTTAAGTCTGAGTCTAGGGTTCTTCGTTTGTAAAGTCATCCATTAGGCACACAGACAGGCAGACACCGTGTGTGCCTCCTTGCCTGTAGTAATAAATCAGTATTTGGTCCTGCAGAGGCAATGATACACACGTGGTTTATTTTGGCTTTCTCCTGGAGCTGTAGAGAGAGTTCTGTGGGGCCCAAAAATGTGAGCCTGCTTCTGCCTTGTCCTAAGGTCAGAGAGGTGTGGTTACTTGGTCTTTTGGACACTCTACCCTGACTTCTGTTCCTTCTTTTGAATTAGGAGGCTTGACCTAGGGAGTGGCTGCCTTCAGGTTACTTGGTCTAGGGTGGGTTCACTGCCTAAACAACAGGATACTAATGACTTAATGTTTCAAGGTATTGAAGCAAATAACTGTTCCAGTTGTCCTTGGTGTCCTGTTAAAGCAATCTTTTGTCATTTTCCCTTGTGGCCTTGGGGTATAAAAGTGTACGGAAAATAAACACAGGCGGATTTCAGTATTCACTGGCACTCCCTCCCAGTACTAGCCTGTGTTTTCTGTTTTATTATTTTCACCCGCATCCTCATACTCTTCACTTGTTTTTCCGATCTTCATGTGCCTACCCCGGGAAGTGGTATACTTGTTGAAACGTGATCCCCAACAGAGTTCCAAAATGTGGGGCAGTTTTACAACCTTGACACCGTAGGTAGTGCAGGAAAGATTCATGTGTGCCACATCCTGAAGCTCATGGAAGGTTGGCAGTGAGGGACACTGGCCGTCTTGTTCTGTAGCTGAGCGCGGGGGACCAGCTGAACCTGTAGTGTTACGAGGTATTTTTCCCACTACTCTGTCGCTGTAATCTCTTCTGTCCAGAACGAACAAGAGACAAAGCAGCTGGCAGCTGGAGAGTGCTGACCAGGCCCCTTCCATCACCCCCTGGCTTAAGCATTCCCCGTGCTCTGTCAGCTGTCTCTGCTGGCCCTTGTGCTGGGCATTATGGCATCCACAGCCACAGAGCTCTCTGATGTTATCACTTTAGTCATATATGAATTTCCTTACTCTGAGCTCCTCTGATCTCTAGCTCTTGTGTCTTCCCCTTTGCCCCAAGACAGTGGTTCTCTGTGTAGCCCTGCCAGTCTCGAAACTCACTCTGTAGACCAGGCTGGCCTCGAACTCACAGAAATCCATCTGCCTCTGCCTCCCTAGTGCTGGGATTAAAGGCATGTGCACCACCACAAGCACTTGTGTTTTTTAGAGATGGGAAATTATTTTCCTCCTCCTCCTAAACAATTTCTTAGACTGTTTTAAGTCATTGTAATTTTGAGATGACCTCTTCATTGTCCTCTGACTTATTTTGAACCTGGGATGAGCCACTAGGTGTCTCTTCCCAACCCCCTGTTTTTTCCCAAAGCAGAAATGGGAGTATTTACATCAAATGCTGCTACCCTGTGACAGGGGACTCATACGAGCTCTCCTGGCTGCCTTCCTGATCTCACTGTGGATCCAGGAGTGCCTTGTAGGCAAGGGGCTGTGTGCTGTGCACGTGACCATAGTAAGCACTTAGATGTCCTACGAGGCTTTCCTTTCGTTTTCCGAGGAAACTAATGTGGAGGGTTGGTAAACGACTTCCAGCTCTTTCCCACGCTCTTCCTTTGTGGGCAGAGTGCAGTAACCCCGCAGCTGTGATCTTACTTCGAGGTCAAACTCATTTTCTGGACTCTGAATCATGGAAGTCTGTTTAGAAGCACCGTTACTTGTTTCTGATTTAATTGTGAAATTCTGATTTCCTCATTGCTAGCAAATTTTTTTTAACTTATCTCCATGTCCTATTCAGTATATCTTAACCCCTAGCAGAATCTATGTCTTTTCCATAATCGTCTAAAGCAGCCCCTCCCTTATTGTCTTCTGTGATCCTGTTTCCATGGTGCGCCTACCACTTCTCTTTGCTCTCTCTCCTGTAGACCCTTGCCTGTCCACTTACTGTCTGTGCCTTCCTTGCAGAAACTGGTCCTGATGCTGATGCCCTATAACAGAGGCACAGTCAGTGGATCTGTAGGGCATGGCCCGTTAAAGTTGGAATCTGGAATTCAATGTCCACTGGCCAGTGCTTCAGAGGCCTGTCCCCCGAGTGGCGTTATTTGGAGGGCATGGGGCATTAAGAGGTGGGGCATGGTGAGATTCTTTCAAAGATCTAAGGAGTGGGGACTGGTGAGTGTGGGACCTTTAAGAGACTTAGTGGGCATTCAGAGGAGGCCTGCTGGGTGTGCCTTTGAGAGGCAAGTCTTTGTGGCATCCTTGTGCCTTTAAGAGATGGAGGCCGAGGGGCTTTCTTTCACAGGGTATCTGGTAGGTATCTACTGCTGAAGTTAGCAGTAAGATATTAGTGATGGCTTTTTGTCTCTGTCTTTGCTCCTCTTTCTGAGTTCCTGGCCATCACGAGGTAAGCAGCTTTCCTCCAGGATGCCATTCGTGTCGTGACTCGCTGTGATGCCACAGCCCTGAAGGTGAAGTGAACAGGGTATCGTGGGCAAAAACTTTTGAAACCATGACCCAAAATAATCCTTCCCATTTTGTAATCTGAGCATTTGAGTTATATGCCACAGAGACCAAGTGTAGCTAGTACGACTCCCTGCTCTCTTAAGTAAACAGACTGGGTGGTGGCGATGCCTGCTTCACGCTTCCTGGGTAGGAAGGGCCACGCTGCTGTGTGCTCATAACGTCATGCTGAATGCTTATCCAGCTGTAGCTCAGATGCCCCCATTTTTTGTCTACTGCTTGTGTCTCTGGTCCCTCTGCCACGCAGGGTTCCCTGAGCTCTCCGCATGCTGCTGGAGCAGCTGATCCTCATTGTCGGGTTTACCATTCTCTCAGAGCCGTGGAATCTCCTGAAACGGTGCCCTCCTTTGGCGATAACAACTCTCTCATAGTCAGGATGACCTCTGATGACACTGGTGTTAGTAGCACAGGCCTTCACTTTCACCATCTCCTGAATGCCAAGATGTTGAGAGGCTTTGTTTCAGCAAGGACGGCATAGGAGGCAGTGGCAAGCAAGTTCTCATTGGGCCATCAGAAGAGGCTTTGGAAATGGTTTGGCCTCATTGTATAAGAGAGTTTTTAATGTGTGTAGACTAGTTAGTAACTAAACACCTGGGGATGGAAACCAAAAGGGGCCCGAAGACCTGGAAGAGACCTTGGGTTTTGTCCCTAACACTGGAGCTGCCCTGTCATGCCCGGAGTAATCCAGGAGGCCATGGGCAGATGGTCCTGTGTCTTTCAGGTCATGTGCTAGGGCTGAGGTGCTGGGTGCAGTTGATATGCATTTCTTCACCAGTGCATCCCAGCATGCTGTATACAGGCAAATGATCATTTTATGTTTGCCAAAAAGTAGTCAAGATTGAGGCAATAATCCAAACCAGTCATGAGCAAATTCTGTGAAACATCAAAAAGACGAAACTTGAATATAGGGTGTGTCTGGGGCGGGGGGAGGGGCAACCCTTGGAATGCTATCATGACGTTCGGTGTGAGTCTTGGCCTCATAGTTAATTCTCTCGGGAAACACCCTCACAGACACCCTGCCCCCTAGTGGCGTCGCTCACCAGCTCCAGAGTGAGTTTAAATTTAGTCAAGTTGATGACCAAAATTAATGATCACAAGGAGAGACGGAGCAGTGTGAAGATTGAGTGGGTTCTAAATCAGTGACTAAGACTTGGATTCCTGCTTTTGGCTTCAGTGCTTTTGACAGAACATCGCTTAAGCTGCAATTAGATGACAAAGGCAGTTAATGGACTGTGAGTTCATTAAGGCAAGGGACCACCCTACTTGGTTTTCTGTCCTCAGTGCTCAGCATGCTGTGTGATCAAGTCAGAGGCTAATAGATGTTGACCAGGAGAATGGATGTGAATGTGATGAGATTTATTTTGTCTTCCTGGGAGGTTGGGCAGATGCCCGTCAAACCTATTCCGGTAAAGATGGAGCAATGTTCTTGTTTCTCGTTTGTATTTCGGGGAAGAGAAGGCCACGCCCACCCATCCCCATTGGAAGGGCGGAATGTGGTACACATTGCGGTACCCCACTCACATCCAAAGGTCTTGGAAACTTCAGGTGGATCACAGTGAAATTCAGAGAGATTTTCTTTGAATTTATGAGAAAATTATGCATTTTATGAAATTGATTTTGCTTTAGAGTATTTTCCTCATAGCGTCTACATATGAACAATGAAATGATTGGGTTACTTTATCAGTAGTGATAGTGGTATATCCATTTCTTCAGGCTCTAGTATGTACTTACAGACTTTTGCCATTGTAGAAGCTTGGGTAATCTGTGGGGTGGTTCTGCTTTAGACATGGATTATTCTTCTTGTTGCAGTCCTGGTCTCACTGACAGTGAAGGCAGATGGAAGGGAAGGAAAAGCATGGGGAAAACAAAGTGTACTTCCCTGCTCTGGGCGCCATGCAAAGGGACCTGTGTATGTGACACTCTTTAGCAATGCAAGGAAATAGTTTGGCCTGTTCTGTAGCCCATGTGATGGTTTTAAAAAATTAATTTGTAAGATCGATACACAAACGACAGATGTGTAATGTGTCCATGGGTGATGGTGTCTCTGACGACCTCACAGAAGGTAACTTCAGTCTTTGTAGGAACACTCTTCTGCTGATAAACGAAGACATGTTTAGTTCTGTGAGCTTCTCTTTGTCCATGTTCTCCATATGAAGACATCCACATGTGAAATGCTTAAAGAAATAAAAAAAATAGAACCATAAAAGTGAATCCATTATAAAATACCCAAGTGACCAAGCAGAGTTGAGAATACTCATTTTCAGAAATGAAACACGTTAGAATTAAGAAAACAACATGCACACACACACACACACACACACACGCACACAAATTCACACATGAAATATACCCAACGAATGGCTTAGAAAGATAAAGATTTTGTGACCGCATAGATGAAGCGTCATTACAGAGGGAATTGTTGAGACGGAGAAAATCAAGAGTGCAGCGGCGCACAGGCATCGGAAGTTGAAGTTAACGCGAGACTGAAAGATAGGGAGGACAGAATGAGAAATGACTGCCCCATCTCAGTGAGAGGCTACAGTCAGAGCTGTCCGTGTGCAGAAGGAGAAACAGTGCCAACAGAAGAGAAAGATTCTCTGAGCCACATGGAAGTACGGTGGTGCATGCCTGCAAACCCAGTGTGTTGGTGGTTGAGGCAGGAGAAACAGGAGTTCAAGGCTAGTCTTTAAGGCCTACCTGGGCTACTAGAGACCTCGTCTCAAAAACAAAGCAAAACAAAAGACCGAGAAATCTGTACTTTGAAACCTGAAGCAGAATTATAGACATCCAGAGTTTTCACGATATAAAACCTAGCTGCGAGGCTGAGTTAGGAGGACCATGGGTTTAAGGCCCATCTGGGCTACCTAGTGATGCCTTTTTAAAAGGAAGAAAAAAGAAAGAAAGAAACCCAAGTGGAGAGCACTGAGCTTCACCTGCGTGGGATAAGTGGTGGCCAGCAGACAGCCCGGGAGCAGCAAAGAGGAAGAACCTGAAAAGGAAGGAACAACTTAATCTCTTCAGAGAATGGGGAGGCATTTCAGAAGTGAGAATGAAGTACATTTCTACATTAAACTGAGAAAATTATATTTAATAGACCTGCATTAGAGGGTCGTGGGAGGAAGAAACATGAAAATGAACCAGCCAGGCATCCGATTTGACACGGAAAATGAGCGGTGTTAACCGCAGAAGCTAAAGAAGAGGGCTTGATAAAAGTAGGAACCCAAATTAGTGGCACAGGAAACAGCAGCAACAAAGATGTTGCTAATAAATTACGGTTTCTGCAGAGACTTTGACAACCTGTAATAGACTGTGGAGTGCTGTATAGGAGATAGCTAGGTGAGATAGGTAAACTCCAAGAATAATAATAACTTACTAAACGAGTCAAGAAGAGAAGCAGACTTAATAGTCTCAAAAGTAAAAGGCAGAAGAATAGGATATTATTTATTATTTGTGTAACTTTATTGACTATGTTTAGCAAGTTATTTGAAAGACTTTTGGATAGGCAGAAGAATAAGCTTATTAGAAGACATTGAAGAAAACCTACCAAATGGACAGAGAAATCCTGCTCATGATTAAGACAACTCTTACAGAGCAAGGAGTCAGTTATTCCTCCCTAAGTGATCGACAGGGTCAGAACGGTTCCAAGGCCAGGTTTTCCACTAGACATTCTGAGCTATTCAGCAAAGCTGTTTTTAAATTTATTTGACGTACAAAGACTCAAGAATGTACAGTGTGGCTCTGCCAGATACTGTGATATTGGGAATCAGCCAGTGACGTGTAGAAATAGATGGTGTGTTGTAGGTCTGCATGAAAAAGGAGGATTCTGTTAAGTCATAGTTTTGAGGAAAGTTGCACAGCCATAATAAAAGACATCTTATTCTCAACCGTGCATACCCCTAAATTCTGTCCCTCATGATGAAAACGATTAGGTGAAAGGTGAAACATTCTGACTCTAGAAAGACGTGGTGAGAGTGACTTTAGTTGATAAAATGCTGACCCACAAACACGAGAACCTGAGTTTGATCCTGAATTCCCAGTTGTCAGGTGGCCCACACTTGTAATTCCAGCCCTGGGGAGGGAGAGACAGGTGGATTCCCAGTGCTTATTAGCAAGTCAGTGAACCCAGGCCCAGAGAGAAAGAGAGAGGGAGGGAGGGAGAACTTTTAGAAAGAAAATATATTACTTCGGATTGTACGCGCTTCTCTAATTAAAATTGGGTCTGTTCATACAAAAAGGAGACTGTCAAAATTAACCACATTAAAGTCGAGGACCAGTGTTTATCAAAGGGCATCAGTAATGGAATAGGCAAACTTAAACTGGTAATAATATTTTTTAAGGTTAAATAACTGACAGCAGTTTACATGGTACATGTCTTCAGGTCAGTGAGGACTTGCATACATATGTATAAAACTTGAATAATATATATGATGCACATTCCAGATCTGACTGCTTTAGCATCCCTTTAGAGGCTGTACAACTGTGTCAGTCAGTCACCAGTGAAGTGCAAGTCAGGAAAACAATGAAAGCCGGCTACCTTTTCCTTATGAGAATAGAAACTGAACAGCCCTGAAAGAGCTTGCGCAGCGTGTTAGCCTGTCGTGCCTCCAGTGAGAGTGGAATGTGTCACCTCCCATAGCCCAGGAACTTTGCATCTGCATACTGTGCTAGGAGACAATTACAAGCATGTTCAAACCCGCAATGCTTAAAAATACCAAAAGAGAAAATACCCCAGATAAACTTAAACAGGAGAAACAGCAAGGGTTCTATAGCCCACACAGCATCAGGATAGCATATCACTGTGAAAATAAACAGCATATGTAAGTTTAAGAAACATAGCATTGAGTAAAAATGAGCAAGATTGGTGCCATTTTAATAAAGCTTAAAAGTAGTCAATATAAATGGTAATATTTAGGGATGTCTTTTGTGATAGTGTTATTTTTAACAAAGCAAACAGACAGTAAGCACAGAGTTCTTGGTGATGTCTGGGGCAAGTCAGGAAGACATGTGTGACTGCAGTAATATTTTAGGCTGGGGGTTATTGTGCTTCAGACCTTACAGGTATGAAATCTGTGCTCTTCATCATACACTAACTGTGCCAGGGCAGCAGAGAGAGCCAGGCTTCACAGGGTCCAGGTTGGGTTCCTCTGCTCCGTCAAGGTTCAGCCATGGCTAAGTGACTGAACTTGGTCAGTGCTCATTACTCAGCTGAAAATGGTGTGGTAGGGACTGCACTTGAATAGAGTCCTGCTTGCTAAGTGAGATTCTAACACAGAGTAAGTGCCACAGATGTAGTGTTTGCTAATGATGTGTGATCCTGGGTGTCTTTAGGTGGGGCAAAAGTAGTCTGCTATACCGAGTGGACCGGAAAATAGTGATCATAGAGATGAGCTGCTCACTGTATGGATCTAAAGGTGCAGAAGTAATGTCTGTTGATGCTGAGGAAGATTTAAGTATTTAGAAAAAAATTCAAGTCCTTCAAAGACCAAAGAAGGGCCTTCTGGCGAGAGGAGCAACCTTTCCTGCTCCCAAGTGTTTTAACTTTGGAACATTAGCAAAAGGTTCCTCTGTTTCTAGAATTATTGTGAGAGAACATTCCAGAGGAAAGCAATTTTAAGACATTTAAGACATCGCTGCAGCCGTGTTCTTAACTTAGCAGTAATCACGTTTAACTGCAGCGATTATGAACGAGGCTCGTCGATCCCAGACAGCATGGGAGAAGGGGTGAGATTCCAACGGGTGATTTAAAATAACATGTAATCTGTAGTAGGTAGGGTTTTACTGGGGTTCATGAGAGCCAGTTGTGAGAACATTTAAAATCTGATTGGCTTGGAAACGTTCTGACCGCACACATTTGCAGTACCTACACCAGATTCACCCACAGTATCGCTGTTGGCACAAGAGCCAAATTCATGGCAAGTGAGTGACTTCGGGGCTGCTTTATGCAGGGTAGAGGGAAAACCCACGTAGTTTCCACTGTGTGTGTCTAGGACTTAGTCACTATGGACCGTGTTAGAGTAGCTGTTCCTACCTGATAGGAAAATAAGAAATGAGATCGCAAGCAAAATTTCCAGCAGAGTGTAAGAGGTGTGGGTATTTTCATAAGTGTTATCGTTTTATGACTCAGTCTGCCATGAGGCATGGGAAAGGCCAGCTATCTCCCCGTTTTGTGCTATAAAGTTCAGCACAAGTACATAGTCATGATATGGTATTCTGGAGACACTTTAAAAAAAACATTCATTTGTATGTATGTGTGTGTGCATGCATATGTGTGCATGAGTGCCATAGCACACATGTGGACATTAAGAAATGACAGATTTAAGGTTGAGTAGTGAGTTGGTGTGTTCAGACTTCCTTTATTTGCATGTTCCAGCTTAATTACAAAGTCTGGCAAACAAAAATAGCATTTGCCATGCACTACCTGTAATCAATCACAGTGTCTTCAGGACTGACATGTCCTCCTCAGGTAGGCTCTTGGTAAGCAAGATTCGGCATCTTTCCAGGAACCCCAGATTCCCCCAAACCCTTCAAACCGATATGAAAAGTTTTCAAATGCAAGACTGGAGGCTTTCACAAGCTCCGGTCACTGTGTCATGCAGTTTTCATGTGGGAATTCAAGTCAGAATAAAGTAAAATGGAGAGAATTTGAGAACACAGCTTGAGGATAAAAAATGTAGTCACCCTCTGACTTATAGTTAAATGACTACAAAGTTAACTAGCGGTTATTGTTAAAGCACCAAGTATTATGTATGTAAGCATTACACTGATGATAAATAAATGGAAAACAACAGAGTGAGGATTTTTTTTTAATTTAAGGTGAGGTTTTAGGCAGTATTCACTATTCTCTATTGACCAAGGTTTCTGTCCTGCCTGGTTCCCACAGTTGTTAAGTTCCAAAGAAATCATACATTAATTATAAACTGATTGCCTAGTATCTCAGGCGTCTTATTAATTCTTATAACTTATATTAGATAACAATTCTTGTCTCTGTTAGCCACGTGGCTTGGTACCTTTTTTGGCAAGGCAGACACATCTTGCTTGCTCTGTGTCTGGCTTCCTCTCTGAGTGACAACTGCAGACTGAGACTTTCCTCTCCCAGAATTCTCCTTTTCTCATTGCCCCACCTCTACTTCCTGCCTGGCTACTGGCCAATCAGTGTTTATTTAAAATACAAGTGACAGAGTACAGACCATTGTCCCACAGCACTTCTCAGGTGACTGATTTATGATAGAAAACAGAGATTCCTTGAGCTTTAGCTCCCATCTTAGCACATATTCTTCATGATTCTGCATTACATGCTGAACTTCAGTGAAATGTGGCATAATCTGGGATAGACTCCCTGTTCCCTGTGCTGGATCAGTATGGGTTTGCACGTGTTTCTTGGTGTGTTACTGTTCTCAGGGTAGGCATACCGGCAATACAAATTCAGACCGTCTTAGCTGAAGGCTTCATTGTTCTTTAGAAGGAAGCAATATTCTTTCACTGAATTTTAGTGTAAGTAAGGTTCTAGGATAAATATAACCCTTCAGTAGGATACAGACAATTTTATTTTTTCCCCCATACTTGGAACGATAGCTCATGCAGAATCATATCGTTTGGTAATTAATTCTTAAATTTCCTGATTAAAAGTGTGTGGTCCTTCTGGAAGATGCAATTGGTGTTTCCGAGTATTGGGCTTCTCTAAGAAATAGCAAATGCTTATTTTAAAAGTTTACTTTAAGTTGTCAAGGTTTCCTGCTGTACCTTGTCACCCTTAACTTGAATTTGAAGTTGTCTTGTACCTCCAGACTCCCTTTGGCAGTCTGTTTAGGCCACTTAGATCACGTGTCCTAGGGGATTTTCTGAAGTGGGCCCACTGGAGAACAATACACAGCTCACAGACTGTGTCTCGACCAGTCACGTTCTTCTGTCTTCTCTCCATGTCACCTGCACAGTCCAGAGCCAGTTCTCTGTTTGCTGAATAGTCCACTCACTCTGTTCCAGAGGGAATGCCAGTTCGTATGGCTGCTGGTGAATATTAGGCTGCAGGACAGTGGGGACACTGTGGGCTTTGTTAGGATGTGTAGGATAGACTGAGCTCCCTTCCATTCTTACACAGGTGCAATTTCAGGCAAACACAGGAGTCTATGACGCAGCAAGTTCAACCTGGCAGCCCGACAGGTGGCCTGCTGGAAATTAATTTTCATGTTTGTTTGATCAAATATAAACAATATGACGTAAGGTTTATTAATATATAAAAGCTCATACATACCCAATTTCTGCTTTGTTTTCCCCCTACCGAATGAATGTATGTTCACACTCTTCACACAACTTCCTCCTTTTCATTGCTGTGTAATATAGTCTATTGGAATGTTTACACTCAGGCATCTGTCGTTTGGTACTTGAGTTTTCTCAGGTTTTTGCAGTTACAGACACTGCTTCAGCAGTTACCTTTACACACGAGCCGTTATGTATTTGCTGAGTTATTCTAAAAGGCACGTGTTGAGACGGGAGGTGTGTGGTAAAGGGCCATACCAGTAGTTATGTAGGCAAGTCTGACCAAACAGCCTTGTTAGGAAATTTACTGTAGTAGAAGCCTCATCTACAGCATTCTTCAATGAGTGTGTCCAAGTGGAGCTCTAAATCGTGGCCCCTGAAGAATGGATGATACAGGCCTCCACCACTAGAGCCCTTTTACGGAAACTCTGCGCCTTCACAAACACCCATCCATCCCTCGTCACGGGCACGTGCACATACACAAACACATATGTAGCATGTGTAGCTCCTCCTCTGATTACAGCTCTCGAGTTCCGCCATCTCCTGAGTTACGAAGCCATACACAAGTGCACCTACTCTGACCTTCAGTGTTATACAAACTGCAGTTCTCATTTATTCGTTTTCAGTTTTGTCTCATCGAGTCCAGAAGAGTGAGGGTCCTGAATTTATTGTTTTGGTAAAAAAAATAATGCATGCTTATTATAAAAATCTTAATTGAAAAAGTGTCTGATTATGTAGGCTTAGTCCAGAACCCTAGCACTGAAGTCTAACTAAGCATTGTCCTAGGCCTGTCTTACGATGAATGTATATATATATATGTGTGTGTGTGTGTGTGTGTGTGTGTGTGTGTGTGTGTGTGTGTATGTGTGTTTGAAAATCCAGATGGTGCATACAATTTAACACATGCTGTTATGCTATTCTGAGTGTTGAGAACTTTTGTTTTCTTTTATTAAAAGACTTAGGTTTGTTCCGTGCCAACTGGCACAATTCTGTGAACATTCTATTAATGTTTCTGTAATAGTTGCTTGTATGCATATTTTATAGTTAGTATTCTTTTTTTAACCAATTTGCCCTGAGTGACGTTTGTGGGTTATAGTTTTCTCTGGGTGAGTCATCCTTTAATATTGGTGCCTTCCTCCTTTAGTATGGTAAAGTCATAGCAAGTCAGGCGCTGTAATTCAAACTATTATGTCACTGAATAGCACCACTCAGCCATCAAAATGCGTTTGGAAATCTTAGACATTCGGAAATGAGCCAGAAATATTAATGAGGTATATGTTCCAGGAGGAGGGACCTTTGCATATATTCCCAAGACTACAGTATCACCGCTTCTTCCTCTGTCCTGCTGGATGCTAGCTATCCATTTTCCCTGTTCCTCGGATTATTTTGGAACATGTGTCCAGCTGAGACTATTATAGAGGCATTTTCCCTCTTGCCAAGGTACAGAGAGGGCAACGTTTTCTGATTCTTAGAGAATACTTTGTCGTGGAAAGTGCATGTCTAACCAAAGGGCCTGCAGCTGCGGGCTATTTCGATGCTTACTTGAAAACATTTCGGTGTGTTTATTTTTTTCATTACACTTTATTTCAGAAAAGACTTGAAATAGCTTAACAAGATGCAAACTTTGACTGCTCTAAATTTACTCGATGAATGAAATAAAATGAATAAAATAAAATAGAATAAAAAAGAAGGTAAAAGGGGCACAAGAATAAGAAAGTATATAGAAACCCAAGAATGAGGATTGCTTGCACAGTGTGGCACACGTGAAAAATCTAACTGCCACCTTCAGCAGTTCAAAACGGTTGAAGATGGATGGCTTGTCTGGTTAAAGCACAGTGTGAGATGTTCAGAGTTGTTCAAAGTGGATCTCGGGTTTGGCCCTGAGTTTGCATGATGGAAATGAGGCCGCATCTTGTTCCGGTTGGAGCCCAAGCCTTCTACTTGGAAGAAACCCAGCTATTTTTTGACGATGAAGCCAAAGAGAAAATTGACTTAGGGAAGAGAGTTTTAAGCAGTATAAATTTATGGTCTGGGACAGTCACAGCTGGAAGAATCTGAAGCTACTGGCCTCCGTGGTGCTCTCGGATAAAGACAGGCCCTGTAGTCAAGCTGCCTGGGAGGATGTTTTCCGGAAGGTACCTAGTCTGCTGACGCCTTTGTCCCCGAGTCTGTCACTTCTCCAGTTCGCGGATGGCTTGAGAAAAATGAGCATTGGCTCTTTCCTCAAAGTTGTGATAGGAATAAAAGAGGACAATGTAAGGGAGAGCAAAACAAAACAAATTCAGAAAGAAATGCTATTTTATAACCACTAAATAAAAAGAGACAATCGCCAGTGTTGACAGGGTGTGGAGAAATCGCAGTAAGCCTCATCTAGAGTGCTGATGGGGAAATAAAATGGTATGGCTGTTTGGAAAACTCTTTGACGTTTCTTCAGCAGGTTAGCATACATCCCAGACATCCTACTGCTAGGTTAACTCATTGAAGAGAAACGAGAAGTGTGGCTCCCTAAAACGCTGTGTATGAATGATCGTAGCAGCACCACGCATCACAGATCAAAGTGGCAACAGCTCAAGTGTCATCAACTCAGGGATGGAGAGAGCTCCACACGTTGTTTGGTTCCGTTTATATGCAGTGTCTGGAGTGAGCAAACTCAAGCAGAGGAGCGGTTGGATGGTATAGGGTGTATCTGCTGATAGGCACACAGGTTTCTTTTGGGAGCAATTCCAAATGTTCCATTATTGATGGATGTCTTTATTTAACAACAGTTGTTGGTTTACACACTTGAAACTGTGTGATGATAATGTAAAAGTAGACACATGCAGGGCAGAGTGCTTAGAACTGTGCAATGTCCACTGAGCAAACACTCTCAATTACACAGAGACAAGCCGAGGAACTGACCTATGACCCTAAGGCTGTCTTTACTAAGCTAGAGACCAACTTCCTAAAGTGTGAATGAGCCAAGAAGAAATGGAGGAAGGGGGTGTGTAGGGCATAGATAGGGAGACAGAAGTTATCAGCAACCACAAACCCATACTGTTAATTTAAGTCATATAAAACTCAGTGCCTGATAAGGCATTATAATCAAGTCATCCTGTTATATTAGCAAAAACTATGATGAGCTGGAAACTTTATAAAAAATTAGAGTTCAGTGCTGAGTGTTTTAGAGTGTCCTTCACTCTAGGAACATCTGTCTTTGGTGTGCAGAAATCACCACCAAATAATAAGGGTTTTACAAGCTAATAAGCTGGATGACTCTTGAAGTTGACGACACTCCTTGTGTCTGATTTGGTGACTTCACTCTGCGGATGATCATGTATGCTCTGCTATCTAATTCCCTGTTTTCTTCTGACCATTGCTGTGGACTCCCTCACCCCAGCACTCAGCTGGCCATCTTAGCAACAGCCATTTTATGTTATCTCATGCTTCTGCCGGTGTAACTGAGCCCAGCCAGGCTCATCGACCTAAGGTTTCTGCACTGGTGGGGCTCCTTGAGGCTAGCCCACTCAAACACCTGAGGGGTCATTCTTGAAAAGAGTGCAGTGATCACTTTTTAAATGCTAGGAGGAGGATAAAGGGAAGGAGCAAGTAGAGAGAGAATGCTGTACAGGGACAGCGGTGAGCTGATGAAGGCCCACAGTGGGTGGAGATGTTAAAAGCAGATGATTATGGACCCTGTGGTGGTCCCTTTGCAGCTCCTCCTTTCCTTGCAGCAGACACTTACTTTGATTATTAGTAAAGTATGCACAATAGATCTAAAATGTCAAAGATGTTTGGGTGCCTATAATATGTAGTATCCTAATTAAATATATTGGACACAATATTATAGTGGTGTAATTGAGTGATGTGTCTGTATTGTTTTATGGGGTAAGTTCAGATGTGTGGGTTATAATTAACGAAATCTAGAATATTGACTAGTAAGATTGCATATTACAGATCATATCCACAAAGCCCACTTGCACAGTTCTTATAGGTACTAAAACATTCTGTAAATGCAAACCACATAGTCCTGAACAAATATTTAATTCTGTTCTTCCCTTTAGTTCCTTCATAGATTGACTCAGTCAGCTGTTCTCAAAAAGGATTCTGTGCTGTACTGGTATTAATTCAAATATTTGATGTCTACTACTGTGGAATCAGTTACCTGAATCTGGGCTCGAACATCTAGAGTTTGCCGGTGTTTCATGTGCGGGGCACTCAGGGAGGATGTCCCAGAAGGTTTATCTTTAAACCCATACATTAAATTATTAATACTTTAAATCTCATTATGGCGTAAGTGGAATGCTGCATCTTTGTTCCTGTATGGAGAAATTGGAGAAAATTCTGGCCTGATGTTGTCATATTCACAAAGTCGATCTCCAATATCCCTAAATAATCATATTAGGCTGCCCATTTCTAAGGATATAGTTAAGTTTGCATCTCACAGTGATTCATTCGCTGAGAGGTTTTGAAGATGAGGACTCAGATTTTGTTTTATCTAGAATAGAAGGCAGTGTAAGTCAGCATTTTTAGAGTGTAAGCTGAGCTTTACAACCGAACTAAAAACTTCAGACATTAAATCTTATTCACTTGTAGAACAACTGGATGTTGTAGGAATTGTCTCTCAGATATAAATGGTGTAAAATAATGACAGCTAATTCCACTTGGAGCCTTGGGTCAGATCTGTCTGGAAAAGTCTCCTGTGCTAGTGACCATTATTCTCAGCTGTCACCGTAGAGAAGGATTCTGATTTCATCCTTGTTTTACTGCCTAAGGTTTCTATAATATGAATCAACTTTGTGTTAAAAACATTGAACAGCATCATTTAATACAGCAGCTCTTAACCTGTAGGTTGCGACCCCCTTTGGGGGTTGAGAGACCCTTTCACAGAGATCGTCTAAGACCTCTGGAAAACACAGGTACTTACATTACAATAGCAAAATTATAGATATGAAGTAACAATGAGAATAATTTTGTGGTTGGGGGCGTCACCACAACACAAGGAACTTTATTGAAAGGTGGCAGCATTAGGAAGGTTGAGAATTGTTGATTTAATACATTCAATATGCATAAATAAAAGTAACTTGTACTTGATTTGAAATATAAAATATATGAACTGAATACTTTGCCTCATGTTTAGTTATGAAGGAGATAATGTGATTGATATTTAACAATACAAAAACTGCGCAAGAATTAACGTTTCTGCCTCACTCGCTTTTCTTAGGAAAGTAACTCCTGTGCTTTAAGACCTTTCGTCCTTTATCCCAAGAAGTTGATTTTCATGTTTTATTTTGAACATAATTAACACATCCTTATCCTTACTGTACCAGTGAATTCGTAGATGATTAAGGGCTTCTGAAATATTGCCAGCATAGATTTGAACCTGCCTGCAGGAGGAGGGTTATACCCAAAGATTAGCCGAAGGCAATGTGATCTAAGTTCAGATGGAATGGTGGTTGGCGTGTCAGGAAGCGGGAGGGGCTGCAGAGCATGGTCCATGCAGACTTCATGGAGGTTGTGGGGCTTCCGTTGTCCCGTGGGAGATAGATTAAGTCTTCCTTCTCCAAAAGACAAGCATATGTGTCTCGGGTGGATAGACCTGGGAAGGGGATGCAGTAGTCATGCCGTTGTGTGTCTGAAGCAGCGTGAGTATAGATAGATAGATAACTGCAGGGTGGCAGGGTGGTTAGGAAATGGAGCAGTGTCCAGAGGAGGAGGATGGAGAATGTAGGGTCTTCCTGTTTCTTGCAAACTCAGGGCACTGTGATGGGAATTTAAGCAAGTTCAGTAGCTGGGACCACTGTGCCTCAAACATCGCAGATGTGTAGGCCACGCCCAGACTCTCAGCTCAAGAGGGTCCTCTGTTTCCTACGTGACTGGGTCCCATCTTGCTTTTCATCTTTTTCTATAGCTTGTCTGTGAAACTTTTATTGGGAATGTGCAGACCAAATATAAAATAATGGTTTCCACATGTTTTTAGTTTACTATTGATTGGCAAGTACCGTAAAAAGAGTAGATCCTTAGGAAAGCAGTGGGCCTACCAGGAAGATAGATTTACTTTATGCCTAGTCTTCCTTTTACTACACATAACTGTGGATCCTGGGACTTTTTCCTCCTCTGCTGTGTTTTATTTTTATTAATCCCATGAAAATATAGAACTCTAATTTCTTATGTTCTTTTCAAATCAGTAGCTGATCAGATCCTGTCTTTGTTAGGAAGATTCGTGAATTAGAATCTATGGCTCCCTAGAGCCTTTTACAAGGAAATCTGTATTATTTCTTCTGCTGCACTAGGAGTCTCTTTTTAGTAAGAAATAAATTAAGATAAATAGTATTGGATTGAAGCGCAGTTGGATGTTGCCCCAGAAATGGAACTCTGAAAGATTTTTACAGTGGGACCTGCATCCTTCTCTTGTTTATTTTTGAGAATTAATTTTCCAGGCAATGCAAGAGACAGGAATCTGAGCCTTGCGGAAGAAGTATGTTGAGTTAGCAATAGAAAAACAATGAAGACCTTTTTGTTAAAAACATGGCATCCAGGGCAGGCAGGTCTTGCTTGAGTGGATATAGTGTCGCACTTCTTAGGAGAGATCTTAAGATACGTTGCAGATTAAAGGTATAGGCCATTTGCCCATGTTGGCGCACACTGGTTTAAGTAAATAAACTGAAGGAAAAAAATACATTTCTACACAGTGGGGAAAAATTCTAACCTAGACCGATATGATATTCTGTTAGAGAGTTATTGACGATTTTCTTGGTGGAAAGGTGATAGGGTGATGCTCTAAGCCTCTCTAACAGAGGTGCCTGTTAACATATTCACACATAAGAGGCTGTGGTACTTTGGGCCTGTGCTAAAAGAACTGAGGTGTTAGATGTGCATGGACAGATGAATGCATAAAGGAAAATTGTATAAACACAATGGAGTTTTACTTAGCCATGAGGAAGAATCAAAGTGTGTTCATTTCCAGGAAAACAGATGGAAATAAAGGCCATGGTATTAGGACAAATAAGTCAGACTCGGAAAGGCAAAAATACCTCCTTTCCCTCATGTGAAGTCTATATTCTACACACACATTCCATGAATGCGGCAGGGGATGAATAAGGTAGGACGGGGAAGGGCAGGGCAGTGTGAAGATGTGAGAGGTGCTTGTTGGAACAGTGAATGCACACTAACAAAACAGTAGTGTGTCAGAAAGAGCTGAAGTTTACAGATAAAATCAGAGTGTCAGAATATTAGCAGGTGGAAATATGCGGCACTTTACCGTATTTTTGCCATCTGTGCATTTCTGTGTGTTTATGTGGAAGCCAAGTGGATGTTGTGCCATTAAGCACAGGGTGTAGAAGGCCTGGTCCTATCGAGTTGGCATGCTTACAAGACACCCGCCACGTGGCATTGCCAACCTGGTGGGTATAGCATTTGTGTTCCTCTGATCCAGTCGTGAAGGGAGGTTCCCCCAACCCCCCGACTGAGCAAATGCCGTGTTTAGGGGAGAGTACTACTGTGTCATCCAGGAGCACGGGGGCTGCTCAGAGTCTTAAGCTTCGAGTTGGAAATGGAAACACAGAGATTCCTCATCTCCTGGCAGTCTTGTAACTTAAGTGGATGAATGCGGAATGAGAGCTTGGGTGGAATGACCAGTGTAGTGTCTGGAAGAGAGTAGAATTTAAATAGCAGGCGTGTTCTTGCAGGTAGACATCATGGTGCAGTCACTGCTTTTTCTCCCCAGTTCCGGCTTGTGCTGGGAACACGACGCTCCCGTCTGTGAAGCCGTGGTCTAGCCATCAGTGCTGGGCATCTTCGGAGTGGGTGTGCGCCTTCTAACTAACCCCACACCTGACATGTCTGCCCTCTGCAGACAGCAGGCGGGCTGAATGTGTTGGTTACGAAGGGAAGTGACCTCGCTGAAGCAATGTGGACTTGTTTACTTCTTTGAATTCTCCTCAGTACTAGAGGATGCTACTGTATCCGCTCAGAGGCAGATGGGCCCATCTGTTTCCACCTTCGGCTCTGCTGTTGCTCATATTTAGAGCTACGCCCTTCCTCCCAGGATCTTCAAGTGCTTAGAAGAGGGCCCGCAGCTATCGTGACGCCAATTGCTACTTTGCTCAAGCAGGTGGAATAAATTAGGCCTTTCCACCTCCCTGTCCTCTAGTCTCTGTTAGTGGTTCCCTGACACTGAGATGGTCTGTGATGGCAGGGGACTGTGGTTTGTAAGGACGATTGTGGGCCTTCGAGTCTCACTGTTCTGGAGGTTGGTTCAGAACTGTCTTGTGTCTTGCATTTTGCTAGGATTTTTATTTGTTCCTTTGGCGACACTCTCCTGTGCCTGTGATACAGCAGTGGGGTGTGTGTTGCCCTTCACAGAGCTGGGCTTTGTCCCCACAGCCTCTGTTGGTGATGTTGGGTCTGTGGATCTTGGCTATAAAGAGTGATGAGGGTTTGGGGAACCAATAAGTACTTGTTAGCTTTTTCAAGACAGGGTTTCTCTGTAGCTATGGAGCCTGTCCTGCAACTAGCTCTTGTAGACCAGGCTGGCCTTGAACTCACAGAGATCCGCCCACCTCTGCCCCCCAAGTGCTGGGATTAAAGGCGTGCACCACCACTGCCCGGCCCAATAGGGACTTTTTAAACTTGCTTGCTCCCTATATCCCTTTGGGAAATCTATGATGGTTTGTTACTGGGCTTGGGTATTCCTCTTTGGGGGAAAGTGTTGGAAAAAGATGTAGGGAAGTTTGTTTATAAAACGCAGTTTGTGCTGATTTTTGTTTGAGCAGAAGACAAATACAGTTCCATCAGCAAATATATATTTAGATGCCACAAAATACAGGCAACTGCAGTCCCCCAGAGCCTGCTCCTTCCCAGATCCAAATTTTCTTAGATTCTAGAATATGTTCCCAGTTTCTTTGTAATTCTGTAGCAAGTGCTAGCTGAAACAAAAACCAAATCAAAGCAACCAAACCCAGAATCTTATTTGGTAGAATAATGTGGAAGCCCACAAATTCAGCCGATTGACAGGGAGAAATTGTAGGGCAGAACATTAATAAACACGAACTTGTGTCATTAAGTACATTTCTTTTTTTTCATAAAATTTATTATACAAAAGAACTAGAAATAAATAAAAACATTGGGAAAATCTTTTTCTTACCAAATAAACTGCAGTTCCTATGTGGTAAAGTGTCTTGGTAATAGTTTCACTCAGTGGAGCGAGTCATTTGTGATGCCTGGGAATTTTCACTTTCAAAACCACGGAGTGGAAATCAGCTGATAAAGATGGTGGGGATCCTGAGTTGTCACGCTGTTAGCCACAGATGCCAGAGAAGCTAAGTTGATGCTCTCGTTCTGACTCCTGTCATGATGTCAGGCTGTTAGAAACCTCGCTCAAGTCATTCTAGTGCTTGCGAGTTGCATTGTGCTTCTCGCCCTGGAAAAGCCCTTCCTTTACTCTCTTTTACGTACACACTACTGCCCCAGCCATACAACTGTCAACCACATTCAGAGGGACTAGTTTGGTCCTATGCTTGTTCCTTCCTAGTCCAGCTGGAGTTGGTGAGCACCCATTGGCTCAGGTAGACTGTTTCAGGTTTCTTTTTAAGTTCTGCTGGGGGATGATATCATTTTCCCTTAACAGACAGCCAGAGGATGCCAGTGCTGAGCTTCTGGTGGTTAATGTGCCTTTGTTTGTAAATACCGGTAACGAGGCAGTGGGTCAGTTGAGCTTCAGCCAGAGAAACAGAACCCATAGGAGACCCAGGAAGAGATTGGTCGCACAGCGTGAACTGTGGGGCTGGAATCCACAGGGCTGGCTGTTGGAAAGGGCCAGCTGGCACTCTGAAGCATGTGAGAAGCTGTTAGGAGGTAACTTCTTCAGAAGAGTCCTGGCTAGGTTTGGAAGGCTTTGCACGGACTGGATCAGGCCCAGCCAGTGTCTCAAGGATACTTTCCCTTGTTTTGATTGTGGGTTTTAATCACATGGACTAAAGGCCTTCATAAGCTTTTGATTGACTGTGGACCATAGCAGAGCCAGGTTGACACAGAGTGGAGACTGACAGCCACCTTGCTTCTCAGTTTTCTCTTCGAATGCTTCTCGTTTCAGTTCTTAGTGATCCTGCCCTCTGGGAGCTCCAGCGTCTTCCTTGGTCCTCATCTCTCCTTCCACAGTTAAGTTTCCTCGTAACTTGCTGCAGAACCCAGGCAGCTTCTACTCAGCTCCAGAGCCAAACGTTATTTTCTCCTTTTCCTTCCGTTTTATGAGAAGGCTGTCTTCTTGATTTGTGTTGCTTGTCTTACTGGGGCGGAGTGTTCCCGTTGTTCTTTATTAGCTGAAGTTACGTGTATTAGCTTGGCACCCATTCCAGCTTAAAGCTTTAGTTCGCAAAGACAATGGTTGCAAAATTGGATGCTGCTTTCGTGGCTGGTAGCTGTTGTCATTGTTCTTTGTCACCCTTGCTTGGAGAAATGCCATACTGCAGGATTGATGGGATTAAAACAGAGTAAGAAGTCTAATTGCCTCTCTGTTTTGGGCTGCTTCTTCGAAAGAATTTCCTCCATTCTCTTTGAAGACACTACCCTTTCATGTTGGATTTCCAGCGTTACAGAAGTCTTTTGTCTCTATCTGAAGAGCAACATTTATCAGTTTTTTTCCTCCGCAGGAGAAAATGCTGGAGGATTATGAGGCACCTCTGCACGGCGTCCTTCAGTGTTTGGGACTACTCACTATTAACTTTACAGTGTCCTCTGGTTTTGCCAACCTTTTCTAATCACCTGTAGGAGACCCTGATGTCCTCATCTCTGCCACCCTTTACGCTCCAGAGAAAGGGCTGCCAAGTTTTCTCGGGGCAATATGCGCAGTGGTTTAAGAGGTGTTAATAGGAATCACTGAGGATAAGGGCCAAGGTTTAGCAGTAGCTGCTTATCTCTGATTAATAGCAGTAAGTTTTTTTTTTCTTCTCAAGGTTTTAATGTGCAGTAACATAGTCAGACGGAAATAATTCGCAAGTGTGAATTAAAATGGGATTTCGTGGGCCCAGCGTGTCTACAGCTGGAAAATGCTACCTGAGAGCAAAGTGTGGTCAGATCTGCTGTCGGCATAGTGAGGGTTATCAACTACACTTACTGATCTGTAAAGAGTCACGGTGTTCAGAAAGGACAATGAAATCGACCGAGTTCCTTCATCAATCCTTACCTTGATTGTTCATTTCTTTGTGGCACGTCACCATAAATTTGAGGGCCTTAGACAGCAACAGTTCTTCTTGAAGGTCTCCTGTTTTCCCAGGGTCAGAAATTAGGGAAAGCCCTGGCTGGTTGCTGTCTGGCTTCAGACAGCTGCAGCTACATGGGGCCTCATCTGGACTGTTTGGTAGCCCGGAGGCCACAGAGCACACAGGATTCCTGTGTGACACCTGGGAACCGTGACAACAATATTGCAGTGACCATGGTGAAGCTGTATGGATGAAGTTATAGGTTACATATCCGCGTCAGCGTCACCTTTTTTGACTCACCTGGGAGCCCTGCTACTCAGGCCTGCTTTGCTCTGTCAGATCTGCATGGTGTACTACTCAGATTTAGGCAAAGGTGCTGAGCTCCAGTTAAGTTACCCAGGGTTCTCTTGAACCCACTTCATAGCCCAAATTGGCCTTAACGTAGCCATCTTCCCGACACCCTCTTGAATAGCTGAGATTGCACTTCCAGTTTTGGACTCCATCTTTGATAGTGGAGTGACGTGAGTCTAACAGAACGTATAGGACTGCAGAAAGAAGTCATTATGGGTTTCGTTGGGTGTAAAACAACCTGCCCTCCATGTCTCTTCTGACCATGACAGCTTACCTCTCTCTGGGGTATATAAAATACAACCTTGTATTTGTAAGACCCATACCCTCCAAAAGCCTTACCTTACCATAATAATATCAGGCTCAACCGCAAATAAAAGCTTCATCTTCAAAACTTGGTCTGAGTACAGAGGAGGCTCTTTGGAATCAGTTCCATAACTCTAGCTCCTTGGGTTCTGTTGTGAAGGCCTCTAAACTTAAGAGACGCGCATTTGCTCCCCGTGTGCTACAGATACCCTGTGGCGGCAGGCATCCTATGAGATAGTTAGTCCAAAAGTGGCAATGAAGAAGCACACAGATATTTGGCAACTTCGGAATTTCTCAGGTTCCTGATGTCATATCCTCTTCTACCATTTTATGGGGTATTCAGATGCTCAGTTGTGTTAACGTCCTTTGTATATAGAAAAGATTCAGTGTTTTGGAGCCCAGTAGCTTCTTAGTAACTTCCTGTTGGCTGGTTTGGATACCTGAAGGGCTCTATTGCATGCTTGCGTACTGAAGCCTCTTTGCATGTTGGGTGTCTGAAGCTCCTCTTTCGCTCTGTGTTCTTTGTTTTAGTCCAACCTGATAATATTTTGTAATACAAACACCAAGAAAACATAAACAAAAGCAAGGACACCAAAGCTGTGGGTTTCTGTGAATTGTATTGACTCCATTTCCTCAGAGAAAATACCTATTTTGCTTTGTTATCAGTCTCCTTCTGCCAGACAGTGGGACAGTGCCTTTATGGGTCATGAGAACCCTATTATATGTGTACTGGTTTTACATGACAAGATCTCTGGAAGGCCCTAGGCCTCTTGGAAGGTGTCTGTGAGGCACCACCTTGGATCTCTCTGAAGTCTTGACAGAGTTCCATCCTGAGCTTGATCTTCCGCTGAAGTCACTTCTTGGTGTGAGAATCATTTGTTGCCTGAACGAGTTGGAAATGAGAACTCGTCTCAGATCCAATAGTTTGTTTCTGAACTGGTCTCTCTCTGCTCACACTTTGCCATCTGCACCGAGCAGAAGCCAGGTGTGACTCTGGGTGTCTGCCCGGAAGTCCCTTTAGCTGAGCACTTAGTTCCTTCGCCCATTTCAGTTCCCCTCTTTGGAGAGCATCATCACCTCACATGGGCTTCCGTTCCTCAAGCTCTCAGTAGCATCTTCTTTCTAAGGGTTCATTTAAACAACAACAACTTGCCTAAAACAACAGTAAGCACTTTGCTAACTTGAACTGTTACTCTGTGTTGGAATTTGGAGAGGGCTTGCCATGACCTGGGCATCCTTTGGCAGTTGCCGGCTGTGATGGAAAGGTCTGAGCTGTTATTGGTTGTTTTATTCTTTGCTCTCTGGGAGCCCGCCACCCAGCCCAAATAACACACAGAGTCTTCGTGTTACTTATGAATGCCCGGCCTTTCCTTGGATTGTTTCTAGCCAGCTTTTTTTTTTTTTAAACTTAAATTCT
Source organism: Microtus pennsylvanicus (assembly GCF_037038515.1). Classification (NCBI taxonomy): domain Eukaryota; kingdom Metazoa; phylum Chordata; class Mammalia; order Rodentia; family Cricetidae; genus Microtus; species Microtus pennsylvanicus. The sequence continues at coordinate 14,092,375 of NC_134587.1, forward strand.
CATCTACCCTTTGCCTCTGGGCATTTGCCTTTCTCTATTTCTGTATATCTTTTCTTTACTTCTTTCTCGGTGGCTTGCTATGTTGATAGTTGGGTGGCTGACCGGTGGTGTCCTCTCTCCTTTCCTTGTTTCTCAAGGCTCTCTTTCCAGATTTATCCTCTTATTTATTCTCTCTGCCAGCCAGCCAGGTTTATCATTTCTCCTGCCTCACATTTGGCTGTTCAACTCTTTATTAGACCAATCAAGTGTTTTAGGCAGGCAAAGTAACACAGCTTCACAGAGTTAAATAAATGCAGCATAAAAGAATGCAACACATCTTTGCATCATTAAACAAATGTTCCGCAGCATAAATGAATGTAACATATCTTAAAACTCAGTGTTCCTGCTGTTTTTAAGTTACTCAATTTTGGGTGATTGTTAGGTACCTATAGTACCTGAGCAGGTAATGTACTGATTACTTCCTACTGATGTAATAATTAAGCCCCTCATATGTCTTCCCTGCCCCCACTAAAATATTTCTTTTTTTTGTTCATTGTTTGTGAACTCCAGATTATCTGCTGGGCTGTATAGCAGGGGCTATGAACTCATAAACTAAATTTGTCCTGCTAATATAATGAATTTTTAATTGTTCTTAAGATACATTCTTAAGTAGAATTATATCACTTCCTCCTTTACCCTTTCTCCCCCTAGTCTCTCTATCCAACCCCTTCCATCTCCTCCTTCACTCTGAAATTCACACCCCCTTATTCTTTGATTATTAATGTTACATTTTATGGATATATATATATATATATATATATATATATTCCATACAAAAATGTATAAATACAGCCTGCTGCATCTGTTTTTGCTGTTTGTGTGTATATGGTTTCGAGGCTGATCACTTTGTACTGGATATTCAAGAAGGGGGTCATGCCCAGAGGAATTAATTCTCCCTCTTCCTGCAGTCATTATTTGGCTACAGTTCTCTGTAGTTCTTTATCTGTAGTTTTTGTGGGTGGGTCCCCACAAAAACCTTCCCCTTCTGTGTAAGCATGTCTGTGGATAGAGCCAATGTTCTGGTCTGGCTTGTGCAGCCATTTCTCAGAAAGACCGTTTCACAGTAGACTCCAGTATTCTGGCTCTGACGATCTCCGACTCCCCCAGTATGATGTTCCCTGAGCCGCGGGTGCAGCAACTGCGGTGTTGATGCGTCCTTTGGGGCTGGGCTCCCCAGGTTCCACCGAGCCCTGCACTGTGTCCAGTTGTGGGTCTCTGTGATGGTCTCCATTTGCCGTACAGAGATGCTTCTTTGATGAGGGGAGACAGCTAGTGACAGCTGCATTAACCTCGGGGTAGAGTGATGAGATTTAGAATGTAGTAAGGAAGAGTGCTGGTCTGTGGAGTGGGAAATGGAACCTTGGGCGAGCTCTCAAGCTGGGTAGGGCGGGAAAGGTCATATAGAAGAAATAGGACAAATAACAGCAAGGCTGTTTGATAAAACCCGAAGGAATCAGGTTACTCTATTATTTACCCAAAATTACACATGGTACAAATAAGTATATGTGTATATGTGAATATCTTAAGGAAATTTTACCACTTGAGATGACCGTGCTTTCCACCTGACCCGTAGATGAACAAAAACAGTATGAGGCATGAGAAATTTCCTTTGTATGGCTGGTTAGGGTAGTAAAATTGACTCCCAAAACAGTCTTGACTGTTGCCTTTTCCCTGTGCACACCACACACTTCCTGACCCTTACTGTGAGACTGTCATCTCCTGTGGCCTGGTCTTCCGGGGTTTATATCGCGATTATATCATTCATCATTCATGAAAACAATTAGCTCAACTCCTCTTCTTTGGACTGTGACTTAATGAAAGATACTGGCCCTTACTCCTCCTATTTGACCTAGAACTTGATAGAAAGATAGTTAGTAAAACTGGGTTAACTGCATAAATTTTAAAAAGTTGATTTGTAATCAAGCCAAGGCAATTTTTACCTCCTGATGCAGTATACAGTTTGATTGGTGATCCATCGGAAACAAAGAGCAGAATAAAGTAAACATGTAGGCAGAATTACAAATGGGTGGACCAGAAGGCTGCTTGGATTAAACATCATTGGAGAACATGGGAAGACAGGTGCATGTCATGGATGTGGAAAGCAGAGTCAAGAAAGTATACGGTCCGTCCACACCCAGACTATGGAGGGATATAGTGGAGAATGAATCTGAAAATATATTCTCAGGTCAGAATATGTAGAGACTTGAATGCTAAAATGTCAGAACTCATCCTGTAGGTCAGGTTGAGAAAGTAAATGTATGCTCCTTGGCACATATGAAGACTACAGCGAGTGAGAAATCAGAGGCCTGGCGCAGAGTTAGTATTGCGTTCAGTGTGGAAGGCAGCATCAGAGTTGCAGGGGACAGTGGCAGCGCATTGGTAGTTGAGGAGGTAGAAGTTGCACAAGGCAATATTTGATAGACTTGACTGTGGGGGAAGATTAATTATATTAATAATATCATCTTTCAGGTCTTGGGTATTTAATTGGGAGGCAGGGATTGTGTTGGAAGCTTAGGTGGTCATGCCCTTTGACCCCTCTGATGGGCATGGTTAGTGTTGCGGTGAGGGAAAATCTAGGGGTTAGCACGGGACAGTGAGGAAGTGTCAGAAGGAGGCTGGGAGTAGAGGGCGTTACTAAGATGTTCATATTCAGCCGTGACCTTGGAAGTCAACACTCAGACGTGCTACGTGCTAGAGCTCTTCTTCAGCATGAGAGGGGAAGCTGTGGGAAAGGCTGTAGACTCACAGTTACCCTCTTCTGTGACAATGTCAAGTGGGGAGGGACAGCCATGTTTGTGGTAAGAACAGACACCAGAGGATAAATGGTGGAGTGCAAACACCTGAGCATAGGACTGAGAGAGTTTGAGGTAAAAAAAAAAATGGGTGCATTCGTGCCTGCAAGGTGGTAGAGAGTTGGATGTACAGGCTGACCCAGTGTGTCTTCTCAGAGATGTGCTAAGTAGATGGACCATTCCCAGAACAGGGGAGTGTGAGCCATGAGGAGGTGCAAACATTGAGAGTCAGCTTCAGGTCCTGTGTGATGGCAGACAGGAGGGGGCAGAGCTGGAGGGGCCCAGGAGCCCAGACAGTATGTGCAGGACAGAGATGCTGGGAGACAGTGTTCAGACAGGGCTGATCCCAGGGTTTGAGCTTACTGCTAGGACCATACCAAGTCTCATTTTGTTTGTTAGTTCTTGGTAACTTAGAAGGGTTTTTGTTTGCTTGGCAGTGTCTCAAATATGTTAAAAACAGCAATTCATTAGAAACGGCTTTAATTCTTCTTGTTAGTAGGATGATTAAAAATAGAAGCGGGCCTTGTGTTGCTTTCTGCTGTTGCAGGGAGCTTGGGTGGACTGAGGTGGCTAGTCCTCTGTGGCCCTGGTGCGGGGCAGAGTCAGGCACAGGGTATGTCTGCAGGGGAAGAAAAGCTGAATTCGGGTTATTCAGGAGGTTCCAAGGCCCAGTGTCTGGAGACTTTTGTGGCAGTGCAGGGTGTTGAAGGTGGTTGGTAAGTGGCTGGGCGTGTGGACTGGACACACGTTCTGCACACCCGTTCCTGTGATCAAATGCCCTGCATAAGAGGTCCCCGTTGGCTCCCTTATAGATTCCTTGTGCTTCCTGATCTGGAATCAGGTAGGCTGTGCGAACTCACACGTGCAGAGGCTGCTGCTCAGATGCCGCAGAACCGTTAGCCACTTGTCCTGCCATGCTGCCCTCTTCTTCCCACGGCTGCTGTGCTCCAGATTTGCCACGCACACCTGCCAACTGACCACTACAACTGACCACTACAACTGACCACTACAACTGACCACTACAACTGACCAACAAGCACCACTACTCTTTTGCCTGTCTTTGTTTTTTTTTTGCCCCCACCCCAACCCCAGTGGGATATGGGAGCTCTGGTTCCTCTCTGTAATGGATTGTGGTCAATGTAAGGGAGATGGAAATAAAAGCCTCCCTGCCCCCCACACCTGTGTCTTTACTTTCCAAAGGCTTTCCATGCTCTTAGCTCAGAAGAGCACTTGTAAAACTATGTGAGACTTAGGCACCTTGACTCTGTGAGGGAAAAGTTGTCCCTTTGTCCTTAATAAACTCCCTCCAAGGATGCAAGTGTACAGTTGATTTTTGTTCTCTTTATTGGATGTCCCTGTCCCATAAACACAACCTGAAACCTGGCTTTCAAATTTTTCTGCAGTTTTATTCCTAGGAGTGAGCTGGGGACCACGGTGTAGACAAAGTTGGGTTTTTATTCTTGCTGCTGTTAAATCTGCAATTTACCCTTATAAGATTTGAAATGCCCTTTGTCCTGATGAAATTAATGCGTATGCTTATGAGTTTGCTCTAAAGTTTGTTGAAGGCCCATCCTGTCCTGTCTTTCAGTGTCTGGGGCAATAATCTGAGGCATTTTGTTTTATATTCTCCCTTTCAACAAATAAGACGTAGGCAGAAGCAGCCGGGGCTCTGCAATAAAGGATGGAGGCGGTGGGCGTCTCAGCCTTTGCAGTTAGATTCTGCTTGCAGAACGGAAAGTGACCTATCTCATCAAGGCAGCCGCAGGGGAATAAGGCATGGTCTGTGTTTCAGAGCATAAATCCGTGCAGTTTCTAGGAAGAAAGAGGTTCCTTTTGTGTGATTTATCAAAGAATTCTAAATTTATCAGTGATCCCTGGTTTCTACAGTTTTTCATAAAGGCGTTTTATTTATTTATTTATTTTTGTCCACGATTTCATTTGTTTTCTCATGTCTTAGTTGGAAATCTGTTTTGTAGTAATTGTTACAGCTCTAAGTTTTTTCTTTTAAATGTAGTCATTAGCAAATGCCCCTCATCATGATTAGTGTTGCCAAGAAAATTAATTGTATTGTACACATCAGTGGAGAATTATTTCCTCTTCCCTATTTCTTGGTAGTTTGGAATCGAGCAATCTGCTGTAAAAATCCTTAAGTGCATTTCAGCATTTATTTCTCCAGCACTTTGCCAGCATCTGTAAGAACCATTAAAATCACTACATAATAGGTTTTTTTTTAATATAACAATTCAAATCCAAGTGTGGGAAACATCTATGCTGACCATGGAGGTGGCGCACTGAGTATCTCAAAGGTGATAAAAATGACTACATCTTTTAAAAGTTAACTGCAATTATGACTAACTTTTTAGTTCCTTTGTATTTCCTCTGTTAGAGCACAAATCCTTCAGAGCAGGCAGTCAGAGTTACTTTCACAGATTAGATGTGGTCATCTCAAATCCAGGTCATCTCTGGAATATATGTCACTTATGTCTTCATGTTTATGTGAGGCATAATTCATTAAAGCTTTCAGTGGTTCCTTTTGGGTTTCACGGCTTGTCTGTGATATGGACAAATAGTTTCTCTTGTAGAAAAATAGTCTTCATTATATCATAGGTGTGTACATGTGTGTATGTGTACATGTATGTGTGGAAGCTAGGAAATGGGTACCATTTCTTAAATGATGCCCACCTTCTTTTTTTTTTTTAAAGGCAGGATCTCTTTCTGACCTTGAACAACCCAAATAAGTTAGGCTGGCTTGACTGTGAGCTCTGGGGATTGAATTTAGGTCTTTGTAAATTGCTAGGCAAGGGCTCGTCCCATTTAGCTGTCTCCCCAACCCCATATCACAGCCTTTTCAAAGTCTTCATGGGGCATTTCCTAGACAGCTTCTTTCTGATTTCGGTGACGTCGGGAGAATGGACGTCTGAGGCTTTCTTCCTCCCTGTGACTTTTTTCCTGACAGGTGTTTGTTCTTGGGTGGCTTTCTGGGCCTTCATCTCTGCTTTTGTAAAACGAAGGGGTTGGACACATGGTCTCTGAGGTCCGTTTCTACTTGAAGTTCCTCTGAATGTGCGGATCGCCTGCTGCTGTGTTCCCGCCGCGTTCATCTGTTACACCGCTTTGCTAAATTACATCTCGAATTACTGTAGTCAGCAGCTCTTTCTTCATTGTCCTTTCATTTTGAAAGCTTTTCCTGACCAACCATAGTGCATTTGGAAAGCAGGCCCTACGAACTGTATCATACCCTGACACCCAATTCCCCCAAAGGCAACAAGGGAGGAAGCCTGAATAACACCTAAGCCATGGCCAGGCTGAGGATGAAGATGCTGTGTTTTACCAGTTTCAGTGTGAAAAGCAGTGTGTGAGGGTTGGTCTGAGGCTGTTTCATTTTGCTCAGGTAGGTTGAACAGAACCATGGGAACACAAGGATAATGTCATGATCTGTAAAAGAGCAAGGTGGCAATATATGGGGGTGTGCTCCGTGGTTGTAGGTTTTAGATTGCTCATCCTCTGGCATAGTGTGCCTCACCAGGCACCCAGATATCTCTGCCTTCAGTCAGCAGTGAGGAGATGCTTGGGTGCCATTTCCTTAGGCAGTTTTGAAACTTGGCTCGTGATTATGTGTGTGTGGTAACTAATAAAGTCCACATTTAATGGTTCATGCGTATGGTGTTCTTCAGAATGTTTCCTTCTGTCTGTGACACTAATGTTGAGTGTGGGAGTCTGCAGGACGAATGGTCTTTTGTTACCTTCCAGTTATCCGTGGATTGATAACCACTCAGGTTAATTTTCTGCGTCTCAGGCATGCTGTATAACCCAGGTAGCAGCACCAGCCAGTGTTGTGTGCATTCAGCCAGGCGGCTTGCTTTGTTCCAGGTAAGGCGAGTTCCTGGGTCAAGCGGTCACCTCCATAAAACTGAAGATGGAGACTGGGAGTGGAGTGACGACGAGATGGATGAGAAGAGCGAAGAAGGAAAGGCCGCAGCCGCCCAGGAGAAGGTACATGGCACCCCCGCGGGCACCCCTGCGCAGTCTGTGCCTTGTGCTGCCGTCGTGTGTCCTGTGTCTTAACGGACATGTCATTGTTTTGCAGTCACGAAGAGTGAAAGAAGAAAACCCAGAGGTGAGGAATGACGATTATGTACGTACGCATGCTCGGGGTGTATTTGTATATTTGCCTCTTCATTCCTTCATTCCCTGTTGCGGCATCCGGGTGTGATACATTTGGATGACAGTTCTCAAAATCTCATGGAGTAGGAGAGAAAGGGAAGGCACATAGGTTTCATTGGTCCTGATTCTGTCCGAGTCACCTTGGTCTGTTCAGATGATGACAAATCCATCTACTCTCTCAGCCTCTGCTCTCCCCAGTGGTGTGGGGTGATCATGGTGCTCATAAGGTCGCCAAGAGGGTTACAAGAATCACATGGAGAGCACCCAGTGGAATCCTTGGCCCTCACAGGGAGAGACTTGTTTTTAGCTTGTAGTGTTATACTGTTAGAGAGTACTGAAAGCATATAGGTAAAGTTTACTTTGTATTTTAATTCATGAATTAAAAAAGCAGACATTAAGTGATATAAACTCCAGGTTGAATGGCTCTTGACCTTTAAAATATCTGGATGACTTAGGTAAGCAAGAAACACTCTTAATGACTTTTCTGAGAACTGGTCATCTTTTTACTAAGATCGTATTTTACTTCCTCCATTTGATTATCATAATGCCCAATGGTGACTATAGCATGCTAATACTCATAGAGCAAATTTGAGAATATTTAAATAGTCCCTGGTGCTAAACAGACTTAGTAAGTAGTTAATATGTACCTTGCTCAACCTCATTACAAAGCATGAAAACTTTGGCCTAGAAATGATACCCATCCAAACTTCTGTTTTTAAGTAGCAGACATTTCCTTTTGGCTAAGTGGCATGCATCTTACATTGGGATTGAAGCATAGTAGTAGTAGCTAGCTGTGCTTTTAGCAAACCTGTAGCAGAGGCACAAGCCACTCTCTCCCCTGGCCTTTCTGACCACTCTGCCCCTTCATCTCACCATGGTGAAGGGCTCCTGGGATTTGTCAGCCCACCAGCGTTGGCTGTCCTCCAGACCCTGCCTTCTCTCCTGCCTGTTCTGGGAACTATGCTCTCGTCATGTTCCAACGCAAACATTACTCAAGGATGTTGTTCTCCACCATAGGAACAGTGGTGGACCACCTTTAAAATGGGACGTATTGGGGAACACATTATATTGGGATTTTAGAATAATCTTAGCCTGGTATGATGAACTCTATCCTCTCTTGCCTACTTCCCCATTGTGACTAGAGAAAAGCACAAAGCTCAGGTTTTTTTCATTTGCATCTAAGACTATCTCTAATTTAAAACCTGAGTTCTGCTTCCAGATAGAACAGTTAAGAGACTTCAAACACCGTATTGACTAAAAAAGTGTTGCAGTTCAGTCATTGTTGACTAGAAACCAGGGCAGTATTTTATTTATGTGGTTGTCCCCATTACATTCTGGATACATGCACATGAATATCCAGGCACTTCAGAAAAAAAAATAAAGCAGATATGAATAGGCTATCATCTTTCTTCAGTCAGAATGGGGATAAAAGGTCACAAGACATTATGTAGTTGAAGTTGAGCAAAAACATCTTTGGTACTACCATGCTTAGGCAGAGTAAGATGTGACCTTTTATGAGAGCTTTGTTTGGGAGAGGTCGCAGGACATCCTCAGCAGGCTAAGGTAGCACATTCCAGCTCGGCTGGAGAAGACCAGGAAGGCCTGAGTTGGTGCTCGTCAGTGGGATACTGAGGGAAAGGTAGCTCTTGGGTCACAGTTGGAGGCCCTACTTTGGAAAGACTTTCCGATGTGGACTTTTAAGCTTTCAGAGTTAACACCATTAGCATGAAACTTAGAGCCCAGCACTTTGAAAAATTGGCCCAGTTTTTAAAAAATAATGATCTTCTGGGAAACTTACCCACTAGTAATTAATAATTTGGAGCAAATGGATAATCGTCCTCTCTTATTTATCATCTTGTTCTTGGAGACAGAAGTCCGTGGAGACCAAAGTTCATTAACAACAATACTAATATTAGAACTAGAGAGAATTAATTGATCAAAAACTGAACCCATATCTCACGTTGGCTTGGAACTGTGTTAGACACTGTGGGATTTATGCACAGAGAGAATATTCCGCTTTCTGTGGAGTTTTCCAACTTTGGGAAGGAGTTGAGTCAAGGAAGGCCTGGGAAAGGACTGGCTTTTTAGGGAGTGTTTCCCAGCTCATAAATCTTATCTAAAATGCCCAGTTATTATACGTTGTTGATTTTTCTCTTGAGAAGTGGTTTGGAATTCCTTTCTGTCAGACTTTGAGGTAAGGACTGATCATGTGACCCTCTCACTTTTTGTCAGTCTCTGAAGTAAGGACTTGTCACATGACCCTGTCACTTTTTGTCAGACTTTGAGGTAAGGTTTGGTCATGTGATCCTGTCACTTTTGCTTCACTCTTAATTTTCTATGTGAAAAATGAAGTCAATTTTATCTTTAAATCTAGCTCTCTTGGTTTCATTTACCTGAGGAAGACATTCACCAAGGCTCTCGTTTAAACAGATCCTGTTCAAAGCCACACATGGGTTAGCCGATAGGAAGAGATTTACTGCCAATCAGGGCAAGCAAAACCTTGGAAACCATGAAGTGATTCTCAGGCCCGGCCCTTAGGGTTGAATTTGGCACCCTTAGGGTGCCCACAGTTAGGTCTGGGCAACTCGGATTTTTCCAAAGCTTCTCCCGTGATTCTGATTTGTGACTTGAATCTAGACTACTGGGGAGGAAAACCACAGATGTCCCTCTGAATCCCCATGTACAGAATGGCATCCAAGAGAAGGTTCTGGGTCCACGTTCCTGAAGCTTCTGCTTTGATATCAGCCTGTCTGGAATTAACAAATAAGGAAATAATAAGAGATGGAAACATTTCCTCCATCAGCTGAAAACTTGTCTTTGCCTTGAGCTACGCAGACCCCACAGGAAGGACGTTGAAGCGTCTCTCCACGTGCTCTAGGATAATTGCGGACGCCCTCTTTGCCGGCTCTGCGATCTCACTCTCATCAGACCAGCTTTTCAGTGTGCATTTAGAACGAATTAATTTTGCGAGATTTAAGTAGAAATTAAACACAATGTGAAGATTAAATGTATTCTGTTGCTCGATGCTTTTTAAAACTGCCACTAGCTCTCAAAGCCAGTCAGATGAAAGGTGTTTCTTTGATGCTCTGCACCTCTTGGATATGCTTGCTTTACACCTCCGTGAAAAGGCAGAGAAAGGCCTGATGTCTTCCTGAACATAGTATGCTGAACCCTGTCTATCACAGGCTACGCAGCCTCGGTGTCCAGCAGCTGTGGTTTAGCGTAGGTGACAGCCCTCCAGAGTACTTGTGGCCAAAGTCAGACCTGTGATCGGAAATCTCTCGCGCTTCCAAACACCCGCTTATTAGTTTAAAATAATTTTCCATTTGTAGAAACGCTGCAAAGATGCCAGGCGCCTCGTGCAATTTTCCTCTGTGTTATTTTTCACATAATCGGGGTATGTTTACCAGTACTCAAAAATGGATTCTGCTATGTTATTATGGGCTAAGCTTCAGAATTCCCTTGGATTTCACTAATTTGTCCACTGATGTCCTCTTTCTGCTCTGTGGGCATGCAGTCCAGCACAGCACATTGCATTTGATGCAGTGTTATTAAAAATAGAGAGACGACAACAGCTCTATCAGAAGGTGGGAAGCAGGCAGTGCCTCTGAAGTGTTTAGCTCTCTTTTACCAGGTCTGAGGTCCCTATCAGTGTCTATTTCCAGAGGAGTATCTGAAATTCATTTCTTATTTTCCTTCTTCCTTCCGGTCAAAATGCATGCCCACTCAAGTACTCTCTTGTAGCAAAATTGTTTAGAAGGAAAGCAATCCAACAAATTTTCTGTATATTTTTTTATATTGTTGAGGGTGACTGCCTCTTTTCCTGTCGGCTTTCTTGTTGGGTTTCAGTCTAAGGTGTCCGTGGCTGTGGTCTAATTTCATAGGGTAGGTCCACAGCGGTTACAGTAAGCCTGAACCCAATTGTTAGTTAATATATTTTGTATAGGGGACCGCTTTCTCACCCTGAGCTCCCCAGCATGTTTGGAGGAGTCTCATGTCCTGTGCCAATGGGAGTGGCTTCTTCATGACATGTGGGGTTATATCAATGTGGGAAGTTGCAAGTTGTGTGGCCCCTTTGTCCAGTCCACCTGACTCACTACCTCTGTTTCCTAATGATGTTTCAGGAACAAGGTAGCAGGGAAGGATGCGCAGATTGTGGATCATCCTGCATGATTCTTCAAAGGGGTATTTGGTAGAGGGCCTGGTCCTCTGCTGGGTAGTGGCCATAGATTAGCATAGATTGTTATCCCCTTCTTTCCATTGCTGCTGCTGCTGCTGCTGCTGCTGCTTCTGCTTCTCCTTCTCCTCCTCCTCCGCCCTCTCCTCCTCCTCCTCTTCTTCCTCCTCCTCCTCCTCCTTCCTTTCTTCCTTTTTTCTTCTTCCTTTCCTCCCTGTCCTTCTTCTTCCTCTTCTTCTTCTTTTCTTGACAGGGTTTCTTCCTGATTCTGCTTCCAAAATGCTGGGATTAAAAACATGTGCCACCACTATCTGGCAGTTAATTTTTAAAAAAACAGTTTAAAATTAAATTAAAACAATTTAAAATTAAAATTAAGTCATTTTTCACCAACATGTTGTTATAAAACTCTTCAAACATACAGCAACATTAAAACACTTCACAGTGACAGACCTAGCACCATGGTTTGGCTGTTATTATAGTTGTTTTCCTACATGCATTTCCCACATATTTATCCAATTTCCTACCTTAAGTTTTCCATGCATTTTAATCAGAGGAATTACTTGCTGCTCTTTGTCCCGTCACTTCAGCATGAATGAAGTTATTTTTGAGTAAGTGCAGAGAGCAGGAATTCTGTACTCTGAGATTTTAGACCATGTTCACTGCAAAGATTTCTGGTGATTGTAGCGTTGTTAATAAGTTAGAAACGAGACCCCACTCATTGGTTTTCATCGCTGATTCTTCTTGAGTGTGCTGCGTTCTGTTGCTGCTGTTGACTGTCTCTCACGTTTGTGCTCCAGGGTGGAGTTCACAAATGGAGAGCTTGAGATACCTTAGGACAGATTAGAAATCGTGAGTGAAAAGTTTCCCTGTTGGATTTCTCTTAGGGAAACGGCTTTGTTGTTGTTTTTCTCTACACTTACTAGTTTATACAACGGTGAAAATTATCCAGAGTAGTGATGAACAAGGCAGGTTTTTCTGACTCTTCATATCCTTTTGTTAAAGTCCCCTTAATGTCAGGTGAAATGATACTACAATATCAAGTTGTTACTTTAAAGCTCGTTGTTTCTCATAAGCCCTGTGGGTCACCCCAGAATCTGTTAAAGACACAGATTTTCTCCCTTCTCCATGAGATTCTGAATGGTAGGTCAAGTGGGGCCTGGGAGGGTAAGGGTGGCCAGCAGCATCCCTTGCCTGATGTTGCTGCTTAGGGTCTTCTGAAATGTACCATCCCTGATTAGCAGGACATAACCTCCTGATGACTGACATCTCCCTCTGGCTTCTTTTTGTCATAACGTCAGTTTTCTTAACAGATCTCGGTAAATGCTGGTGGCATCCCCGAGCAAATACAGTCCCTCTCCGTGCACGACTCTCAGGTGGGTCCTTCTGCCAATCATTTGTGTTTGAGATGCTTTATAGACAACTTCATAGAGAAATTCAAGAAATATTTATTTTGTATGTATTCTTCTTTCATACATTACATTCTGTTTGTTTCTCTTTTGTCCACTCTTTCCACTCCCTCCACTCCAACCTCCTCTCTTTTCTAGATACCCTTCTCCTCCATTTCTCTTCAGAAAAGAGTAGGCCTCCCAGGGATAGCAACTGAACATGACATAGCAGGTTACAGAAAGAGTAGACACAAACCCTTATATTGAGACTTGACGCAGAACAGAGTGGATCAGATGGGGGTGATGAATGGAAAGAGAGGACTGGAAGAGATGACTGGAATTGGGGAGCATTTGGAGGGCAATGTGGAAACCTAGTGCAGTGGGAATTCCCTGGAATCTACGAGGGTGACCCTGGTGAGGACTCCTAGTAACGGGACACAGAGCCTGAAACCACCATGTTCTGTAACCAGGCGAGGCTTCCAGAGGTGGGATTGGGGCATCAAGCCAGCCACAAAACCTTCTACCTACATTTGTCCTTCCTGGAAGATGTGCTGGGGTAATGGTGGTGTAGAGTTTCTGGGAATGGCCAGCCAATGACTGGTCCAGCGTCAGGCTCACGCCACGAGAGGGAGCTCACATCTGACATTGCCTGGATTGCCAGGAACCAGAGGCTGGATAACTCAGAGACCTAAGATAGAATCAAACATGATTGGAAAAGAGAAAAAGGAAGAAAGGAAAGAAGGGAGGGAGGAAGGGAGGGAGGGAGGGAGGGAGGGAGGGAGGGATGGAGGAAGGAAAAAGGAAGGAAGGAAGGAAGGAAGGAAGGAAGGAAGGAAGGAAGGAAGGAAGGAAGGAAGGAAGAAGAATTTTTATTGATATTCTGCTATACTCAGATTGGTGCCTAGCCCAGTAGTTATGAAAGAGGTTCCATCTGACAACTGATAGGGATAGAGGCAGAGACCCACAGCCAAACATTAGGTGAAACTCAAGAGTTTTAGACAGACATTTCAGGATAGTGCTCCCAGATCAAGGGCTTAAAAACAATAGAAACCATTATTTTAGGTTGATATGAAGAAAGAGAACATCATTACTATTAACCATCCTTTGCAAAGTGTTCACCCCCAAATAACAGACTTTTAAGAAAGGAATAGATTGCCCAAGTGCCTCCGAAATCACTGGTACCGTGGGCCAAAAGCAAAGGGACGAAAATGACTCTTAAGTCTATTAAAGTCTAGCTACCAAGTACCATGGTTAATTGATTCTTTCCTTCCTTGCTTCTGTTTGAATTTCTATAACCTCTCTTGGTGATTCTTTTATCATTGAATTTTATGGGCCAATTCATCTCTACAACTTGTCTTATTAAAATAACAGTCCAGTGACTGTGCAGCGCATGTATAATGCATACTCATAACAGGTGTGTGGCAGGAGAGCCTCTGCTGTGATTGCGTTGGGGGGTGAAGCTATCAAGGGAAGGATGTAGACACAGAGCCCCGGGATCGGACCAGGTGTTTGGTTGTCTACTGGTACTCTGATTGCCTGCTTCTGTGTTTTCTGGAGCAGCTGTAAGTTGAGGAAGTGTTGGTCCAGTGGGGTTTCAGGACCGCGGGAAGCCTTCCTGAGGTCTGATCGCTAGTCCTTGTCATTTATAGCTACAGAAAGACATCCAGGGGTTAAGTGGTTTGCGCAAGGCCATGCAGATGCTCAGAGACAGAAGCAGGGTTCAGTTTCGATCATTACATTCTATCATCCAGCTCAGTGCAAGACCCTGAGCTGAACTAACTGTAGGGATCAGCCTCGCCATAAAAGACAAATTAGGAGGATGTATGGGTCCGAAAACAAATGAAGTAAACAAGAAAAGGGGACAGTATTGATTAACATTTTATAATTTATGGCTCACTTTTACATTTATTATTTTCCCAGCCTTTTGAGACAGGTGGCTTACCTATTTTGTAAATGAAGCAACAGGCTGTGAGAATTACCCACCCATGGTGGTTGCACAGCAGGTTACCAGCAGAGCCAAGCTGTACTTGAAATCTTTTCTTTTTCCTGCTTCCTTTTTCTTTTTCAACAAGGAGGTCTGATCTAGCCCAGATATTTGTAGGACTAGAATGTCACAGAGGCATTCGTGATGGATGATCTGTACCAAGATGAGAGCAGAGAAGGGCGGTGAGGACCAGTGTTGACTAATCCGTGTTCACCTCTGATGCTCACAGTTAATAATGTACCTATGTCATCCCACCCCACCCCACCCCACCAGGTACAGTCTGCGGATAGAACTCAACACCTTATGCATGGCAGGCAAGTGTTCTGTCACTGAGCCATACTGCTCTTTTGAGACAGGTTCTTGCTATGTAGCGTAAGCTGTACTTAAACTTGCAGTTCTCCTGCTGCCAGGGTCTGGATGCTGGAATTTCAAGGGTCGCAACCATCCCCCATAAGCTTCCTTACCTCTGTGCATCTCCACAGTCCAGTGGATGTTGGCCCTTTGCTCTGGGCCACTTTAGGTGGATACTGTAATCTGGACTAGCTGCAGCAATACCATCCACTCACAGAATCCACCTTAGGACTGAGGCTGTCTGTCCGAAGCATTGGCACCCACAGTCGTGATGTTAATCAAGCAGCCTTCTGTTCCTCTGAAAAGGTGTTGTGAAACCAAAGAAGACCTGCTGGGATAAGCACTGATTTTGAAGTTCCAGAAAAAGATATAGGAATCAAGGGATACTATGATTTTATTTATTCATCCTTTTCCCAAGAAAGCGTAAAACATTGTCGTTTTGTTTTCAAAGGGCCAACCCAATGCTAACGAAGACTTCAGAGAAGGTCCTTGTGCAGTCAACCTTGTTTTAAGATTAAGGTAAATGCCATTATTACCTATTTTGCATTATTTGTTTTTTCCACTGGTACAGTATTCTGACCTCCTGCTTTAACTTTGCATAATATTAGGATAAGATGAAATTGTTAACTTATGTGATTTTTCCCAAACAACAGTATATGCCATATTCCCGGAACTAATTACTCTCCTTTCATTGCTTGCGAAATGACTAATAAGAGAAGCACCATTTGAGAGCAGCTGGAGGCTGCGTACCCTCCATTATAGTTTTCCCTTGCCTTTTCTTTGTCGTTCGTTCTTTCTCTTTTTTAACAATGTAAGATCACAGTAAGAGATTTTTAATGAGTTTCTTTCACGCTCCAGCAGTCAGTTTCTGACAGAAATAAACCATGCTTGTAGTACATGTTGCCCGTTGAGAACATTTGTCAGTGGCAGGTTTGATCAGCCACTGTGGAGAAATGACAGATATATTTTGAAAGCACTTTCATTCTTCTAGAAGATGGATACAAATATGGCGCCTGACAGTCCATAGCCTGGTGAACGAAAGCTGATTCTATTTTAAGACTCTCTTAAAGGTCTATCTGTGCAGCTGTTCTTTGTTAAGGATGCAGTATCTCAAGAGAAGAGAAAATTGGCTGGGCTTAATTGCAGACAGCCCACTTTACCACCAGGTCAATCAGAATGCTGCCACGTGTCTGAAGGGCTTTAAAGGAGAGCCATGCGTTCTCCCAAAAGTTACATAAATGAAGCGTGTGTGGTTAATGGACATGTTCACAGGTGTGGCTAGGAAAATGGGTGTGTAGTCAAGCTCAAGGTTGGTTTCCAACTCACAGAGCTGGCGTAGTCTGCGGGAAGAGATGCCGTGACTACCGTTCTTAGGTTGAGGACCGTCTGCAGTGCCTTCCCACATACCTTCTAGGGGACCCCACAGGAGTACGTGGTGACATGCAGAGTGGACTTTCTAGCCTAGGGGGGAAACTGCTGCAACACAATAACCTTGAGGAATACGTGCAACTAGCGACTTTAGCAGCTGCCAAAGAATGATGCAGACCGTCCTTGTTTTTGCCTTTGGAGCCAGAGTTCAGAGTTAAATATTCAAATTTCATCCATTGTGTATCCAGTTTTCTGAAAGAAAAACCTACATCAAATGAGAAGAAAGGAAGGGGATGTTGGTATATACGTTTGAGGGTATTGTACTGAATAGTTTTATATCACCTTCACATAAGCTAAAGTCATCTAAGAGGAGGGAACCTCAATTAAAAAAATGCCTTCATAAGATTGGGTTGTAGACATACATATATATATAGGTCATTTTCTTAATTAGAGATTGGGGGACACAGCCTATTATGCCACACCTATGCTGGTGGTCCTGGATTCTATAAGAAAGCACGTTGAGCAAGCCATGGGGAGCAAGCCAATAAGCAGCACCCGTTCATGGCCTCTGTATCAGATTCTGCATCCAGGACCCTGCCCCTACTTGAGTTCCTGTTCTGATGTCTTTCAATTGTGAACAGTAATTTGGAAGCATAATGTAAATAAACTGTTTCTACTCTAAGTTGCTTTGGTCATGGTGTAATAGTAACTCTCACTAAGACAAGTCTATTAGTTTTATATTGCTATGTAAAACGCAAATGGTGATGTGAAACAACACTCACTTTCTGTCTCATCATGTCTTAGATATGCCCGGCCAGCTTTACTGGGTTCTCCATGTCTTATAAGACGGAACCCAAGGCACTCTGCCTATTGGGGTTCAAGGTCCTCTGCTTAGCTTCCTTGGGCTGTTAGCTAAACTAAATTCTTTACACCTGTAGACTGAGGCTCTTAGTAGTATCCCACCCTATTCCTTAGTCTTCTTCATACCAAGGGGAGAGGGTACTGAAGTAGGCCACATACATCAGGAAAGAGAACTGGTAGGACATTCTAGAGCTCTGCGGTTCCTACAAGATCTCTCCACATGAGGTTACATTATAATGTCAACAGCCTAGTGAAGAAGTTAAGAATAAGCCTTGAGGCAGAGCGAGGGTTCCATTCAGGAAGCATGGATAAAAAGTTATAGAATTCTAGGAAACCAGTGTGGGCAGAGGCATGGCAGGGTGTGAAGTTGGAATTGGTGTGGGAGCCCAGGCATGGAGCCTGCGCAGCTTCTGGAGAAGAGTTTACCTTTACTGTTACAGGATGAGGCAGCCGGTGAGCAGAAGCGTGGTGCGATATGAACTGAATTTTCAGACCATCACCGCAGCTGCCGTCAGCTGCCATATGGAGAATATATTTAGCGTTTTTACAGTAATATGCTATGCAGACTTTATTTTCTGTCTCTGTCAATTTGGTGTTGTGTGTGATTCTTCTATATGTGTGGGAACTGTCGTTCTTTGAATGAAAATGACCCCCATACGTTTATAGGGAGTGGCACTATTAAAAGGTGCAGCCTTGCTGGAGTAGGCGTGGCCTTGCAGGAGGGAGTGTGTCACTGGAGGTGGACTTTGAGGTTTCAGATGCTCAAGCCAGGCGCAGTGTTGCTCTCTCTTCCTGCTGTCCGCTGATCCAGATGTAGAATTCTGAGCTGTCTCTCCAGCACCATGGCTCCATGTGTGCTGCCATGCTTCCCATCCTGGGGATAAAGGACTGCACCTCTGAACTGTAAGCCAGCCCTACTTAAATGCTTTCATTTATAAGAGTTGCCGTCTCCCATGATCTCCGTTCTTCCAATTTACTCATATCTTGTCTTTTTCTACTTCTCATGTAAATTAGATCCATGTATGTTTCTCTTAGGCTACTCTTTGTTGTCCAGGTTCTGTGGGGTTGTGGATTGTAGGCTGGTTTTTCTTTGCTTTATGTCTAAAGCTTTTTTTTTTATTTGTGTACACAGCCTTCATTCCCCTAAAAGGCGAGGTTCAAAAGGTCTGCACTGGACATGAGGAAGATGAGTTTTTTTATAGCTCAGGGGTAGGGGATTTGATAGACAAAATAGGTGGGGGTGCAGGAGCAGAACATAAGTATAAAATTAGTCATAACTATTTCTTGAAACAAAGACATGGTTGCAAGGTAGTCATAACAACAGGTGGTCATAGCAATGTTTTAAACCATAGGTAGTGTTTCAAGATGGGCATTACAACTTTTTGAAACAAAGACATGATTGTCGTGTCCTGGAACAGGCAGTACAGAACCCTTTGTAGTTAACATTAAAGGTGGGACAAAGCCCAATCCTTGAGAAACAGATTTAATTATAAATAGGAATGAATCTGGTTTGTCTTTGCTGTCAGATAGCTTTTAAGCCTAAGATGGAGACAAGGTGTATGCTTTCAGGGACTGAGCTCAGGAATTGACTTTGAAACTTTTGATGCTTGACATATAAAGCTGTTAAGTGTGGCTAACAGCGTCTAGGAAACAATGGGAGACAGAGGAAAAGAGGGCAAAAAGTGTTGATGCCAAGGTAAGAATCCAAAGACTGGGAAGGAGGGAGGTGTGTCTTGGTTAGGGTTTCGATTGTTATAATAAGACACCATGACCGAAAGCAACTTCTAGAGAAAAGGATTTATTTGGCTTACGTATTTATTAAAAGTCATCGTCCCCTGAGGGAAGCCAGGGCAGGAACATGGAGCCAGGACCTGAAACAGAAGCGGAGGAGGGGTGCTACTTACTGCTTTGATCCTCAAGGCTTGTTCAACCTGTTTTCCTATATGGGAATAGGCCACTTGCGAAGGGTGTGGCACCACCCACAGTGACCTGGGCCTTCCCTCATCAGTATTATTCAAAAAATACCTCCACAGATTTACCTGTGGAAATCTGGTAGAGCCACACCCCCACTTGCCAGTGCTGTTGTTTGAGACAGGGTCTTACTTTGTAGCACTGGCTGTCCTGGAACTTACAGTGTAGACCAGATTGGCCTTGAGCTCACAGAGATCCACCTGCCTATGCCTCCCAAGGGCTGGGATTAAAGGTGTGCATCACCAGACTCAGCTTTGGAAGCTTTTTCTTAATTGAGATTCTTCTTCAGTAATTCTAGCTTGATTCTCAAGTTGACCTAAATAAATAAATAAAAATAAAATAAAGCAAGCAGGCAAACAGACAAACAAAAAACCCTATCAGGACGACAAACAAAAAACCCTCTCGAGGACCCGGGTTCAATCACCAGCATATGCATGGTTGCTTGAACTCTCTGTAACTCCAGTCCTAGGGGATCTGATACTCTCTTCTGGCCTCTGAGGGCACTGTGCACATGTGCTGTGCACAGACATATGTGCAGGCAAAACATTCATGTAAAATAGAAATAAGGAAGCAATTAAGTATGATTGCATATTTGACATAAAACATTCAAGTTTTAGAATCAAGACGTTGGTTTGGGAAAACGGTAAGTCTGTCGGTCGCATTAACATGCCCGTTCCTCCTACATTGTCAGCTCAGCTGTGTCCATTGCCCTTTAAGTTTAGCAGAAGTCAGCCACAGCAGTTGGTGTGTATAGATTCTCCAGCATGGAATGTCCCGTTAATTTGCCCACAACGAATCCAGCTTATTATAATGTAGCAGCGTCATCAGATCCTGATGGGCCAGCCAAGGCACCAGGAATGGACTGGCTTCCCTTTTATATAGAGCAAGGTAGTCTCTGGAATAGAATACTAACTTAACAGAAGCTTGAAAGTTTAACAAAACAATTACCTTTTTGACTGTTTTAACCTTCCCACGAAAAGGCACACTGTAGGGAATACACTTAGAAAACGATGGTTTTGTAACGAAAGCTAATTTGTTAGAAAGCATTGGCCCCTGTGTTAGCGTGAGTGCACCAGAACACTGTTCTCATCGTGTCATTGTTCGGGAGTAATTAGTTAGTTTTCCAGCTGGTGAAATAGGGTTAATTGCATAATTCTCCAGTCAAGTGGCCGGGAGCCTTGATTAATCCCCCCCCCCCCATAGGTTAACTACTATGGGCATTGAGCTTGGTTATACAAAACATTTTCCGGTGTGGCTTTCCTCTCCCCTCGTCAACAAACCACTTATTTACTGCCTTCTTTGTGAAAGACTTTGTTGAGAAGACAAAAGATGAGTGAGATGAGGTTTTACCCCTCCAAGAGGTCTCCTCCCAGGCAGAGAGATCAGATTCTGCAGAAATGACGCTAATGCAAGGTAGAATGTGGGAGACGCAATAGAAGATGGGTAAAAAGGAGAGCTGTGAGCAGTTAGGAGTAGGCGAGAGCCTTTTTGTCTGGATGTTACCTTTGGTGTGCTTGTTTCCATAGTAACCGGTGTTTATGCTTTTCAGTAGCTCCATTTTGAGCAGAGTACTAGGTAGGAGGCATCCAGGGGCAGCATCAGGCTGCTGGCCTCTGTGAGGGACTTGCAGTCTCTTATTATTTCTGACAAGACTACTTTTGCTTTTCCATAAAGTGATAATGTATTATTTTGTAGGCAACAAATTATTACAAATGCAGTTCTCTAGTCTGAAATCTATTTGTCATTTTACTCAACTCTTTGGATGTTCTTGTGCAGGTATTTTTTTCCTTTGTGAACCAGAGAAATTATTATATGTTTGCTTCTCATCAGTAACATCCTACCAAATGACGAAGTGCCCCGTGCCCAGATACTCTGAGAAGCATGCTTTGTGATTTGTCTTGCTTAATAATCACGCATTATTAAAATATCAAGACTGGGGCTCACATTTCATAGGTAAGAGTGCAAGGTTCAAAGTCCTGCAGTAATTTTCCTGCACCATGAAGCCTTTAAACCAGTGGTTCTCAGCTTTCCTAATGCTGAGACCCTTTCACTTCATGTTATGGTGACCTCCAGCCATAAAATTACCCCACTGCTACTTCATAACTCTAATTTTGCTACTGCTATGAATCATAATGTAAATGTCTGACCCACAAGGTATGTGACCTGATATGATATCTAATCCGCAATCCCTGTGGGAGGTCACGACCCACACGATGAGAACTGCTGCTTTGACATAAATGGTCTCCATCCTCACTCTCATGAACACATCAGTTTTTGCTCTCCTCCACTTGACCTGCGACCTTGCTTTATTCTGTTATGTCTTGAATGCCTTCAGAAATAAATATACCGTAGGACTGCTAACCCTTGAGTCTTCTCATTAGTACTCTCTGCGCATGTTCTTTTAACAATGTTCCCTGATAAACTCATCATTGGTGTTGTGACAGAAATACCTGAAAATATTTTCTTTGGGGATGTTGAAGGCGATGATTGAAATGTCAGTGAGTGTTGGTGATGTTAGGTAATCTCAAAGGCATGTCCCATTGAAAAAAGATGCTTAAAAGAAATCCCACACTAGCTCAGAGTTGAGAAATAGATGGTTATTTATTTAGGGGTAGACTCACAAATCAGAATCCTCTGCTTGAACGGTAATCAGAAACCGAATTCTGCAACTGAAACAGAGGGGCCGGTAAAGAGAGCAGACGCGTGCTCTACATCAGCTTATATAGAAAAAGAGGCCACGCCCCAGTGGACGGGTAACCACTGGCTGCAAGACTTCCTTCAGCTTCCCATCTCTTGCCTGCTTCACTGTTTCCTCTCCATCCACACTTGCTGCCAACAGATGACAAGGGAAGCCCTGAGCAAGCTCTGAGGTTCATTTCCTGTGGTCCTGAAGCTGCTTTGCTTAGATTGGCAGGCATCTGGGTCTTATGCTAATCCAGCGTCTTGGGGGATGTGACACAGAGATATGTAAATATGTACGATGCAGGCTGGTATAGGGTGTCATGTTTTCTATATACAAATTTCACCTGCGAGTAAACATGGTAAGTGAAGAACGGTTTTATATTCAGAAAGATTTGGTCAGGTAAAGGGAGCGAAATAGAAGATTAAAATCAACTAATTGTGAGATGCCAGCTTAATATTTATATATAATTTGAGCCAAAAGACTTTGAGTCCAAATATTTTTTGGCAATAAACATAGAGTTTTTTAAAGTGACTGTTACTTATTTTCAAGCCATGGATGGTCAGCGTAGAGAGTCGGCAGTTAAAGGAGATGACAATGGAAGGAGTTAGTGACAGGCACTGTGGCTCAGGTGTGGAGCACTTGCATAGCACGCATGAGGCCTCTGGCTTATTCCATGCTACCATAAAAAAAGGAACAAAAAATCACTCAAACATTATTATCTTGTGATAGAAAGAAATATTCTTCTAAGTACATGTTTACACGGGATTTATATTTAAAAGTACTATTAGATAAGCATTTTATTTTTTAATGAAACAACATATGTTGGATAGTCTGTTTCGTAATATGTCTCAGATTCACTTTGTATTGATGATTTTACGTCTGTACACTCCTTTTTAAAATGATTGGTTTTTTTTAAATTGAGTGTCTCAAGACTTACATTACTGAAAAATATATGTTGTGGAGCTGTAATACATTTAACTGCCATCCATGAGGCCCTGGGCTCAATTCCTGACACAGTGGTGGGAGGCAATATTTATTAGTTAAAAAGTTCTCAGTTTGGGGTATTGCAGCATATGAAAACATGTGCTGGGAAGTTGATAAGTGAACGCATGCTCTAGGGAAACAAAAACAGTGAGATCCCTGGGGCTCCCTCCTAGTCCAACTGGCAGGCCCTGGGGACCAGTAAGAGAACCTGCCTGAAAAAAAACAAAACCAAACCCAACAAAAGAAACTCTTGAGGAACAACATGAAAAGTTGCAAACTGCCCTCTACATATGCATGCAATTGTAGTAGGGAGGACGCTTGTTTGTCCCAGCTGCCCAGAACCAAAATAATCACCACCTTAATTCAAGCACTGATTGACCCATTAGCTCTAGCGTCTTATTGGCGAATGCTTGCATATTAATTAAACTCTTTTCTATTAATCTGTTTATTGCCACGTGGCTGTGGCTTACCAGCTACAGTTGTTTCTGGCTCTGGCAGGGCTACATGGCTTCTCTCTGACTCAGCCCTTCTTTCTCCCAGCATTCGGTTTAGTTTCCCCTGCCTACCTCTATTCTTTTATCCTATCAGGCCAAGCCAGTTTTCTTTATTAATTAACCTATTGTATCCATAGCATACAAAGGGGAATCCTACATCATGTGTATATGCATACACACAAACCAGCACCACACACATAAGCTATTCACACATGTACATACTGCATATATGTTATATATTTCTTATTGCTTGTGTTGTACAAGAGTGGTGCCTGAAGAGACAGCAATCCCATTTGCACTGAAATTTTTCCTTTATCAACTGTTTGTAGGTTATGGAAGTCTGTAGAGAGACGGTGAGTTAACAGAGTGAGAGGCAGAGCACATGGGCTTCTTGAAGATCTGGTTGTGACTCATGGGTACCTGAGGATGCCAGCATCCCCATAGCAGCAGCCATCACGTCATGGCTGAGTCCTGCAGCAGGATCCCGCTAAAGGGTCCACACAGACAAACTGCAGAAGTGGAAGGCCCCTACTCATGCCTTGCTCACCAGAAGCTGAACATATAGATTAGGGCTCATCTTGAAATCAACCATTGGGGGTTCAATTCTTTATTGATTCTGTGTGGGTTTCACATCATACATCCCAATCCCATCCCCTCTCCCTGTCCCTCAGAGCATCCTGGGAGGTGGGAGCTGACATGCATGACTTGATAGCTGAAAGAGGTAGGAAATTAGCTTTGAGTTCTTAGAACTCCATATCGTTCCCAGCAGGTGACAGACACTTAGTCGCCTGTTTTCACACACAGAGCAGCTGTAATTATTAAGAAAAGACATTTCTCCAACTTGTTATAACGAGATGACTCACAGGGTTGTTTATAGGGGCGGTGTTTATTTCTTTACATCACAACACAAAGCACACTTCATTGATAGATTTTAGTTACAAAGATTCCCAATCAGCTTGATACTTGGGTATAATCTCTATCTTCTGTTCTTTTAAATGTTCTGAGTTTATAACAAACACAGGGTCTGTGCTACAGACTCTGAGGACTCTGTGTGTGTGTATGTGTGTGTGTAAGGGGGTGGATATCAGAGAAACCACATCGAGTGTGTACATGCCTGAGCATTCTTTATCAAATGTGGACATGCAGCGTGACTTGCTCCTCTCGCCTCTCCTCACCAGTCTCTAGTGCCTCCTCTACTTTGGGGTTTCTAGTCTCGGTGTTTACGCCTTACAGTGCCCGCATAATATACCTTTCCCCAGACTTCCCTGTGACAGCATGTTCCCTAACTGTGGTAGTTTAAATGAAAAGCATCCCCATAGGCTCACAGGGAGCCGCATTGTTTCAAAGTGTTAGGATATGTGTCCTTTTTGGAATAGTTGTGGCCTGATTGGAGGATGTGTGTCACTGGGAGGTGGGCTTTGAGGTTTCGGACGTTCAAGCGAAGCCCCGTGGCGCTCTCTGTCTTCTTGCTGCCTGCCAATCCAGATGTGGAACTTTCAGCTCCTTCTCCAGCACCACGCGTGCCTGTGTGTCTCTATGCTTCCTTCCATGATGTTAATGGGCTAAAGCTCCGAGCCTGTAAGCCATCCCCAATTAAACATTTTCCTCTTTAAGAGTTACCATGGTCATGGTGTCTCTTCACAGCAATAGAAACCTAAGACACCTAGTAAAACCACTTCCTCGTCTACTCTTTTTCCCATAGAAAGAATATTAAAGCCCTGTACTTCTAATTTGATCTTTAAGCAGCTAAAATGTGGAAGCTGTCATGGTCCTTTATAGCTTCCTAGGTCATGCTCAAGGACCCTCTCATCTGACCTCAGAGAAGTGAGATGCACTGTGCCATGTTCCATGAGCATGCAAAACCACGTCTTAAAAGTAGCAGACCCCTTCTGAAGTTTGGGTGACATTTAAGTCAATGTAAATCACCTGATACTTTGACTGACACCTGCCTGAAGATTTTTAAAACAAATGCCTTCACATTTAATTTTCTCCTTTCTGCTGCTCTTGCAGAGTCTCTCTCCCTTCTCCTGTGTTCTATTCTACCATTCTAGCTGCTGCTAAAGCAACCTCCGGCTCTTTAATAGTCTAAATCCTCCTCGGTTTTACCAGGGGCAGTTGACTCTTAGGACTTGTCTTCTTGATCAGAGCTGAATTAATTCTAGAGACTGTTTGGAAAGTCATTTCTGTTCTTGGTTGGCACATCCCTGGAGATAATGAGGGGTAAGATTTTTTTCTTCAATACTGAGTCTTGGAATCATAACAAGGGCATTTCCTTTGGGGGTTTTCTGTGTATTAACTTTTTCTTCTCATTGAGCCCTCTTCAAAATCCTATGCCACGGTTTTCTTTGCAAAGCTATGTATCTTTTCTTAAAAGTGCATAAGAGTACCTACCCAGGGTGAGAAAGTGGACCATTTTCCCTGACGCTTGGGTCTCTCACACGGTTCCTCTGTGGCAGCCATCAATAAGTCAGAGCACACTGCAGTGGAACCCTGGAGCCCGCTCTTCAGGCCCTGTATGGAGAGCTTGTCAGTGTGCTGGCTGTTTGTCCGTGTTGTTTTAATGTGGAAGCCGGAGATCCAGGAACTCAGGCTCTGCGAGCTGCATCTGGTTTTCTAGCTCCTTGCAGAGGGACAGACAGATGGAAGGTCAACCCCGTGAGAATGCTGATGGGGTTCGCAGGCCCCAAGCCACTCTCTCTTCGTGATTTGATCACACTACTTCACTCCCTCCCCTGGAAGAAAAGTCTTTCTCTGAGAATGTTCAGATGAAATATTAGTCCCCTAAAAGGCTTAAAATGAATGTTTATTACCACAGCATGGGCTGTACCATTTTAAACTATCACGTAGTAAATCACACCCCAGATCCAAGCCAGACTGGCCTTTTGACTGCATTAGCCTAACTGCTCCGTGGCGGGGACGTGTTGTGCTTTGCTTGCAGTATTTTTAGCAACGTCCAAGTAGCCAAGAAGAACCTTTTTCATTTCTCAGAGTATGCTATTTCTCTCAGTTCTCCTTTTCCTGAATAAAGGGAAAGCAGAAAGAAAACGGTGAATTCTAAACATCAGAGACTAAAAGATACTTATTTTATACTTACTCTTATAATAAGTTTAATCTTATACTTATTCTTTTTCAATATGTACTTTCTGGGGTACAAATAAAAAAAAAGTGTAACTTTTTTTTTCTGTCACTACCTCTGACCAGTTCTGTTGGCTCTTCCTTCCCACTTTAGCATTTTGAGCGTTGGGACAGTAAGGGCTACTGACCTCTGACCTCTGAGGCATTTACGCCAGGTTTGTTCTGCTATAGAGACCTTGGGGGCTCTGTAGAAGAAGTTTGAGGAGTTTTAGGAGTTTTAGGATAGCTGAGTTCTTCCCCTTCAGCTGAGGAAGTGAGCTGCAGTCCTTACAAGACAGGTAAGGGCAAGAGGGCTGGATTGTAAGCCACCTTCTGGATTGATCCTTCGCCACACCATGACACAAGTGTGTGTGCCCAGGCATGCTCCAAAGCCACCTCTCCTTTGCACCTTGCTTGTGTTGGTAGTTTTCTCTTATTTTCTGAAGGAATAAGCCATCTGTGAAATGCCGGCTTTTCCTCCTTGCACGTACCTCTGTCTCTATAGATGATTCTCTAGGGACAGCTGGACTTGGTTGCTGATGGGAAGGAACTTCATGCTTCCTGGGCTGATGGTTCATGATGGATTTTGTCACTTTGCTGTCCTCGCCAATATTTTCTTTATGTAAACAATGGTTAGGGGAAAAGCCAGGTAATGTTGGTGCACGCCTTTAATCTCAGCACCTGGGAGGCAGAAGCAGGTAGATCTCTGTGAGTTCGAGGTCAGCCTGGTCTACAAAGTGAGTTCCAGGACATCCAGAGCTATTACACAGAGAAACCCTGTTTTGGGGGAGGGGGGCAAAAACAAATAATGGTTGGGAGTAAGAGGTCTAAGTAGACTGGTACAGTCATTTTGTCTAGTTATTAAAATGCCAGGACAAATTGCTCATCATTGATAATTATAGCACTTTTCAGAATGTGAGCACCTGATATTTCTTCTTCATTAACATTGAGACAAACTCTCCGATGTAGCTGCTCATCCCCATGCACTGCGAATTTCTTCTGGGTGAGTTGCACTGGCTATGTTATGAGACATACAACTTGACCTTTCACAAACTTATTAGACTTGAATAATATAGAGATATAAATATGGAAAATACCAAATAACTGCACAGAGAAATGTATGTTGGATATTCAAGTGGTACAACTGAGAATAATATCACAATATATTGAGTGTTAGTGTGACCTAGAGGTCTCTCTGGTGTGCTAGGAAGGACTTGGAGCAAGGACCTCTCCTTTTCTCCTAAAAGTCAGATGGTTTTATGTATCCATCCCTGCACAGCTCAGAGGAGAGGAGCCATATGAAAATGGAGTGGATGGGTATCGAGGCATCGTGGAGATCATGCTCTCTGGGATAGGTGGCATGTGATCCGCTGTGATTCTTCCAGCTGTGCTCTGCAGATCAAAGGAAGAAGTGCTAAGGCCAAAGAAGGCATTGTTTTGGGGCTGACTATATTATATTTTACCAGACTGATTTCAAAATAATAAAATTATTTTTTATTGTAATTTTTTGCACAATTTAAGATACAAAGGAGGACACATTGGTTATCTCTTACCTGTAATGGCTTCAGATAAGAAATAATTTGTATTTCAGATTATTTTAGATTTTGAAGTATACATACATACATCTATATATGAGTGTGCAGATATAGTATGAGCTATATAAGGAGTGGGCCCCAGCTCTGAACACAGAATTCACTTACGTTTCATAAATGTGCACTGCATAGCCTGCAGGTACATTTGCGCGGCATTTTTACTGCACCTGTGTTTTGACTCTAACCCATCAAATGATGACAGCTTTGGAATTTTCGCCTTGTGATGTCACGTGAGTATTGGGAAAGTTTCAGACTTTGGAGTGTGTTTTGGCATTTGGATTATCAGATGAGTAAGGCTCAACCGATAGTTCCGTTCGTTTTCCAAACGAAATGATACATCCTATAAAACCGCAAGGATGTTCTTTGTGTTGACTGCTTTTCTTATTCCTGTTAGCGGGACAGTTCGTCTTCAGTGTGCTTGTTTTGCTTATCTACCAGAAAGGAATAAATGATCTTTTATGTTATTACAGTTACTTGAGAGGGCATTTCAAAATAGCTGCTTTCTTTAGGCAGTGAGCCTGTTTGGATCGCTAAATGGGACATTTAGATATGGGTAGTTGTTTCCCCAGTGTCCTGTGTCACGTAGCCACTCCAGTCTCCTTCCACATACCCTGCCTTCTCATCACAGACTGCTTTGCATTTCTTTGCATAGGGGCTAGACAAGTCTTCACCGGCTCACCTTCCTGATCAACTCTCAGTGGCTTGACTGGGTGTGTGTAGGTGTCATGAAGTGTATAATCTCAGCCCAGGATTTCTCCTCTATCGGAACCACTGGGCCTTCCCTGCTTCCCTCTATGCCTTGGAGAACTATCTCCAGTTGCTCTTTTTCTTTCTTTCTTTTTTAAAAAGCCTTTTGGTCATAGTCCAGTATTTTATCAAAATTGCTTAAGGACCAACCAAGCAGGTGCTCAGTAGTCCCGCATAATGGCCTCATGGTGTTCAGTAAATCACTATATTTAAGGACTCCAGACTTACCACAGAGGCCTTGGACTTCCAGTTGCATATTGAGTGATAAGGGAAGGACACACATCTAATTTTTCTATCCAGTTTTCGACTATATTATTAGTGTTGAAACTACAGAAAGGTCCATTAAGTCTAAGATTGCCTTAAAGGGACGTTATCTCTGCTGTTAAACTGACAACACCCTTGATGTACTGAACAGTATTGCAAGGACTTTATCCCGTCCCTCGGAAGTCAGTGGTTTTTATTTATACATCCCTACATGACCCAGAAGGCAGGAGCCATATAAAAACATTTTAACATACTGCACTGATGACCAAGGACTTTCAAACAGCCTTCCCTGAGAAAGGATGATGATCACGTTTATAAAGTACTGTCCTGTCTCTGACTTGAATGGTTGCTTTCTGCTAGATTAAGCCTCATAGTAGTGCTCATATCAAAATAATAATATTTTGAGAAAAATAATTGTGAGTACAGGAAGAATTCTATATAAGAAAAGCCCCACTCTGGGGATTTCTTTATTGCATATTACAGTCTTGTGAGGACAAATAAAAAATAGGAATTAAAATCCTCTTGCCTTATAGTAATGCTTCTGAGTGTCCAGGGTCAGAAACTGTAGGGAGATAAAAATCTTCAGGGAGAGAATGTACTGTTCACACGGCAGATGAGGTCAGAAGCCAGGGCAGGGCCTGGAAAAGGGATTGAGTGGAGGCCTGGGTCTCTGCCAGCGGTGGGAAGTGCCTGTGCTGTGCTTTGGACTTAATTCTAAAGTATTGTTCCCATCCCTGCCAGGTCAGTTCTGCAAGGAGGAGCTTCAGAGAGGATGCACGCTGGCATTGCAATTCTGTTTTAGGATTTAAAGAGCTTCAAAAGGATTTAATCAAACAGGGAAATATGTTTAGCTACATTTCGGGGTGGGGATTTGTGTTTTTCCCCCCATATCCACACAGCTAATTGCTTCTGTTACTGTGGATTGCTTTGTTTACTTTCAATTAAAAAATTAGAAGTCGTCAGTTTCTGGATTAGACTTGCTTCCATTAGTTATTGGTGGGTGGCTTTGGCTTTTTTTTTTTTTGCTATCAGTGACTAATAAATAGAACTCAGATTAATTAATTCCATTTGTTCCACAAACATTTCGTTTTACTACTTAAGCATATGTCAAATGCTGAGCTGGAAGTATTTTTTTTAAAAAGAAAAAAAAAACAAGTTAAATGCATACAGCTGGTCTCTGAGTAGCAGCAGGCTTTGGACTTTATTTTGTCTTAGCTGGATTTCTAGCAATTCTAAGGTGAATGCGGATGAACTTAGACAGTGAGGACAGAGGCCAAAACATAGTATGGACAGATGACTGGACTTGGAAAATTAAAATCAATCTCTAGTCACCTTCTAGCATTTATAGTTCATTTGGCATGTACTTTGGGCGCAGCTTTTTTTTAAAATATAGGATTACCCAGACCCTACCCTAAGCTCTCCCTTGAGCTCTGCCGACCTGGCTAGAAATAGAAACTGGGCTCCAGCTTTCCTGTTCATTGTGAGTATACAGCAGAAGACTGCTCCTCTGAGTGTAGGTTTATAGGAAGGTGATTTCTGAAGAGCAAATCTCCCATGCATAGATGCTCGGCCCCTACAGCCCTGTCAACCTGAACCTGTCCTGTGCCATCTGATGGACACTTGGTCATCTGGTAGATTCAGACCTTGACCACGGAACAGAATGGAAACTCCATGAATGTTCATAAGAGATTCTGCTTTTGTTTTTAATTTCTTTTAAAGACTCATTGAAGCAATCAGATATCTGTGGATAATATATTAGGAGAGGAGGTAGACACTGGTTCAGACCATGAGACCAGAAGACCAGAGACATAAACCCCCACTTCCAGTAAAAACCATGCACTTAAACACAGAGCCTCGCGAGCTTCCATCCGCAGTCTTGGGTGCAGGGATTGCCCAGGAGTAATTCTGTTGATTTCCACTTAGTGCTTGTTTTCTTGTCTCTGCTTCCAGACTGCTAGGTCTTAGCCTGGATTCTGTACCGACTTCTAATGTTGATTTGTCTTTGTGGACCGACCCCTTGACTTTCCATCTGGAGTTCTTCTGGGGAGCTGCACGGCACTCACCTTGGCTGTTGTCTTTGCTTCTCATCTTTGTCTTTTCAGAGGTTGAAAGCATCCCACCTGGGCCAGTTTTGAAGCCTTCTCTAAAGGATGCTGGTAGGCTTAAGATACAACTTCAGGAAAGGAACCTGGCGGAGTGCTTTCATGCCACACATATCTGAGAATATACTAGTTATTACCAATGAAGGTATAAACAGTGCGCAAAAAATGCTTTTCAAATTGTGTTGTTTTGAACTGGACAAGATGTGCTTTTAAGTGTGAGGGGGAAGTTGCTGTATTCTTGGAAAGTGGTTTGTGAATAATGGTCGCGACAAAGGAGATTGAAAGGACGTATCCTAGAAATGTCCCGAGGAACTCAGGTTGGGCCAGCATTGATGTATGTGTGAGAACTGAATGGTTTATTTCTACCTTGCTTGCTTCAAAGGAAGATGGGAAGTAGCTCATACAGAAAACATAGAGTAGGAGATACACGAGATGAAGCTAGCACGCAAACGTGAACACCTCTTGAGAAGGGAAAGAAAGTTGGTTCAGGAAAAAGTTGTGCAATTACAATTACTGTGAAAGGAAACCGTGTTGTCTCATTAGCAGCCTGGAAATTAGAATTATCTCTGTGGTTTTCCTTTCCTGGGAAAAGATACTTGCAGGATTTAAAACACTGTACAGAGACAAGCTTTTTCTTGAAACCAAATCCAGGACGAATGTAATTCGTGTTCCTTTCAGTGAAGAATTCTGGAGAGTAGTACAGACCTTGGCCTGTGGTATTTCTTTCAAGGAGCGAAAAAATGTTCTTAAATAGCATTTTCTTAGATTGAACTACTTTAGAAGCCACAGGCTTGTCTTCATCGATTTATAGCATCAGGTTAGTTCTTCAGGGGCCTAAAACAGGTTCTTGTCTATTTTATTTCCTGCGTTCAGCTCTGAGAAGAGAGCCTTGAACTGAAAATGAACGAAATGCCTCTGGCAGGGAAAGGGTCGCAGTTAGTCCTTGGGAAGAGAGCTGGCACTCACCAGTAGTGCCATGACAGCTGTGCCGTGAGCTCTCATGTTTACAGACCACTTGAGCAATTTTACCTTTCTTAGGGAAATTGAAGAATCTGACTTTGTCTTCACCTGGAGAAAGGGGGACCCTCTTTGCATATGTTGCAAAGAATGTAGAGATCATGTGATTTTTCAAAAAGAGAAGCTTGAAATCCTTCTCCATAGTTCTCCGTGTAGGTCCTATCTATAAACCATACAATATAGATGAGATTTTAGCTGAGAAATCACTTTTCATACAGAACAGAACAGTAGCTTGCTACCCGTTGGTCAAAGTGTATTCTTTGGAACTTTTTAATGTCCTACATTCTAAGTATATCTCCACCAATTTGCAAGGAAGAAAGGACTGCTTGCTTCTGTTGTAATTGTAACAAGTGTCTATCACAATGTGCCTAGATCCAGTGTCTGAGCATGTTAAAGAGCACACTCGGGAGTCAGGTGATGCTGGACATGCCGACTAGCATCTTTACATCCAAGGCCCTTCATCAGACTTTATCTCCACGCAGTCAAGGACAAGTGCTGTATTGTTGTTCATAGGTATACTATGAGCCTACTGTAGTTCCTGGTACAGGGAGTTCCTAAAACACTTTGTGTTGGAGATAGATAAGGGGTTGGAGAGATGGCCCATTTGGTGAAGTGCTTGCTGTTCAACCAGGAGAACCCAGAGCCCCGTAGAAGCCAAGGTCGACAACCTGCGCCCATCATCCCAGCACTGGGCAGTGGCTATAGGAAGATGTCTGGAGATCACTGGCCTGCCAGTTCAGCCAGATATTCTAGCTCAGTGATTCTCAGCCTTTGGGGGTCAGGTGGCCTTTCACAGTGGCTGCCTAAGAACATCAAGAAGCACAGATATTTACATTACAATTGGCAACAATAGCAAAATTACAGTTTTGAAGTAGCAATGAAAATAATTTTATGATTGGGTGTCTCCAGAACATGAGGAACTGTATTAAATGGTTGCAACATTAGGAAGTTTGAGAGCCGCTGATCTAGCTGTAGGTTCAATGAGAGACACTTTCTAAAAAGCAAATGGATAGGAATCGAGGAAGATACCTATGTCAACCCTTGTTCTCCATATCCACACACTTGTGCACTGTGTGCTCACACCCATACTCAGGAACACACACAAGCATATACACACACTTGCACATATAAAAAAGGTAGATGGGTACAGCTTCTTAACTTTCAAATCATTTTAAAACCAAGGCTATGTTTAGATATATTTAATGAAAAGGAAATTGGAAGACACTCCTTTGGAAGTCCCGTTTGATGGGGGATGTGTGTTAAGGCTTACATTAGCCACTCAACTTCCATTATGCATAAAGCCCACAGAATGGTAAGCATAGGATCTGTGTCGCTCTCTTAGCACACAGACATATGAACTAAAGAGAGAGTTGCCATTGCCCTGTTCAATTTCGTGGGTGCGTTTAAAGTGTGCACTCAGCAGCAGAGTGGTGCTGGACCAGCTGCCAGGGGGAAGAACCCTTCGCAGTTGGCAGAGAAGATGGACATACGTAGGCGGTTTTAGTCTGATGAGTTAAATCCTTGATAATCCAGATTTTCAAAAATAGAAACATTTTCTCAGTGAGGGGAGAAGCGTTTATGTTTTGAAACCTTAGCTCAGTTATCTGGGTCTTTTAAAAATCTTCGTTGCTCAAATGATGATGAGTCTTTGTGATACAATTTGATGCATCTTTTTCCCAAGAATACCGGCCCTCTGTAAAAGCAGTGCATGTTCCCTAGGGGAAATTTACAAAACCATAAAGAAGAAAATGGCTACACATAGGGCCATTTCTCAGATATAAATGCTATCAACATTTCTATGTATTTTCCCCTTTTCCTTTTACACTAGGTATCTTTTAAAAAACTTATTCCAATTACACTGCATACGCAGCTTTGTACTTTGCTTTTTACACTTAGGATTATTATGCCATCACCAATTTTGAATGTCAGTAGAAATTGTTTCTATAAACAAAATTTTAATAGCTGCATACTATCATAGCTTGTGGTTATTTCGCTGCAGTTTATTAGACTATCTTCTCATCTTTGGAGATTTAATTTGGTTCCAGATTTTTTTTTACCACCATAAGCAGTACTCTAAAAGCTGGCTTATATATAGAAAACTGTGAGTTCTAATTTATTTCACATAACAAATTCATTGATGTGGAATGGGGTCATGGGATATAACATTATTAAATTTTTTTGGAAACACGTTGCCAAACGATACTGTCAAAAGTGGTATCGGCTTATACCCAGGATGGCTGTGAAGGAAGCTCTAACAGGATATATCCTTACCAGCATTTTTCATCCCTGCTATCATTGTGTAATTTTTGCTAATTTAATTTGATGGACTAGCCAGGAGTGATAGAATTGTATAGTTTGAATTTTTGCTGAGCCAAATCTTAAAGTCCTCAGGTGGACAGATTGAAGTGTCTTGGAAAAGACCTTTGGGAAGTTAATGAGTTTCCAGTCCCCTAAAATAAATCTATATTTAAAAATAGACTTTTCTTTTAAAAGTTAAATGTACTTTAAACATTATACATAAAATTGTACACATGCTTGTGAACAGATTGATGTTTCTATTATTACTCTAAAAGCATTCATGCCGTGTCCCCGAATGTGACTTTATCTAAACAAGGCAAGCCTGAAGTTTCCTCTTGAAATGAAATGTTTATTATAAAGCAGAGAAACAAATTAAGTTATTCTGGCATACTCTGAATGTATCCTTTCAACATGAAATGTTATAGTTTAGCACCCCTTTTCCTAGCCTGTCTGTGAAGACCCCTGCCTAGGACGCCCCTACCCCTCTCCCTCCCTCTGCCAGTGGAGAGTCTTGCTGCCAGGTTTCTTTACCGGCTTTTAGAAGACAGAAGAGATGTCTGAGAGTCACTCAAGTAGGTGAATGTCAGCCACCAAGAGATACCCAGGTGACTCTGCAGAATATCCACCTCCTCTCTCAGCATCCACCTCCTCTCTCAGCATCTTTGCTCCTAAACCTGCCTGGTTCTATGGCTGACCATTCTTGTTCCCTCCACGGAAGGTTACTCCCATTTCTGGAAGGTGCGTTTGTTCACTGCTGTTTTCTCTTTGCTAGCGCCACAGTGAAGGCACGTTGACTGCACTGGGCTTGTCTGAGCCTTGGAAGGAGTCAGGAATGTGCCCCCTGTGTTTCCAAAGGTGCAAGGCTCCATGTTTCTGACTCCAGCGGAGTCCTGGAGTGTGACCTCCTTATGACTAAAGGATAAATGAGTGAATTGGGGAACGTGTGTCAATCTTCCTTTCTAGTTACGTCATCTTCCACCCCAGGCAGCAGCTGCTTTGCCTTTGTAATCTCGGTCTGCAGGTAACCCTCATTGGAGCTATACCAACAGAAAAGGTTGGTTCTAGGCCCGCCTGTCCCTGTCTGTCTTAATTGAGGAAATCTGCAAAGTAGTTTTGAAATCCCTCAGCTATCTTTCCCTCAGTTAAGATTTTAATAGACTCGACTTTTCCTTACGCTAAGCATTCATTTGCCTCAGTTGGTGCCAGGTACTGCAAAGGTTCAGAACTGCTGCTTGGTTCAAGTATTAGCAATTCTCTTTAAGGAATGTTTATATTTAAGGAGAAGACAGATTGACACAGGGGCAGAATGGTGAATGTTTGATGGAGTAGAGATTGTGTTAGGGTCTAGAGCACTCTCTGAATTACAGAATGCCAAGCTGCCTGATGTTTTCTTTCCAGCTCTGACTTCTGTGATTGGCCAGAGCTTATTGAGTGCACTGTGCGTTTCTTCATTCCTTTGTGTGTTCCCGTTTAAGCCTAGAACATTTCCATATATCCTGTATGTATTTAAGCTGAACACGTGAGTTTCTGTTTCCCCATTTTAAATTTACTTATCATTATGACTTTTATCTTAACTTCCTAGTT
Organism: Microtus pennsylvanicus; assembly: GCF_037038515.1. Taxonomy (NCBI): domain Eukaryota; kingdom Metazoa; phylum Chordata; class Mammalia; order Rodentia; family Cricetidae; genus Microtus; species Microtus pennsylvanicus. The sequence goes on from NC_134587.1 coordinate 14,128,346, forward strand.
TTGTTTGACCATGTATACTTTATTAAATTGTTTCCATTATATTTTGTTGAAGTTTGAAGAATTAGGTTTGATACGTGTTTTTACTGGTGGTATTGTGTAATAAGAAGCCAAGTAACAACTGAGATACATTTTGCTTTCAAAAACCACCCATTAGCATTCTTTAGGTTTAAATAGTAGCTATACTATTTTCTGAGTATCATTATTCTGAAATTGAAAGGAACTTATAGGGAAGAAAAAACCTTATTTCAGATATTAATGAAACTAAATTGCAAATTTTATTTTTACTATAAATATGCTTATACACACACATACACACACACACATATATATATATATATTATTTTTTGGTGGTTTTCTGGATGAACTCAAGACCTCTTGCATGCTTGGCAAGTGTTCTGCCACTGACTCAGTATGGCCACCATGAGCCAACTTTTGCGTGCCAAGCAAATCAAGACCACCATCACAGCATCCTTATTTCCATCTTCTGAGACTCATCCACTGCAAAAATCTTTTCATCATTTACAGCCAGTCAAAAACATGAGCAACCACTCTGGACATAGGAGGTTTCAGGGCCAGACTTAATCACAGGCAGCTTTGATACCAGCTCTAGTTCTTTCCAATACACAGCTGCTTGGCAGCCAGGCCTTCACTCTAGTTCATAAAAAGCCTTTCAGGTCATTTAAGAATGTTTTATTAATGGGCACATCAACAGGATAAAGGAGGTCAGTATGCTGAAGTGCGTATAAAAATGAGAATTGTATTTTTTTCTTCCCACTTGGGCTCAGCATGAGATCCTGTCAGTGCTCTAAAACGTTACACAATTCGCATGGTGCCCGCTGCTCATTTTGAGTCAAAGAGATTCCTAATGTTGAGAGCAGAAACATGTAAATGTCATCTTCCTACTCTCCATGCTGTCCCTGATAGCCGAGAGGGATTCGGAGCGACGGACCCGTAATAGCAGAGACGATGAGAGCCACAATGATGAGCAGCCTGAGTTCGGAGGGGCTCAGGAGGGTGGACACACAGAGTCAGCCACGTGTGCACACCTCTTGTGGGTCACATTAAGAGAGTCAACAGGACTGGTCACACCATGGGCCTGGGTGCTGTTCTTGCCGCTCCTGGGGATTCTCCTGTTCTGACAGACAGGCGTCCTGTACCTGAGCCATGTTTCAGAAGTATCCACTTCCAACTTTGATCATGGGACTAGAGTCTTGGATTTGAGCCAGTGAAGCCAAGTCTCTCCATGAGATAGATTATCAGGAAACATACCTGACTGTCATGGGTTTATTTTGCCCTTTCATCATGGTCAGAGTTCTCAAGTTATCCCCAGTGACCAGTCTCTGCTGCTTTCAGAGGCTGTGCTGGAGACAGACATGCTGGTGTCCAACTCACATTCAGGGGGAGCCTTTCCTCCTCAGTTAAACCACTCTGGAAATACTACTACAAACTTATCTAGAGGTGTGTTTCCAGGGAATTCTGAATCCAGTGATGTTGGCAATAAAAACTAGCCACGATAGATGAGGAAATCAAGATTTGGCAGGATTAGGACCTGAGATGTAGGCTCGGGCTAAATGTGATGCTGGTCCTACTTGACGCTATTTAGCTGTTGCAGAGTGAATGTGTGTGCTTGCCTGTCCCTACCTTCTCTAAGCCCTTCCCATTATCCTTGTGCTAGGAAAGGGATTGCTGCACTGGCTGTTTCTAGGGTGATGTAGAAATGAAAACACTGAACTTGGAAAACTGACCCAATCCCATAAGGGCTGGGTTATTAGCCCTAGCAAGAACGTTCTTCTTGCTCTCCACTGATTTCCCTTAGAACCAAGCGAAAGACTGTGGAGAGAAGTTTAGGAGAAAGGCAGATGAGACGCTGCTGCAAAGAGGCGTACTCCTCTGTTTCGTATACACTACTAACATGTCTGTGTGTATGACTGACCGTCCCGTAGCTCTTGGCACAGATGGCTTAGCGGCAGGGTTTCAGAACCACAAATACGACATTTCTAAGTTACTATGCATACCCAAGTGCTGACCAGTATATCCTGAATTTTGCCTATATTGGTCCTAGCTTCCCTGATGTTGGCTTTTGGTTCTGCTCCTGTCAGAACGCTGACTTGTGCAGCAGTGTAAGTGCCTCTGGGCCAGAAAGGTTTTGTTGTTGGTATCAGTTTGGGTTTTTTTCCATTTGGTTACGTACATAGGTATCTAGGTAGGTTATCAAGCGTATTTGAATTTCGTATAATGCCATGGAGCAGGAAAGGGGTAATGCTGACACCCATTCAACCAATCAGTTTCAAAGCTATGTACTGAGAATTTGCCTATGTTCCAGGTCCTGCGGTTCACACTTGGGCCATTGCTGCATGGCATAAGGGTCCCACCGACCCTGCTTTAGAGCATGCATATTTACTGAGACAGCTCTTACCTGATTCCTGACGATCTTACTATCCCTCCGTCTTTCTAGTAGACATGCAGCCATTCACCTTCTTTAATCAAATACTTCTCTTTAATTCAATTAAAGTCGACAGCGAATCGATGATGATTTCATTTCACCTGAAACTGATAGAGAGGAGCTCTGCCGCCGCACTTAACTGCTTGTGAAGGGCTCCTCTTGGCTGTGCTGTAGAAACCCTCTCCCCACCAAGTCCCAGGGCACTGGTCTTTGCTACCTTCTTGAAAGCACAGCTATGAATTTCCTGTAAGTAGGCAAATAGTGCACCGTCCACAGAGTGTCGGCGTATGTAGCTCCGCACCATGAGAATGCTTACACATCCCGTCTGGACTCTTTAATTAGATTTTCCGTGAGTCAGAAGGCCAGGAAATCTAAGCTAATAAAGAAAAGTGCTAGAGATTAACAGCCTGGACAGAAGGACCCCCTCACTCACAGCTACATTATGAAAGAAACCCTCGGACACAGTTTCATTAGTGAGCCTCATGTAAGAATACATTACCCCTGCTTCTTAGGTTCTGTACCCCATCCTGCAGTCACACACATGAGAGACACTGCTCCAGTTCCTCAGACATGTTTTAAAAAATATTTATTGTAATATAATATTTATTGTTGTGATAGGAGCGGCGGGCTACGTTCCTGGCACCCGGCTTCTGGCATGGCTAGCTTTACCCGAAATAATTACACGGAAACTGTATTTTTTTAAACACTGCTTGGCCCATTAGTTTCAGCCTCTTTTTGGCCAGCTCTTACATATTGATCTAACCCATTTCTAATATTCTGTGTAGCACCACGAGTTGGCTTACCAGGAAAGATCTTAACCTGCGAACCTGCGTCTGTCTGGAGTGAGAGAATCATGGCCACTCCTGACTCGGCTTCTTTCTTCCAGCATTTTGTTCTGTTTACTCCGCCTATCTAAATTCAACCCTATCAGAGGGCCAAGCAGTTTCTTTATTAATTAACCAATGAAAGCAACAAATAGATACAAGACCCATCTCCATCAATTTATATATTATTTTATATTTATATATTATAAATATAATTATTTATGTATTATTGCTTTATAATCCGGCATTGGTTATTTTTGTGTCATTCTGATCTAAGAAACGGACAGAAAAACAAGTGAGAAAAGATTTATTTTCCTTCACAGTTTCATAGTTTTAGCCCACAGGGAACAAGAGACCACCTTAACCAAATCTTCTCACAGGTGGGGGTACCGGGCAGGAGAGAAACCCCAACAAGCAAACCCTCATGTTACAGGAAAGATGCCTGTTTTCCACAGATGTTTCACATGGGCTCTCTGTCAATGCTCAGGCAATCAGGACCACCTCACATTCCTGTCAGAGAATGCCATTCTGAAATTGCTCCATGCAGCACTTGGTAAACGGTCTCTGGGGCCTCAGAAAGAGAGGTGGGGTGGGGCCACCCCTTTTTCTGTACTCTACAGGCTTCCTCTGTGAAGGTAAATCATCAGGAAACAATGTAACTTGGCTGTATTAGTTCAGCTTCTAGCAGAAATGCCATCACTCAAGGAAGATTTAATATTGTGCCCATGGCATGTGGAAGGAAAAATGCGCATCTTTTGCTCCATATGGTTGAAGACATAAGGTGTCCCTTATGAAAGAGATTCCATAAAAGTTTTCTCTTTGAAATTAATGCCAAGGGAAAGAAATCCACCTTGCATGTTTCTTTGTTAGAAAAGTTAGAATTACACTTGAAGATTTCCCTTTGCCTGCCTTAGCAATAAGCCAGACAAGATGGACTTCAATACTCAGCTGGGGCAATCAGTATCTCAGGTAGATCACTTTCTTCTGTTAGTCTAATTTCTGTTTAATGATTAGTTAATTCATTTATTTATTTGTTGTTCTGTGGCTCAACATAGAGCCTGTGCCATTGTAGGCAAACTCTCTATCAGTGACCCCTGTCTTCAGCTTCTATATATTTAATTGCTAAATGTTCTTTATACATTGTGTTAACTATTGAAACGAGTTACACTGATATTTATAAGAATTAGCAAAAGAATAGACAAAGGAAATGGTACTTGTGGTAGCTAGAATTTGTGATGGTTTGTGCCTTAAATAAGTAAACTTTTTTTTTTTAAATTTAAAAGTTTACGCTCCTCCTAGAATCCCCTGCAGTTGTACCAGCTCCCCTCCCTCCCAAACCAGCTCAATAGTCTGCATACTTACCCTGCCTATGATGTCTCAGTTCCAAGTGGACATTCATGAACTCTACCTTAAAGGCACTGTACGTGTTTATTGTGAAGGACTTAGCATGCTGGCTTGGAATGGCTTAGCTCCTGATGCATTGGAGACAGACATCTGTAACCCAAACAGTGATGATTGCTTTGTCTGAATTAAACCCAATATGTTCTTTACGTTTAGGGACAACTGATGTCGAGAGTTTTTTTCTACTGCCCTCAGCTCATTTCCAGAAAGGAATGTCCAGGGCTTCCTACCCACTAAGTGAACTAAATATTGCTTCCTAGAGTTTCCTAAGGTTATTCTTTAACCGGACCACAGTGTTTGTCCTGGCAGCACAGGAGTCACCTTTCACAAGACCATGCTTCTTCCGTTTCTGAGCCAGGCTAGAGAGAAGTCCAGTGCACACATTCATGTGCAGAAAGGACCACTTACCACCGTGAAACCAGAATTTCATACTCTCATCAGGAGGAAGTGTTTCCACAATAATCTGTTCTTTTCTGATTTATCATAGCTGAGATGTAACTCGGCTGATCTTGTGCTGTGTAGATGAAACATTATTAAAATGTTATGTGTTCTGCTGTGAAGAAAACAGGGCAGAGTGTTTACCACTTGGAAATTCTGGATGGTAGGGAAGCGAGTGCTTGTTTTATTTCTCATCATGTCTTTCTATATATTGGATTTCTTTTTCGTAATTTCAGAATGTATCATATCGTAGAGAAAGCAGAGCTGAGTTTGGAAGGTGGGAGAGAGGAAATGACCGCACTCTTGTCTTGGTGACTCTGGGTCAGTAAAGATGACTTGTCTTACCTTAGTTTGGGTTACCTCCTGATGGAAACTCCTTTGTGCAGGGGACTACAGTTGCTAGCTCTCAGCACTGTAAGGCCTGTAGAGTTTCTACTGTGCAGCTCTCATGTGGTCATCAGCGCTCCAGGACTGTGGAGTCGCTATGCACGTCAATCTAAAGCTCTCCTCCACATTGTAGAATGGCCACTGGAAGCACCTGAGACCTGAGATGGATGCCACTTGCAGAAAAGCCTGCAGACAACTAGTACTTAAGAATGTAGTCTATGAATACATCAAGATACTGTTCTGAAAAACACTGTGTCCAAAGTGATAGGGAAGTATGTGTATAGTGTGGTTGTGTAGGTGGCTTATGTATGTGTGTGGGTTTGTGTATGGTATATGTAGTGTGTGTATGTGCATATGTGTGTGATGTGTGTGAGTTAGACAGTGCTTGTGTTTTGTGTTATTAAAGAGACCAATGTGGTTATCTGATGTGTTTGGTGATGGCTTATGAGTTGCTTTATGGATCAATGTACACAAAATATTCGAATATTACTAACCTGTACTTTCTAAGCCAAGGTCATATTTCTGTGGAAAAGGTGATATGTTGTAAAATACAGTTTAGTTTAAATTGTGTTACATTCGTTTATGCTGTGGAATATTTGTTTCGTGATGCAAAGATGTGTTGCATACTTTTACTTGTATAACTCTGTAAAGCTGTTATCTTGCCTGTCTAAAACACCTGATTGGTCTAATAGATTGCTAAATAGCCAATTCCTGGGCAGGAGGGTAGGATAAGTGGGGCTGGTATGCAGAGAGAATAAAGAGAAGATAGAAGACCACAGAGAGGAGGAGGAGAGGAGGACTCCAGGGATCAGCCTTCCCAGCTAACTACACAGAGTAAGAAGGAAAGAGAGGTATACAGAATAGAGAAAGGTAAAAGCCCAGAGGCAAAAGATGCATGGGACAATTTAAGTTAAGGAAAACTGGCTAGAAACAAGCCAAATTCAGACTGTACATTCATAAGAAAGAATAAGTCTCTGTGTAATTGATCTGGGAGCTGGGTAGTGAGCCCCTGAGCTTAAAGACTTAAAAATAAAAAGCTATAGAGATATAATTCCGAAATGAATTTTAACCTTTTAGAAAAATCACTAGTTTTTCTTTTCTTTTTAAGACTGTTTTGTGACAAGTTAATGTTAAGGGTGAGGTGTGGGTGGGGCTGGTAGGAGACTGGGTTACTCAAAGGCAAGGTGGGCGGGGCCAGTAGACTTGGTTATCTCTCACATTCCCGGAGCATATGCTACCTGGTACATGGGGTCTGTCCAGGAGGATTTGAACTCAAGCAGATCTTTGAGAACAATGCTGAAGATATAGCAAGGGTTCTCAACCTTATTTCTGTTACAGTGTCTCACTGCCTATAATGATTATTAACTGGGTGAGGGATGCAGTGGGGGGAATGGTCTCTGATAGAGATTGCAACTCTCTGCTTACTTTGCCTGTACTTTGAGAACCAAACATGTAAATCCAAGAGTAGTGGTCTAGAAGCCTCAGTTCCCATGTTTGAGCTCCACTTCTGCATTAATAGCTCCCAGCATGGGCCTGGCACCTAGTAGGTGATGAATAAGGATTTATGGAGTATTGAGTGACTTAACCAGCTGTGCAATCTTAGGCAAGCCACTTAATCTCTTTGGCTTCAGTTGCTTCACCCGAGCAAAGAGGGGAATGGATTGGGTGACCTCTAGGGCCCCTTTTGGTTGTAAAATTATATGATTTCTGTGATTGGACCTTTCCCTGAGCGGAAGATGAATTTGGCAGGTGTTTAAGGATGGATTGCTGTGGCAGTCCGGAGTGGGGAATGTGCTCTCCTCGGAATTACCCACTACTCCTTCCCTTTAACTGTTTTCTAGCACTGGTCGACATATGTGTGTGTGTTTATGTTGTGTGTTCGTGGCACACCTACTGTGCACACACAGAGGGCAGAGGACAACTTGCAAGAGTTGGTTCTCTCTTTTCACCGCGTGGGTTCCAAGCATTGGACTCTGGTCATCAGACTTGGTGACAGTTGCCTTTACCCATGAAGCATCTCCATTTCCATCTCACTGATTTCCTTCAATGTTTCAGATGCTAGCTGCCATCCAAGGACTGGAGCCATGACTCTCCTCCACCCTGTGACTATGCTCTGTGCACATCTAAATAGATGCCCCATCGTGATTACTCACGCTGTGCCAGGAGTCCACAAGGCGTTTCCACAGAGCCTCTTTAATCTTGAAGCATCTTCACTTCCTTCCTAATTGCACTCTCAGCCTCTGCATGGGCATCTCCAGGTTATGAAGGCTCCTATGAACTGACTCAATACTCCACTGGAGAAGAAGGGACATTGCTTCAGAGTGCTCAGGTGGCAGTGTAGGGTGGTTCTCCTCCAGGTTCTTGCACCAGGCCCCTGTTGTAGGTTCCTTCAGCTTAACCTTGAACTTTAATCATTTTTCTTTTCTCATTCGGTGTAACTGTTTCTGACCTGGGTTACATCTGTCTGTCAAGAGTGTACCCTAAACAACCTTCACTTTGTCTCTACACCTTCAGCTCTCATGGTAGGAACTGATCAGTGTCCTAGATTGTTTCTGTCCTGCCAGGTTCCATAGCCATTCGGTCTCAAAGAAACACACAGAGGCTTACATTAATTATAAACTGGTTGGCCTCTTAGCGCAGGCTTCTTATTAACTCTTTCATATATCTTAAATGAGCCCATAATTCTTGTCTGTGTTAGCCACATGGCTTGGTACCTTTGATCAGCAAGGCCGTCTCATCTTGCTCCCTCTGTGTCTGAGTCACAACTGCAACTGAATCTTTCCTCTTCCCAGAAATCTCTTGTTCTCATTGCCCTGTCCCTACTTCCTGCCTGGCTACTGACCAATCAGCATTTTATTAAAACAATACAAATGACAGGTTACAAGACGGTTGTCCCACAGCACTTCCCCACCCCCCAATTTTTTAAAAAAGAACTCTGAATCTAATCTCCTTTGTTTAGCTTTCTTCCTGATCATTATCCATACAACTTATAACCAACACTCTAAACAAAGAAAAACATTCATTATCCATTTTTTGGGAAGTGGGCACAGTTTTCCAGGCTACTTCCTGCTGATTGGGGGTGCTGATAATTTCATGGGGAATTAAAGAAAATTTAGAATTATGATCAAGTCCAGTGAGGAGTATTCTGTGAGGTTTGATCATCTCAGCCAGCAGTCTTGAAATTGTTCTGGATGTAGAACTCAACCATCTGGGCCATCTGCTCCTATTAGAGATTTCTCAGGGGGTCTTCCTTGATCAAACCTGGTTTTGCTTAGCACAGAATGAATCCACAGCCTCTCATTTTCCTGTGAAAACAAAAGCAAAACCTCTTCTTCCAAAGTAACATATCTTTTCACTTAAATTTTGAAGTCAATGCATTTTTAAAATATATATGTTGAATTACTCTGCAGCATCTATAATCAAATGTCTTTTGGTAGCTGAACTGAGATGTTAATGTCTCTGGCTCTTCTGTGGAAAGATACCATGTAAGCAACTGGATAATGAATTTATAGTTCATGGGAGGTGACTGTGATTGAGTTGTAGATCTGAAATTAATCATCTAGGGATAAAATAAGAAGAGGGAATGGAATCAGAACCATTAAGGGGGCAGGAAGATAGAAGTGTTTGGGACAGATAGAGAGGGTGTCTAGGGACCAGGGTAAGGACAGAAGGTGTTGTCTCGGAAGCATAGATAGGAGCTTCTTTATAAAACCTGGACTGGTGATCTTCATTCATTTGCAGATATTTGTATACCCCCAGGCACTGCTAAGGAAACCAGGCACTCACCTGAAAGAGCTAATCACATAATTGACCTTGTGCAAAACCTAGCATAGGAGTAAAGCAGAGACATTCAGGAGGGAGAGGGGTGTTATCCTCCCTTGACCATCTCCCTTTCAGATGTCCCAGAGCAGAATGGGAACTATCAGTTATGGGAGACTAAGCAGGACAACAAAAGTGTCTTTGAAGGGGCAGGTGTTGATGGTACCAATGTGCTGTGTTGCCCAGGATTTCAGGATCTGAGGGGAGGCTGCAGCTGTGCATGTGAGCAGGAGAAGAAGAAGCAGAATCAAGGGCAAAAATACAAGCAGGGGCGAGGAACAGGAAGCTCATGAGCTATTTTTCCGTTGCTGTGATAAAATATTATGACCAAATTAGCACAATTAATAAAAACCCAGAGACAGAAATTGGGGTTCAATCTGAAGGTCAGAAAAGCAAAGCAGCCAGCCACTGTCTCCTACTCTGCCTCAGTCTGAAATGGCCATCCTGCCTCCGGGAATCTCAGAATGAGATTGTGTCTGAGAACTGCCTCCTCTTGTCTTACATTCCAGTTGCATTTTCTTTTTGGTTAAATTTCTTTGAACTTATTTTTCTTTCCCATGATTAACTTTTTTCCCAATGCTTACAGCCTGTGAGTCAGTGCATTGTTTATGACTCTTTTTTGGTAGAATCTTAAAAATAACATCAAAATCTTACTATTCCTGAAAACTTTGAGTGCTTCTACTGACCACCATTTGTGTGTTAATATCAACATAACCTGTATTTTGTAACCAACATCTCTAGTGAGATTTCATGGTCTTCGTTTGACCCCATTGCCCAGCATCAGCACTTTAAAGTCATGCATCAACAATTGAAACTATGGGATGTTAAATAGAATGTCAGATTTTCTGTGTCTCCAAAAAGCTTGAACAGCTCAGTTATCCCAAATTCCTGCTCGTCCAATGCTGTGGGACAATGACCTTGTACCCTGTAAAGATTTGTCACTTGTATTGATTTAATAAAACACTGATTGGCCAGTAGCCAGGCAGGAAGTATAGGTGGGGCAACCAGAACAGGAGAATTCTGGGAAGAGGAAAGGCTCAGTCTGCAGTCATCACCCAGACACAGAGGAATCAGGATGAGAATGCCTCGCTGATAAAAGGTACCAAGCCACATGGCTAACACACACAAGAATTATGGGCTAATATAAGTTATAAGAGTTAATAAGAAGCTTGAGCTAACAGAATAACCAGTTTATAAGTAATGTAGACTTATATGTGTTTTTTTGGGACAGAATGACTGTGGGACCAGGTGGGACAGAAACCTCTGTCAACAGTCCATCACCAGAACGTGCTGAGTACTGGTGGCCGCTCTCTCTTAGGAAGCAGCTTTAGTCTCCTGGCTCAGTCCCCATGTCACCTGCTTCTGCAATACATCCCTGCATTATTCTTGGACACTTCCTGCAGCAATGCTTACAGACTTCCAGTGAGAGTGGAAATTGGTACAACTGAAATGAAGAGGGCTTTTCAGGACCCGTCAAATTACCCATGTGTGTCCTCTGACCAAGTACTTGACTATTAGAAACTTACCTTTTTGCCTATGTGTTTGCAGAGTGAGATAAGAATAAGTTTATTCATTGACTCTTTGTTTGTAGTGGTGAAAGATTGGAATCAATCTCTTCACAGGATTGAATGGCTTCAAAAAAGATAGAGAATAGAATGGGACCTATGTAGTTATATAGAAAATTGTTGACAGAAGTTTTCTCTCCTGCCCATTCCCACAGATGTTCAGTTTCAAAGAAATACACAGAGGTCTATATTAATCATAAACTGGTTGGCCTATTAGCTCAGGCTTCTTATTAACTCTTTCTTACATCTTAAATTAGCTCACAATTCTTGTCTGTGTTAGCCATGTGACTTGGTACCTTTATCAGTGAGGTGTTCTCATTTTGCTTCCTCTGCATCTGGGTGACAACTGTAGACTATACCTTTCCTCTTTTCAGAATTCTCCTGTTCCTTTCGCCCTGCCTTTGCTTCCTGCCTGGTCGTTCCACCTATTCTTCCTGCCTGGCTACTGGCCAATCAGCGTTTTATTAAAACAATACAAGACCATTGTCCCACAACAGAAAATGATGTGAACTAATGTTCAGAAAATTTAAGATACATTATTAACTTAAAACCAAAGCACAGAATAGTGGATATAATATGCTGCTACTGGATCAAATATGTGTGTGTCAGCATACGTGTGTGTGTGTGTGTGTGTGTGTGTGTGTGTCTAAAATATCTCAGTAAAAAGATATACAAAAAGTCTAAAATGCTCCTTGACTCTGGGAGCCGACTAGATCTTTGGGTAAAGGGGAGCAGGCACAGGCTATGTAGTTATACCATATGATTACATTTCTCATTTGGAAGAAGAATTTTCTCACAGAATGCTTTGGCATTTGCATTTATGAGACAGAGTATGCCTACAGTAAGCAGTAAGGAGTTTTGCTTTACCAAATTTAATAGTTTTCATTTTAGGATTAAAGGGTTTTTAATGAGAGGCAACAGCAGGAACAGCCTGGGCCTAAAACTATTTCCACTGTAAAGCTGTACAGACTGTTTTTGGCCTTAAACCATCGCTGTCTTCGACTTCCCCGAAATCAAGAGTATCCTGTGCCATATCAATTAAAGTGAATGTACTTTCAATTAAAGGTGTAAGTGTGAGTCTGAAAAGATTAATTCTTTATAAAAGGACGACCTTCAGTAGTTAGATCCAATTAGGCATTTTTCCAAGTATATATCATCTTGATGGGACAAGTCTACTACTTACAATCAATCACCGTGACCTTTTCAAAGGTGAGACTTAGGTTCAGAGTCGTAAAGAGTGACTTGCAGAGGCAAACTCTGTAGTCGATGTTGGTGGGGATTATGAGGGTTGGTTATTGCTTTTGTGATATTAATATTTAAAACATTAGGATGTTCGTGGTGATCGTCTGGGTGCAGCTCATACTTACAGGTCTTTTACTGTGGCCTGAATAGAAAAGAACTAATTTGAACAAGACCGATTAGATGAGAAAGGAGCAATGACACCAATTAATATTGAACCAAGTGCCTTTATTTTTTCTCCTTGAGTCATTTCATTATTAAATATAATATTAGAACTCCCTTTCTTAGTGATGTTTTTCTTACTAGATTACTTCAGTTTTAATTTACCTTTCCCTTATGTATAGCGTTCACAGCCAAGACTGTTAATGAGTTTTTGGGGTATTTAGTAACATGAAAAATCTTGAAGGATGTAACTTTCTCATAAAAATGATTTGACTTGAATATTTCTGTGTATATCAAGTATTTCCAGTAGAGAATTGTTTGTTCTCACTCTGTCACTCATTAAACTTATAAACAAGGGAATAGAGCTGTGTAAAATGGGGAGGGAGTAGTGGGCATTAGGAAGCAAAATAAAGAAGGAAGCAGAAATCTTTTGCATATTTCAGGGACTGACTGATGGAATCAAATGGAAAATATATAGCTACCAACAACACAAAAATCTGAAGGTGCTCAATTTTCTTATATAATGTAATTATTTTCTTATGATATCTTTCAACAAACTTTTTTTTTTGATTTTTCGAGACAGGGTTTCTCCATACCTTTTTTTTTTTTTGATTCCTGTCCTGGAACTAGCTCTTGTAGACCAGGATGGCCTCGAACTCACAGAGATCGGCCTGTCTCTGCCTACCGAGTGCTGGGATTAAAGGTGTGCACCACCACCGCCCGGCACAACATATTTTAAATTATCTTTGGATTTCTTTTTAATGGCTAATACAAAAATGTATATATATCCTCTTATTCATGTATGTGTATATATACATACCATCTATACATGTGTACATATTATATACACATATGTACATATAATGTTATATATTATACATACTGCTTAGTAACATGTATGTCATAACTAGTTGTTAAATTCTTTAGGGAATACTTTTCTAGCCGCAGTGGGTTCATGTGTTTCCGGGTAGGAGCATGGGGATTAGAAGAGTTAGGTAGGAGGAACAGAGATAAGAAATAATCACAAAGACATAGGATTGTATTGGGAAGTCAACTCAGCGAATATTGAATGCTGAATTCTTCTTCTAAGTTCTTAGTTCCCCTGTGTTTAGTTTTCCATGCACTTTTATACCCCAATACAGTGTGCGTGGCTGAGGAGGGGGGCTAAAAGACTCCTTAACATGATACCATGATACAAAAGACAACTAAAACAGTTACTGGCTTCAGTACTTTGAGACATCAAGCCATTAATCCATGAGAAAAGCATTCTGTTGTTCAGACAGTGAACCCACCCTAGACCAAGTATCCTGAAGGCAGCCATTCCCTAGGTCAAACCTCCTATTTCAAAAGAAGGAACTGAAGTATGCTTGAATTTCCTGACCATTGGTCAGGATGGAGAGGATCTACATGTGTGGGCATCTTAATGTCAAAAACACCAAGTAACCTCACCCTAGGTCAGGGTGTGTAGCCACAGCTGTTGTCAACAACTTTGAGCAAGCTCGAACTCTCTGACCTTCAGACAAGGTGAAATAGGCTTACATTTTTGGGCCTCCACAGTATTAGATGTGGGTTAGCTTTTCTAGGCAGTGAGAAGGGCTTTCTAAGTGGCTGTCAGGTCCTTTCCAGCTTCCTGGCCTCCTTGTACTAAGTGTGGTAGGAATTGTCCAGAAAGAAAATGGATATAGCCATAAACTAAAGGGTTCAGAGAATACACCAGCACTATCGTGCTTTGTCCACAGAGACCAGAAGATATCACGCAGAGTTGAGAATCTGTGCATTTAATAGATCTGCTTTGTCATGTATGGCAGGAGCATGCTTTGGAAATCTCTCTTTCTGCTTTCCACATGGAAACCCCTGAATCTAACAATTATGTTCTTGCTTTTCAAGCTGGTTACTTCTGGTGTTCTTACTGACTTTACTTTAGTACATATAGTTGCTTTTAATAATTTATAGCTCACCAGTCCTTATCACTACTTGAACTTCATGGAAATGAGAATATCATTTCTTAGATTTTTTAAGTGCCATTTAAATTTTATTAAATATATATTTATTGAATATATATGTTTACAGTTTTCTGTATCTTATATAAAGTTTATTATTCGGTGGAAAGTTTCACAACATTTAGAGATGTCTGAATTTAGAAAAGACTTTTTAACAACACCTTATTATTGTTGTTGTCTATGAGTTAATGTATAATGCCTATCCTGAACTCACTATGGAGTCTGTCTTCTGTGATGCTTTACTTTAAAATTCTGTTACTAAATGCTGCAATCTGGAGAAGTGTGAAAATGTATAAGATGCCACTTAGAGTAAAGGCTTCTAAAAATGTGTATTCTGAAATTAGATTTAAGTTTACTAAGTTAGTATGGATTTTATAAAGTGAACATTTTGTTTTGAGAATTTTTTTATTAACATGTTCATGTAAGATAAATTTCATCAAATATATCTATTTTCTTCATTGTTATCATAACTGTATCTTCTACTTGAGAAAATATTTGGAGGTAACCTAAAACTGTAAAATGTTGTCTCCACACTACTGGCTTCTTACAATAAAAATTGGGAGTAATTTGGTTTGATTAAACTCTGCCTCATTAGATTTTAATGTGCTTTCTGTTATGTGTTTCAGAAACTCCAGAAAGGAACTGAATGACATACGATTTGAGTTTACTCCAGGAAGAGGCAAGTTTTAATTGAAATTATTACTTTGGTGGAACAAGAAGCAATTGAGAAATTGATTACAAGCATATGCCTGTAATTTGCTATTCAAAAATGTTTCTCCTGCAAAGGAAGAAAGAACTTGTTAGTTGTAAGGATTCTAAGCCACTGCTCGCGGCATGAATCCCAGCAGCACACGTGACGTGGCGGACATACACATGTTAATGAGACATATCAGTTTGAATATGAAAATACACACTGGTTGAAAACGCAGCCTTTAATGGAAGTGACAGCGGGTGTGGCTTTACCCATCGTGTAACAAAGTCCACCTCCCTCATGGCCTCTTTGTAATTTGAGTATCGAAAGTACATTATTGCAACTGCTGAGTGGTTCGGCTGATTGTTCACACAGCATCCGGATGTCAGAAAACAGGACCATGTATCGCTTTTATTGTTCACTATCTTTTGCAACAGGCGTAGAGCCTAGCATGCAGAATATCAAGAAACCTTGGTTAATAGATAAGTAACCCAAGGAAAACATTACGGTCACATTATTTGCTTTATAACCTCAACAGTCTAGAGAAGTAAAAATGAGATGCCAATATGTCCTCACTTTGTAACTATTTTCCATGTCCTGTGGTTTCTCATTTTTATGCCCATGCAGGGTTTTCCTCAGGGTCTACCTTGCATACCCCTGTAACGTACAGGAGCCTCCTGCATTCTGATTTGTAGTAGCTATAAGCTCATTGCTCGGGGTACATCTCACGCGTTAGACTTCTACGTGAGTTTCATCTCCATTTGTTAAACTCTCAAAAGCCCAAAGTACAGGGATTCCCTTGGCCTTAGAGCTGGTCTGGCAGTCAACCGCCCTGACCCCCTCACTGTCACCACCCGTGAGAAGACATTGACGCAGCTGCCTCACAAAGCTGGAGTAAATGACAGGCACTTGAAGAAATCGCTGCGTCCTGCGTATGTACATTCATGGGAAATTGTTCAAGTACTGCCAAACAAACCATGCTCCTAGACTTTAAGTGTTAGTGGACCGAGATTTGCTCTAGTTATGATCATGAGCCCTCTGTAAAGGCAAAGATCAGGTGACTTCCTTGAATCAGATAAAAGCATGGAGTATCTCTTACAAAATACATGCCCATGGGCCCTAATGAGCTTGCTAACTGGGTTTTCTCTTCAAGTGTATCCGTCGTTAGCAGTTTCAAATGGGCCTTTGAGAGTGTATGACACCAGTCGCAGCTATCAGAATGCCATCGATTTTGTCATAATATGGAAATATTGACCAGGCAGTGCTGTGAATATGATCTGGTAATTAAATAACAGGTGTTACAAGTAGAAGAAAGGGCAGGCTCTGATTTTAAGGTCGCTTCTTTTCCTCTGGTTGCTTAAAATTGACCACAGCAATGAAAATCAATTTTCATTTTAAGAACTAACAAAGAAATGAATTTCCAGCATGAGGATTTGTGGGACTCTGATGATCCTATCATCACCAGTCCGCTCGCACTGCCTTTGGCACCTCATTTGCCAGGGAGTGATGAATAGTCGCTAATTTTAGTGTCCAGGTGTGAGCCATAGCAGTGACTTGGCTGGTAATTGTACCCTTTGCTGGACAGCAAGCACAGGCCTGGATGCACCGTGTGTGTTCCTCAGGCAGTGTCTGATGTACGTGTGCATGTATGTACACCGTATGTGCACTGCATTTATGCTATCTCTAAGCAGGCTCAGGTGTGTATGGCGTAAAACGTGATGTGCACATGGAAAATCTGTTGTCTTTGGAGGACACACCCTTTTATTTATTATGTTATTGAATTCTCTGGAAACAAGATTTTAACATTGATGATTTAAACTGCTTCAGCATCAGCTTAAAGTAAAAATATATGACTAGTAAGTTTGACATAATCATTCTATACTATTACAGGTGTCTTACCTATGTAGAAAATGACTGCTTGCTGCCATACGCAGCGACAGGGAGGATTTCCCAGCTTGTCCAGCCAGCATTAGCCATTTGCCACTTTTGATAGGATTCCTCTGGTGCCCAAGAGGCCTGAAAATAGGACCTGTTACCCAGTTCAGTCCCCGGGGAGTGGCTATCACCCTGGCACTGGTTTGGTGCGAGCCCCTGGCGTGGCTTTGTTTGTCCCTTTTCAGCTGCTTTCTGAGAATGTAGGTGCTCGCAGAAATGTAGGATCCAAAGCTTCTTGCTGCTGGCCAGTCATGAGATAGAAATGGCACTGTGCTGCCAGCTTGTCACTTACATCTGTTCGGCACCTTCATTAAAAGCGTTTCCTGTTCTGGAGATTGGGTTGATCTCCAGGAGGCTGGGGCTCCTGAGCACCAGCAGCTCCAGGAGAATCGTAGTCAGAACATAGCCATTCGCCGAGCTATCCTCAGTTCCCTAGTGTGGGCTCGTTCCATCAGGGACTTTTACAAACTTCACTTTTAATCTTTATCAGGAGGAGAAAGACCAAGACAAGCTTCCCTTGTGCGGATTTCGGTGGTTTAGTGAGCTTTCCATGTAATGCCTTGTCTCCTATTTACGTTTATGGCATTCCATTATGAAATGAGGGAAAAACCCAATTTTGGAAAGCATGAGGCACATACATTGAGCTTTGCTCTTTTCTGGAGATCGAGTGTGGGAGACAAAGACTGCACAGGAGGATGAGAGGAGTTTGGGACGCCCCTTGGCTGTGGCCTTGTCATCGCCATCACCATGTATTATATTAGCATCGTACACCAGGTCTAAACACTTTAAACCCCACCAGTTATGAAAAGGGGGTCGAAAGCACGTATGTGCGTACATATAATACACATGGAATTTATATGTGCTCACACACCTACGCTGTGGGCTCATTTCCGTAGTCCACCATATCCCGTTTATGCTGAGGTTTCTCCAGTTCTGTTTCCACATTTGCGTGATACGGCAACTATATGTTCAGGTGTTGCCTGACTTTGGAAAATACTCACGTCAGATCCTCACCCAATTGCCCTTGCTGTTTGTAACCAGTGCTGCTAGGTGTCCGGTAGAATATCAGAGGGCTGTGGAGGCGCAGACGTCTCCTTTGTTATCACACGGAGTCCCGTCATAGTTCTTCTCTTTTGAGCATATCAGTTTTCAGTTCCTCCTTGAAAAGTCTTTCAGTGGAGTTAGCAGTGTTGGCGCGCCCATTTGTAACCTCCCAACCAGGTAACTTCTAGCTGTATTCTCTTGCTACAGCCTCTTCAGTCCCATCTTTATGAGATTGCCAGCTCCTGTCACTTATCATCGGGAAACTACATTATTTTACACCGCCACATTTTCTAAGAGAATAAATCTGTTGCTATCAAATGATCAATGTTGTGTTAAAGGGGTTTCTTAATAGCCTACATTTAAATAGCTCATCTTAATAGTCCAACAAGCCCACGGGCTGTTTGTACCAAGTAGAAGGTTGTATGAGATTCTACCCATTCAACCTTTGCTATAAATTCTTAACTCAGTAGCTTCGAATGATTGAAAAGGATTAATGGTGGCTTGAATTAACCTTGGCAAGAAAGAAAAGCAATGTCATAGAGAGCCTTAGGTGTTCTAGGGCATGCAGGAGGAATAATTCAGGTGTTGGCCAGAGGGGGAGGTTTTTGGTTCACCAAAGTGAAGTAAATATTTTGTTTAGTAAGATTTATTAAGTAAAAAGAAAAGTATAAATTGCTTGTGGGAAAATACACTTCATGGCATTTCTGATTTTTTCCAATAGGATCTGAATTGATGAATTAAAATCATGGGTGATTTTAGTAAATGAAAAATATATTTTTATATTGTGCTGGGCTGTTGATTTTTATGTTATGGTTTCTAATACATATTCATCTCACATTTGGACAGATACAGCAGATGGTGTGTCTCAGGAGCTCTTCTCTGCTGGCTTGGTTGACGGTCATGATGTAGTTATAGGTAAATTCATTTTTAGTATGCAGTATCATTTTGTTGATATATCAAATGGAAATGTGTTCAGAAGCAAAATTTTTTATTAAAGAATAATTCATTCTGAAATTTAAAGGGGAATGTTCATAAATTCTTATGTTTATATGGCGTTGCATAAAAACCATATTTAATTTTCTTCAAAGGTATTTCATGTATTTCCCTCCTCTTTATATAAGCATGGTTTATCCAGTGAGATATCACAACTATCACAAAGAACAAATCATATTGTAGTTCTGATGTTTAGGTTGGAGAGGGCCTGAAAGGTCCATCAAACCGGTTCGTTTGTTGTCCAGGTAAGGAAACGCATCCTTAGGAAGCCCGGAGTTTCTCCAGAGCTGAGTGTGGTGTCTTTTACTCTGAAATCCTGGATGTTTCCACCATTAATCTTTTTTTTCTGAATTATGTGTGTGTGTGTGTGTGTGTGTGTGTGTGTGTGTGTGTGTATGGAGCTCGGGAAGCTCACGTGACCCAAGCATGCTGAAAGAGCAAGCAGCCTGTAGATCTCTCAAGGACTGGCAGGTAAGAAGGCCCTGGGGCTCTTATTAGCATCACCTGAGGAAGCCTGGCTTCGCTGCCTCTACTTAGCCCAGCTGCTCCATGCTCCCCCGGAAATGATGGGTCTAGAGGGATTTTATAATGCGGTCTGTCCCTGTGTATTCCTGAGTCTGAGTGATGAGGTTAGCCAATATCTGAATTATAAAACATTATATTTGTTATAATAACATTAATGAGAAGATTGTATTAAGGTAAAATATTCTTCACAACTAATACTTCAAAAATATTCTCATGAAAAAAAATTCCTCAAAAAAAAAGTAATATTTGAAATTGCACGTTGTTTGTTTTGTTTGGTTCTGTATTAGCTTTGAGACAGGGTGTCTGTCTGTGTAGCCCAGGCTGTCCTGGAACTTCCTATGGCATCCAGGGTGACCTCAAACTCACAGAGATTCACCTGCCTCTGTCTCCTCAGTGCCATGTTCATCACCATGGCTTGTTTCATGTTCTACTTTTAAAAATTTCAGTTATTCCAAATAAGTCCTTGCTCAGTGGTGGTGGATTGTGTGATTGAGGGAATTTGAGACAGACTAGCACATCTATTGCAAGTGGCTTCTAGAAACCTGGCAAGATAGATCTCTGTAAAGTAAAAGTCCTATATTTTATTTAAATGGCAATATACAGTGGTTTATAGTGCAAGTTATTCTGACTAAACACTCAGTATCACTGTTTTATGTAAACAAATGGTATGAAAAGTGCAAAAGAGGGAAAATAAATTCCCGGGTGTAAATTATAGGCGAAGTGTAGACAGTCAGAGCTCTCATTTCCTTTGCCAAGAAGTGAATATGTAAGATCTGCCATATTCGAAGTGAAATTTACATATGTGCACGCGTATATTATGTATATATGTGTGCTTGCATTTCGTCATTCATCCTTACCTTTCAGACTTCCCTTGATGACCCCCTTAGGTCTTTCAGCCAGCTGCATCCTTACCTGTTTGCTGATCAAATGTAAAGTGAAGACTCAGGAAAGATGACAAACTCAACCTTAGAGCCTTTACAAAATTTCACCTCTGGCTCCTTTCTCTTAACCCTCCCCCCAGTCCCTTGTTCAGAAAAATAAATAAACACACACCCTTGTTTCTTAGTTTACCCCAAGAAATAATGAGAATAGTTAATGCCAAAACCAGAATATACTGAAATATCTACTTTCCTTAAAGAGAACTGCGCTCCATGGACAAGCAGAATTAAAAATTATTTGATTAAGTGCAAGTAGAGTTTAAGACTCTTGATTGCATAATGTCCCCCAGTAGGAATGAAATGGTTGGGGAGGATTGTGGGAAGTTACTCTTTGTCTGATTAGTTCTCACTTACTGCTCCGAGGCACACAGCTAGTGCTGAGCCTGAAGCTGCTCACACCGGCCCTCTGCCCCTCGAGTCCTGAGCTTACAGGTGTGCACCACCGCAGCCTGCTCGTAGTTTGAACAGATCCTGGCGAGAGGCTGGGATTGGGACCAGTAGGAGACTCAGGCCAGCCGTGGCTCACAGATGTTTTAGGCGTCACCTCGCCACTGACTACAGTCACAGCTACTGGCATCTTGTCTCCTATTCTCAGATCAGTGTAAAGTAGAGACTCTGTTTTGTTGCTGTTGGTTTGGTTTTGTCTGCAGCAGGCTCTTAACTAGCCTCCAGCTTGCTGCATGGCTCTGAGGCTGTCCTGTGCATCAACTAGACTGTTGTCATTGTTGAGTTTTTAAAAGAAGTAAAATAAGAAATGAAGGCACCATTCATATATAACTTATTAAAATCTCTTTTAAATACAGTAATAACCAAAAGGCTTTTATTTTTTTCTATACCATAATTACTTATCCCTATAAATTCTATTTTGCTGTGTTTCCCCTTGTTGGACCTAGAATATTTCTATATGAAGAATGTTTGGTTAAAACCGGGTATGTGACTCCTCCTTATATGGCAGACAAATGCCTGTGCTGGGCCTCACACCTCTCCTGTTTATCTGATGGTCGATCCAGTTCTGTGCTGTTCAGGGGCAGGTTGTTTCAGTCACTGCTTTACAGACAAACCTGAGATCGAATGAGGCCTGGAGGATGCAACCTGCAGCCATTGATGCCGGGGCTTCTGAGAGCTTGTCCTTGTCCAGGCATCATAGATAGAGTTTTATCCAATTCCTGTGCATCATGGGAAAACAAATGAACAAAGAAACAAAAAAACAACTTATTTTTTCCCAAAGCAGCATATAGCTTATTTTAGTTGTTATTTCACAGATAAAATGGATTACTCCTGTCCCCACTTGTCTCTGCCATCATTTCCTTTCTGTCCGTGACCTCCTGAACAAACTCCAGCCAGACTTTGGCCTTCCTGATCCACTCAAACTGTTATTTCCAAAGCCACATGTGGAGAAGACGGGCCTGACAGCGAGGTGACGGGGGCAGTGTGGGTGCAGCAGGAACAGAGTGAACAGTGTGGGGTGACAGGACCTGCGGCCTGAGAAAGACTGCCACCTCCCAAGTCTGGGGTTAATTGTCTTCTTGACTGGCCTGTCAGAAGTATGGGACATAGAAGGTAGGGCCTTCCCCCGTGATCAGCTGTTCATTCCTCTGACCTGGAATTTCTTAGTATTTTACTGGCTTCTCTTCATCTCCCTGACCTGTAAACACTGATGGATCCAAAGAATCTAAGAACCTTGTCTTTCTTCTGAAATCACTTCCTCGTTTGGCATGTCGCCTGGCGTGGTATTCATCTTTAACTTTGTGACACAGGTCCTTATTTTGAACTGTAGACTCAACTAGATTTTTAAAAAAAAAAAATCCTTTTCCCTTAGAAGGGCAGTCAGTATCTGAAATTTAATTTTCAGTCTCCAAAATGCAGCCCTTGGCATTTCCTCCCACCTGCCCCACTACAGTGGTCCTGCCCCGCTTGTCAGCTAGAGCTAGCCAGTCACGTGATTCCAGGTGCATGAAATACACAGAGGGAAAGGAGAGTAGTTGAGAGGCCTTAGGATGTGGAAGGCCTGAGGGTTGGTTTTCAATGTGAGAAACATTTTTCAAGTTAAAAGTAACATTATCTGTGCAATCCTGAGATTGTACCTGAAGCCAGCGAACTGTGCGCTTCAGAAGGACGAACTTTGTGTGTGAGTCGCATCCCAGTTGAAAACTGAGCAGGCGACACTAATGCTTTCATAAGACTCTGCAGTGGCTCTCTACCCACATGCCAGTGGCCTGCCCCCCTCACCACACACCCCATCACTTCTCAAACCACCTCCCTTCTGCTCCCACCTAGCAGCTACGCTGGCTTGTGGCACCAGCAAGCTATCCTTGCCTCTCTTCCAGAACGCCCCTTCTGAAAGCTCCCATAGGCTCATCCATTGCACCCCCTGTGCTTTCCCACAATGCCTTGCCTGACTCTCCTGCTCAAAATGGCATACCTTCCCACGTTTCCAGCATTCCCATTGTTTGAACTTTCTACTTTGTCTTTCCTCTTGCAGCACGTTACAATTTTCACTTATGAAACTGATCTGTACGATTTCTTCTTGAACATAATTTTTTCCTTGCCTCTCTCCCTTCTTGTCCCTCCCTTTTTAAATAGCATTTCACTATGTAACCAGGCTGGCCCCAAGCTTGTGCTTCTCCTGCCTCAGCCTCCCAAGTACGGGCATTACAAGTACGTCATGCTAAACATTAGTTTCTTGAAGTGGTTAAATTTTATCTGTGTTCTAGACTGATCCAGACCCCCTGTGAAGTGCTTCACTTCTCCCAACAAACACTTGTCCAGATTTTGTTCTGCCCTCCACAGCTACCTCCTGCCATTTTCATTAGAAAAGAATCATACTGGATATATATACCAGTATCTAGAGGTTCTTACTTTGAGGATAGTAAAATTCGAGTAGCCGGTACAAAATGAAGTGAGCTCAAATGAGGAAGGCTGTACAAAGAAATAGCCTTCTCGCATGTGTTTCTTCAGCTTATGTAATATAAAATAGCTATCACTTAAAGAGATTTAAAAACCTGCTTATTTCCCATCAGCGTTTTCTTTTGAGTTGGAGAAAATGCTTATGGTAGCATGAAAAGGCCGGAAAAAGCAGTGTTACAGAGAGCAGTGGGCGCTGTGGCTTTTACTATAGCATAGCAGACGTAGATTACAAAAGTCCGCATTTCCAAGCCGCAGGCTCATCTGCCTGGAGTGTGTGGCAGAGAAGTGTAGATGGAAGTAAGGCTGGTGTGTGGCATTGACTGCTTTCATGCAGAAAAAGGGCAGTGCAAAATTAAAGGCACTGTTTGTAGACTGCAGTCATAAACCCACTTCAGTTGCGCTCACACTTAGCACTACCTTAGGCAAGAAACAGGAGACACTTTGAGGCCTTGTGTAAATAGACCGCAGAAGACAGCACTGCCTTCTGAGCGTGTGTTGGTTAAAAAAGTAAATTTGTGAGATGAAAAAATAGATGATATGTATGTATAAATTTGCTACTCTTGTCTGCCTAGGTTGGCTGTAGAATATAAATAGAAAAGAACGGAGTCCTTATTCTAGTTATTTTTTTTTAACATTTTTTATTGATAAAAGAATAAAGAAAAAAAAACAAATTTCCACCTCCTCCCAGCCTCCCCTTTCCCTCCCCCTCCTCCCACTCTTCTCCCTCTCCTCCCACTCTTCTCCCCCTCCTCCCACCCCTCTCCCCTTCCCCCCACTCCTCTCCCCCTCTCTCTCCAGTCCAAAGGGCAGTCAGGGTTCCCTGCCCTGTGGTAAGTCCTAGGTCCTCCCCCCTCCGTCCATATCTAGGAAGGTGAACATCCAGACTGGCTAGGCTCCCACCAAGCCAGCAGATTGCGTAGGATCAAAACTGCATGCCATTGTCCTTGGCGTCTCATCAGCCCTCATTGTTCGTCATGATCAGAGAGTTCAGTTTTATCCCATGCTTTTTTTGGTAATAGTCCAGCTGGCCTTGGTGAGCTCCCAGTAGATCAGCTCCACTGTCTCAGTGGGTGGGTGCACCCCTCGTGGTCCCGACTTCTTTGCTCATGTTTTCCCTCCTTCTGCTCCTCATTGGGACCTTGGGAGCTCAGTCCAGTGCTCCAGTGTGGGTCTCTGTCTCTATCTCCATCCCTCGCCAGATGAAAGTTCTAAGATGATATGCAAGATATTCGTCAGTATTGCTCTAGGATGGGGTCATTTCAGGTTCCCTATCCTCAGCTGCCCAAGGAACTAACTGGGGACCTCAGCTTGGGCTCCTGGGAGCCCCTCTAGGGTCAATTCTCCTGCCCACCCTAAAGTGGGTCCCTTAACTAAGGATTGTGGTTCCGTGCTCCCCTATCCAACCTTCCTTTATCCCGATCCTCCTATTTCCCCAAGTCCCCCCTCCTTCCCTTCTACCTTTTCTCTCCCCATCTCCCCTGATAGGGAGGACTCAGAGGAAATCCCTTCTCACTCCTGAGGAAAAGTTTCCCGTTGGAAAATGAAGTTTCCCTAGGAGTTGGCTATGCAGAGCAACATGGTTTTTTCTAAATAATAAAATTAGTTCTAAATTTTGCTCTGGACTTGTGCATGGTCTTTGTAATTTTCTTCAGTGAGTTTTGGAACTTCACCAGCAGAAAAAGGGACTAGGGCAGGGGTCAGAAGCCAGTATGTTTGTGGACCTGTTGCAGGGCTTCACAAAGCTGCCCCCCGCCCCCGCAGCCTGCAAGGGGTACAGATGCCTGTGCTGAGGAGGGGAGAATGCAGGGCCAGTAAGTGTCTGAGCAGGGTATCTGCTGACTACTGACCTTTGGGTTTCCCTCACCCTTCCTAGGCTTTGTAACAACATACGTCTGTTTTTTTTCTTTTTTTAAGTGGAGTTTGAAACCAGATGTTAGAATTTTTATCTCTAAAAAGGGAGATGAGGGCTGGAGAGATGGCTCAGCAGTTAAGAGCACTGACTATTCTACCAGAGGACCAGGTTCAATTCCCAGCACCCACATGATACTCACAACCCTCTGAAAATCCAGTTCCAGGGGATCTAACACCTTCACAGAAATGCATATAAAATAAAGTTAAATAAATCATAAAAAGGGAGATGCATTTCTACATTAATTTATACAATTTTACCATGATACGTTTTGAGCCAGTATGTTAGCACTACAACAAAGTTTATTTTAATGATGAATTTTTATTATACTTTAGTATGTAGTGTTAATATATAGATATAGCTTATTTGAAATACATATGTCCTCATAAGTTCTCTCTGGGCTTTCAGACATGTTTATACTTCTGGAATCTTCACACCCGAAGAACTCTATTTAACATGTGCTTGCTTTTTAAATTTATTTTTATTGTTTTTATTGAACTATATATTTTTCTCTGCTCCCCTTCCTCCCCCCTTCTCTTCTACCCTCTTCCATGATCCCCACTCTCGAAATTTACTTAGGAGATCCTCTCTTTTTTCCACTTCCCATGTAGATTAGATCCATATATGTCTCTCTTTCCCTCTGTCTCATCCCATCACATGGAAATCCAAGGTCATAAAATGTCTGTCTCCACAAGGATATGCTTGGAAGTGGGTCCTTTTCAGAGCACACAGTAAGATCCCTGCATCCCCATCTTATCTGGGATACTTCTCACAAGTGTACATTTCTGGGTTCCAAACTCAGGTTCCAACAACAGGCGGGTGTCTTGGGCAGAGAGGGAGGGACTTAGCGTTTTTCACAAGCATCCTGGGTACACCGTGTACATACTTGAGCTCCTTTCCTTCTATTTGCAGTAGCCTATGGCAGCCATTCCTGCCTCATCAATCACTGCATCCTCACAGTATCATCAACCTCCTTTGTTTTTCTGCTTTGTTTAGTTTTTTTCCTTGGAAACCTGCTTTACAATCATGCCAGTCAACTTTTAAAATTGTGTGTATACGTGTGTGCCTATGTGTATGTGTGTGTGTATTGTGGTTAGTAAATATGTCATTGGTGTAATATTTTTCTTGTCATAAAGTTATTTTTAAAATAAAAACTAACATTATTGGAGCTGGAAAGATGTCTCAGTAGTTGAGAGCATTTTTTTTTTTTGCTTTTCTAGGAGATCTGAGATCAATTCTCAGCATGTACGTGGCTATCCACAATATTTGTAAGTCCAGTTTGAGGAAATCAATGCCCTCTTTTGGTCTCCTTGAGCAACAAGCATGCATTGGTTACGGAGACATATTTGCAAGCGAAATACATATTTTTTAAAAAAAATTAACAAAATACTAATATTGCTGCTCAGGTTATAGTAGACCCTGCAGAGAGTTTCCTCTTTTGTTTTTTTGGGTAATAGTAAAACATTTTAGGCTCTGAAGTATGCAGGTAATAGAACCACAGATGAGTTGGAACACGTGGTGAGGTGTGCGCAGCTGTTGTCTGTCTCTCTCCAGCGTTGCTCGGGTCTGTTCTGAGTGGCTGGAGTCACGGAGCAGCTCTGCACTGTACTTCTATGATAAAGCCTGTAGAAAGAGCAAAGAAATTTTTCTTATACTCAGTTCAGTGGTTATTTCAACTGTGTTTAATGATGTTGAAAGTGAATGAAATAAAAAATTTCCTTAAGAAAATATCCTGTATCTCACAGTCCTGTTATTTTAAAAAAAAATAGTGGATAGCTTTTTGAAGAGACAATTCCTTACATACTCTCTGGGTTTAGAGAGCTTTGGAATCAGTCTGAATGATGTCAGTACATGCTAGTGAATAGTTCTTGATCAAAAGATTGAGGAGGCTAGAGAGATGGCTCAGCAGCTAAGAACGCTCAGTGGTTCTTCTTCCAAAGGATCTGGGGTCAATTCCTCATGTCTACAGGGTGACTTACAACTCGAGTTGCAGAGAATCTGACCCTTCTAGGGACTGGTGCATAGACATACATACCAGCAAAACACCCATACACATTTTAAAAATCTCTCTTGAATTTAAATTCCAGGGAATCAGAAACTGTCCCTTTCTTGAGAATGCTATGTTGTTTGCTCTCCTTAAATCTTAAAAAAAAAATAGTAGTAAACAATGGACAGGTAAATATGGCAGAGTTTCTAATTTTACCAAAGTCCTGCTGCCGGTTGACTGTAACTCACCGCTCCTGTCTGTGTAAATACTCCCTCGGCTCATTAAATGTAAGAGCCGTAGCACGGGGAGGAGTGCTGTGATATCTGGACACACATGCATGGACACACACACAAAAACTACTTTTTCAAGTATTATTGACTCTTGAGAAGGAGTGGCTGACCTATCTCTTTAAACAGTTTCTCATTTATGGCTGTTGTAGAATTCAACACCATCTTTCAGTATGTACACAAGTGCTATTTCTAGAAGTCCTACTGTAAAATAACGCCTGTCTCCCCGAAGGTGTTCTCTGTTCTATATGCATGATTATGAACCACTGCCCCAGCAAACTGTACTGTAAACCCTGTTTGCCAATTAACTTTTTATTTACTTAGAAGTTGGTACTCTCTGTAGAAAACCCCTGGTAAAGACAGAGTCCAGCTAAGATTTGTCATCTAAGTGAAGTAAGCGCTTGCAAGTGGGGTAGTGTAAGTCCCCGGAGCCCTGCTCTTTTCAGATAGCTTCCGTTGCTCTTTTTTTTAACCAAAATGTTAATCTTCCTCTTAGTTCTAAAATCAGATATGCATGAAGATTATGCTCAGTCCTGTCAACTATCTGTCTGCTGGACAAGCCCCAAATTGTCAAACTTCTCTTACGGCAAGGACATCTTGCTGATAGAATTAATTAAAGTAAATTTAGTGTGTGTGTTTGTGTGTGTGTGTGGTATGTATACATTTCACCAGTCTCTGGGCTTACATCTAACTATTCCAATAATAGTACAGTATTCTAGCTATAAAGATAAGATCACTTCTGCTTATTAATATTCTAACAGGTATCATTCATCACCAAATAAAATGGCACTCCTGTTTTGTTTGTTTGTTGTTTTTACTGTATCAGTGTATCTTCTTATACAACAGGAAATAGAGCTATTGCTTAGCTAACCTAAGGGAATGAAGTGTCAAGAAGAATTTCGCATTTTTTAACTCAATATTGGTTAATATCACTGTGTTGGTATCATATCCAATTATATCTAACTTTGATCCTGCATCTTGAATTTGATCATCTTTTTTTTGACAATGCAAACTATAAGAAAACCCAGCTCTTAATCTTGTATCACACAAGTTTAGCATCTAGTAAACAGTGTGGGAAAAATGCTGTTGCCCTTGAATCCATTTTAAGGCAAGGAGAGACTCTTCTGGTCCCTTCCAACAAAGCAAACCTGCCCTTCTCATCAGGCATATGCTGTCCCCATGTAAAAGCCAACGTTGGCACATGTTTATCAAAAGCAGAAGCTGTGTTTGCTAACCTGAGGCATCCTCTTCACAGTGTGGGTTTTCCTGTAGGGTTCTGTGCCTAGTCAGGTACAGGACCATTCAGTGGGAAACCACAGCCAGGAAAGCACCCTGAGATCCATGGCTGCAAACTCAGGGACACGACTGTGCATCCTTCTGCCCAGAGCTCACTATTACAAACAGTCAAGGAGCTGTCTGTTCATTTGACTTGGGAAACACTTGGGGTTTTTTTTTTCCTACTTAATTTCTTAATGGTAAAATGCCTTCAACCCATAGTGAATTGCTATCTTATACAAAGCATTTTTTCTGTAATAGACCCCTTGAAGGGCTAATTTTATAACTAGCTCTTAAAACTTCTTACCAGATTGTGTTTGTTGGCCAAGGTTCTAGAAAAGAGTACATTCACGACTTATTTCTTGCCTGACCTTCCTCTGCTGTGGGTGACTGTTGCTTTCTTACACATCTTTCTCACAGTTTTTTGTTTGTGTGGGGGGCTTTTGCTCTTTTTGTTTCTTTCTAGTTCTTTCTTTTGAATGCTTCTGCTTGTCCGTTGTACTGAATCATAAGTGATACACAAACACACACACACACACACACACATACACACACACACACACATACACACACACACACACACACACCAGCAATATCCTGCAGAGTGCATCCAGGCACTATGCAAGCTGTCATCAGAGCCCAGCTCAATTTGTTTCTTTTTTTGTTTGTTTGTTTGGTTTGGGTTTTGGTTTTGGAGACAGGGTTTCTCTGTAGCTTTGGAGCCTGTCCTGGAACTAGCTCTTGTAGACTAAGGCTGGCCTTGAACTCACAGAGATCCACCTGCCTCTGTCTCTCAAGTGCTGGGATTAAAAGCATGCACCACCACTGCCCAGCAAGTTTGATTCTTTTATATCTTGCAACCAAGTTGTGTGATGTCTTCCACAATAGGGTATTGTGGAGTTCTGTTGGGCAACCAAGAGGAATGGCAGGGGCCCGGATTATTTGGGGGCAATTTGGGGTCTTTCTTATCATCAGCTCATAAAGAGGTCTCTCAAATCTGGTATTTCCAGGACTAGTAACATCCAGGCATGTAGAACATCTTTATTCTAACTTAGTTTTTTAACTTGTTTTTAATTACATTACAAAGTAATAGGTTTCTCTATGTCTTTTTTCCATGTGTTCTTCATTGGGGTAACACTCCCTCTTACTCTGCCCATCCCCCACTCTCATCGCAGGGTAGACCTTTCTCTCTCTGGTGATCCCCTCCTGTACTATCATATCACCTATGTTCTTCTGTCTTCCATCACTTAAGACACACCCAGCCATCCATGACTGAGGCAGGTTAGAACCACAGAGGGACAGACATACAGCCCTTGAAGACTAGAGAACCAAAAGCTGAAAGGATGTTTCAAATGTCTAAATTCATTTGTGTTTGAAGGTTTTGAAAACTCACTGGTAATTTAAGGTTTGGGGACCCAGAGGACTTCAGAGATGTTTTTTAGGAATTCTCAATCCAGATATTCTATCAGAAGAAAATTAGAATTTTGAGAAAAGACATTGCAAGGCATTAATTGCAGGCACTTTCTCTACATTAATTAGTGATCAAAGGACTTTCATGTTAATCTCAAAGAGATTGCAGTATATTTTCCATTTCATAATATTGCCTTATTCTCACGTAAGTTATGGTGTGGGTTGAGGTAGCACCATACATACAGCAGAACTATTATCATTATAATAGAGTACAGAATGCATAAAATATTCATGTTCATTGAGTTAAAGCGAACCTGCCGTTTCAAGTCCATTAATTGCAGTAGAATTGAGTGAATTTTCTTTCGGGGACTAACACTATAATTACCAAGATTAAAGTGAGCGTTCAAAGCACTGCGTGTTCAGAATGCTCACTCTCGTATTTCAGTAAAAATAAGCTCTTGTTTTTCTGCCTTTTGTCCTGACAAACTGGAAGTGGGCCTTGGGCAACGTTTGCTTGCAATCCCTGGGTTGTTTATAAGCTGGCGAAGTTGTCTGGTCTCACTAGTCATCCCTTTGCTTCCGTCTTCCCTTTGACCAGCTCTCTTCCCTCCCTTGTGCTTTCAAAGGAGCGAGCTCTGAAGGATCATGAATGGTAGAGATAGGTAGCGCCTTCAGTGGTATAGAGACCGCTGTACAGACTGTGACGTGGGTGCTGACATTGTTAATTGATTGAATCCAGGTGGGTTCTGGTGAACGCCATGACCAAATGCTTGGTTATTCATAAAAGCAGTTGCTATCAGTGCCTTGAGTGACCTCGTGGCCATCCATGCCCTGGGCCAGTTTGAGGCTCCCTTACCCCAAGTGCCTGGATCTGAGGTATTTCAGATTTGAAAATAGTTTTTCAAACTTTTAAATATTTGCCTGTATATCATGACATATCTCATAGATGGAGCCCCAAACTGATCATAAGATTCACTTTATAGAAGTAGGCCGAAGGCAGTTTCATACAATAAATATCGTCTGTGCCTGAAGCAGACCTTCAAGTTTCACGGTGTGGTATTTTCTGCTGGTGGCTTCATGTCAGTGCTTAAAGGGGGTTGAATGTGGAGTGTTTCTGACTTGGGAATTTGCAGATTAAGGATGCTCAACTTGTAAGCTTTTTGTCGTTAAAATAGCTTCCTCTTTATTTAGATCCTGAGAAACTACTGAGGAGACCGTGTGTTTCAGGGGAGGAGCCTTGGAGATGAGGCCGATTTCGTGGTCTGTCTGTTACCACATGCAAGCGTGAAGGCTGGAACTTAGTTCAGCCCTCCAGCCCTCAGCGCCTTCTCTCCTCACAGTAAACTCTTTAACCCTGGCTTGCAAGAACGCTGGGCTACAGGAATAGTCCAAGCTAAGGGCTGGCCTCTGAGGCCGAGGCAAGTAACATTTTGTACTTTCTGTTTTAGAGCTAATTCATCTGCCTCTTGCACAATATAAGACTTCTTTTCTGGAATCCCATCCTTGTAGGAGACTCTAAAGCAAAATTGTGGTTTTCCGACTCCAATGGGCAGAAAGTGCCCGTGGAGATAATCGGAGCTAAAGGTAGACGTATTAAACGCCACGAGCTTCATGAATTTGTCCGTCTCCCCTTGGTGCTATAGATAGTCACTTTCTCTTCTTTGTCCCAATCAGGGCTGTGAAACATGAGAGGAGAGGCCGATAAGAAGGGAATGGGTAGCTAGTAAGCGTCTCTTAAGTTTCCATCTACTGGGGATGACTCCTAAGATAGCTCTCTGACTTTTCTGATTGTACCCTTGTGCACTCTGCTCCTGCGTACAAGGAGTGCCAAGGTGTACTGCCTCAGCTTCTGGAGGAGACATGAGCCCGAGGGCTTATTCCTGTACTCGGGGCCCACACTCTGAGACCCAGGCGCAGTATTGAACTCTAGTTCTTTTTCCAAAAACTCTTCCATCCTCAGGAGTTGGTGACAGGAATATCCAACAGCTTGCAAGAACTCCACACCTCATCCCAAGTAAACTTGTATTTTTTTTTTCAAGGAATGGCCCATAGAAGCTCTCAACATGCCCGTCTTCCTCTGTTGCTGGTCCGTGTTGACTTTACCATCGTGCACTGCTAAATAAGCCCTTAGATCGTGCGGGGCTGACATTCCTATGACCCCTTTGTGGAGCATCAGATATATTTGCTGCGGGCCTTGTCATCTTCTCCCTAAATAGTCTTAGCTCTTCTAAAATGTCTCCCATAAAACACTCATTCTTGGTGTAGGTGATTCTTCAGGAAATTTATTAGATCATTTTTCGGTTATGCCACAGTGGCATCACATATCTTTCCCGCGTGCTATTGAGACAAGTTATTTGCAACCCGTTTTTAAAAGCAAAGACTATGAAAGAGGAGGACACACCAATGCGTGCCTTTAGTGGGGGCTTGTATTTCATAGGTGAGTGTCTCGCCCTTGACAGGAGAGCAACATCTAGTCTGTTTATGTATTTTCCCTTGGATTTCACATGCTGTGTGTTCTTATTTTTAATCAGCAAACCCTCTTCTTATGGCTGGTGCACCGTCGGTGCTTCGCTGCTGATTGTATTGTTGTCTCCCGGCCTCTTAACTCTATTTGGTATGCAGAAATTCACCCTTAATTATATATTATAGGCTTTCCCCTGACTTGAAACCATGACTCCTTTTGTTTGAATATGTTAAAAAAATAAATCCCAGACTGTGGAAAAGTGATTTTTTTTCCCCTCAAAATTACTGCAGCCCACATTTTCTATCTCAAGTCCTAATTTAATCACAGCTCTCAAGGAAATGAACCTCGGCAATCTTAATTGAGTGTCTCTGTGTCTGTGGAATACTTTCCCTCAGTTGGCATACCAAAATTGAAATTTGTTGAGCTTTGAGTTTTTAACTGCAAAGCCTCCAAACCACAGTTTAGTCAGTAACCCATCCCATATCCCCTTTTTTCCGCTCTGATTCCAGGGAGCGGCTCTTCTCTGAGCTTTTGCTATCAGGCGGAGGTTTCAATCTTGTAGTCCACGGCTCCAGTCTCTCCTACCCATGCACTTTGCATGGCCTGGACAAAGAGGATTTTGGAATCAATTGCCAGCCTTTAGAATGTAGGGAAGTTAGTTGACGGAAGAACCCAGCCCTGGCTTGTCTCAGAGAAGCGATGAGAACTGAATGCAGCTGGGCATAAAATCTTGCATGGCAAACCTCCCACCTCTCCTCACCGATGTGCAGTGCTCTTCGGAACCCCTGGAGATGACTGAGACATCAGCCTTGAAGAGGGCATCTTTGCTAGCTGGCGTCATCCTGTTCTCTTTCCATGCATGCGTGGCTTCCGCACATGGTTAGAATATTTGCAAAGCAAGAACCCAGCCGATGAGGTTGTGTATCCCAACCAGGTTTAGGAGTGCTGCTTGTTGGCCTCTTAAAGATCCCTTTTTATGTCACTGGGCATCCTCAGCGTCTGCAGACAGTGTGTGGGCTAGAAGGATATAGCTTGTACCCAGTAGTTCAGCTCTGGAAAAGAGTTCGGAGCCAGCTATTGGAATATGTTCTAAGCTGTGATCCTGCTTCCCTAAGGAACAGGAAGGAGATCTGTGTTTCATGAGTACTAATCAGAGTATCCACCAGAAGGATCAGCCCTGCCCTCTCTGCATCTCTTATGCAGATTCCTGGTGATTTGTTTATGCGGTTGATATACTCCCTATGGAATCGGTATGCATTCCTGTCCTAAAATGTAAAATTGCAGTGTTCACCTGCACAGCAAAGTCATATATCTGTGTGCTGAAACAGCAACAACATGACATGCTGTCCTTGCTCAGAGGTGACTGTGCCACCATCAAAATGTCCCGTATTGCTCCTGATTGTTCCTGTATGATGTAACTCCAAGACCTCTTCCACTCCACTAGACACATTCAGTTCATAGCTTTACCTTCTCATTCCTGCTCAGGTGGATCATTACCCAGGTCCACATCCACCCTGCATTACCCCATCTGACATTTTGAATGTTGGCCAGGGCTAAGATAGCCCAGTGTCAGGAACAATACGGACAGAGGCAACCATTAAACTAATGATCTCGCTTTGTTTGGTTTTCTAGACTAGCATAGATGTGTATCATGATAACTTCCATCAAAGGGGAAGTATATATGTTGGACTACTTGTATTTTTTAATACAAGTAATAGCCTGATTGGCCATTACACTATTTGATTAGCAAGCTTGAAGGGTTTTAAAGGCATGCCAAACATGTTGTGTATCCCACCTATGTAATCTCAGTGTAAGAGACCTTACATTAAAAGCTGCTTCACCATGGAGTCTCATCACAACCCAGACTTTTCATATGCCATCACCACTTTGGGCTCCAGTTGCACACAGTAGCTTGGAATGATGAATAGAGTGTTATTTATAGAAAATATTGTCATTTCCATGGCTCTGTTGAGAAGGAGAAGTCACACATGAGTGAATTAAGTCAGCTCCATGTGCACAGGGAGTTTTGTTTGCTTTGTTGACTGGTATTTCTTAGGGCATGAGAATAATGAAGTCTGTATTCAATAAACATTTGGTGGCTGAATTAATGAATGAATGATTTACTAATTTGCCTCCAACACACAATTGTGCATATTATGAAGATATATGTGATTCTTTTTGCTCTTTGATTTTGTAGGTCTTAATCAAATTGCTGGCATTTACTAGCAGCAAAATTTGGGATTTGCACTTGAACTGCTGAGATTTATAGACTAAGCAGGATAGGCATTCAGAGTTTCTACCTTCCAGAATTATTCCTCAGAAGCCAGAAGTTAGATGTGCAATCGTTTTTTACTGTATTAGCCAGGCAAGAATGAATTCATCATTTTTATCTCACCGTTTCTCATTAAAAGACTAATGCCAATACCTCCCACAGAACAGTGCCAGATTTCCGCTTGTGCTAAAGCAAGAACTTAGATGTACATTTGAACAGCACACGGCGGACCTTGGTAATGGAAAATATATACGTCTGAGCGACCTCCAGCCAGCCAGAAATAAATCCTGTACATAATCTCGCCAGTCTGTCAGGCGACTGCACAGCGCCCCTTGTTTGTCTTAGGACGGCTTGCAGAGCAGGTACCCAGCCATGGCAGTCTCCTCCTCCTCTTCTCTAGGTGGCTGCATCTTTGAAAAGCTGGTGCAGAAGGTGCATCATTGTCATCCTTTGTCATGAAAAAAATCCTGCCTTGTTGGGATATCCGCTTGCGCGGAGTTTTCCTTTTTGCTTGTCTTCTGATAGCTGCTCTGTTGGTCTTGAACATGTTTCTCATTTGTTCTTAAGCTTTTGATTTATTGCATCTTTCCATTTAACTCTTGAATTTTCACATGAGATTTTCTTTCCATGTCAACTGAAAATGTAAATCGGGTACCAGAAGGTTTTAATGTTCTTTCTTTGTACATTGGGGTGGGCAACCTTGATTCTCATTTTTTTCCCTCTGCTTAGGGTCCAGTCTATTTAACCGAGAATCTAATAGTGATTTATGTGTTTTCTTTTGACTTCAGAATTTCTCGCAATTAGCAAAACTCCCTGTCTATAATACATGTGATGGAAATAACCCTTAAGTGGACTAAAGTGAATATTTCATTTTTACTTTTGAAAAAAATCTCTCTCTCTCTCTCTCTCTCTTTCTCTCTCTCTCTCCCTCCCTCCCTCTCTCCCTTCCTCCCTCCCTCCCTTACTTCCTCCTTCTCTCCTACCCTCCCTCCCTCCCTCCCTCCCTCCCTCTGTGTGTGTATGTGTGTGTGTGAAAATTTGAAAACCTAAAGTTCTTTTGAATTTCTCTGATACTAAGAATCTAATTCTTTAACTTGGTCCCACTAACTCTGTCACCCTGGCTATTCCCTTGTGTAACTTCTCCTGCATTAAAACCAACCTTTCTTTTATTTAACATCTTGGATGTGTGTTTCTTCCTGTATAAAAATAGAATTAAATCCTTGAACAAGTACAACTGGTTCTTGGGGACAGTGAACTGGAAGCGCTGTGTGGCAGCAAGATCGCCTGCCATCTGGGCATAACTCTGGCGGAGGCAGTCTACACGATGGCATGTCCTCAGTGCTATTTGTCGGTAAAACTGTAGGTCTTGGCGAATTCTTGGCTACAGTGGCTGCCCTCCGTGTAAAACTCAACTCATAATACAGCAGACAAGTAGCCCATCTTCTCACCCATCGACTCCTGAAGTTTTCTGGGGGCCCTTTTCTCAGTATAATCAAATACTGCCATTCTTAAGGTAGTTTTAAACATTCATGACGTCTCTTAGGTGTTTTAAATATAAACTCCTAAAATTGATACTTAGACCAAGTCTTACTCATCTGTTCTAATAGTGTTCCACCCCTCGTGGGAAGAAGATCAAAGCTTCACCTAAGGAATTAAAGATCTGTTCTTCCCTAGAGCAGGACAACATTTCTAAGAAAAAGACTCAGAAGTAGCAACAAGAAATAATTCCCAGAGCAGCCCCTCTCTCCTCCAGCTTCCCATAGTACCAGCTGTGAAATCGGGAGTTAGCGAAATGTTTGGAAACTCTCAGCTAAAAGGTTCTAAAATCAAAAGAATGGTGCTTTCTGTGGAAGAATATTAGTTCCGGTTCTGTCTGAAACAGTCATAGGTGGGGACCATGGAGACATTCCTCCCACAGGTCCCTGGATATCAAAGGCGTCTCCTCATCTTCCTCCTGGCTGTGTTCCAGGAGCAGCAGCAGCTGTAATGCGAGACAGAACTCAACACTAGTTCAGGCCCTTTGATATAGGGAGAAGACCCCATGCATAGGGGCCCTTGCAGTGGCCTTTTTGACTCTTACATGAACCGCCCACCTTGAGGTAAGCTTAGTTTGTTTGAAGAATGTTAATGTCAGCTCAGGTTGCAGCTGGCTATGCAAGCCCTGAGGAACCAGTCTGCATGGACTCAGTCTCTCACAGGCTGGGCCACATTGTTTCTCTGCTTCAGCTTCCAGACTTCAGTATGTGGCTGCAAGAATTCAAGCCTCAGCAAGTATGCATTGTTAATCTTTAATAATAGCTTTATTTATTCGGACACATTTTTGTTACTCTGCTACACGAAACTTCTCGGTGACCGAATAAATGGGTGTCAGTTCATAGATTTCCCCAACAAGTGGTCATTAGCAACCAGTAAAATTAAAATCTCACTGAAGAAACACAGGATGGCATCGAGGGTGTTGTTTTAGAGGTTGCATCATTTCCTGGTTGACACAGCGTGAGGCAGGGCTGGCCAGCAGTGTAACTAATCTCTACTCTGACGTTCTCAAGATCCATCTGGCATGCAGGCGACTGGCTTTAACTAAATAACCAGACAGCCATGAAGGAATACATCAAAGAAAGAGAAGAGCAAACACACAAAAGCCCAGAAATCAGTTCCTGTGCTGTTTCAGGATTGGCATATTTTGGTCATGGTCATGATAGTTCCTCTAGCTAACTTTTCGGTACAGATGCCGTAGTCACAGTGGCTCCGTGGAGAAGAATGGTGTTATCAGAGTGCTTGACATGGCCACACGGTGCAGAGACAGTGCTTTCCTCAGGGATGGTTAGTCCGTGTCTGTTCACCCTCTTCCCATACCATCAGTGGTAAGCAAGGGGCAAGGTGACAGAGGTAACTGTTTTATAATAGAACTCTATGAGCTCAGACCTTTTTTTTTTTCTTCAAATTTTTCTGGTCTTTTGAACCATGGATCCAGTTGAGTTGCAGCTCACAACTTTTTGCTTGGTTTTCTTTTCTTTCTTATTTTTTTTCCCAACAGGAAAGAAAAGCCAAATTGGCTCAGAGTTAATGAGACCTTGCTGCCTGAAATAGCAGCAGAATAAGCAGCGCGGGCTGGTACTCTCTCCTATGACGCCATAGCCCCCTCCCCCGTCCCCCAGCCTTGCTTGCCCTTTTCACAGCTGTCAAGCGCTCTTTCTGATGTCCATTCCTTAGTGCATTATTGATGATCATCCCCGACTCAGCATCTCTTCCCTGGCTCCTCTTCTGTGTTTGCATGCCCGTGTCTCCTCTTTATAGTCAGTCTCATTCCTGCACACGGCATGAGCCCCTCAACCACACCCTCGTACCGCTGCGCTCCGCACTGTCTCACCATCAACAGCTCTGTTTGCTTGAGGACTGAAGAGCCTATACCTCCCCCATGCAACCCTGTGTTTCCTTTCCTATCTACTCCCTTGACATAAGTGATTTATTTGTCCATGTTTCCCCCCCTCCCAAATCAGTGCGGCATCTATTCCTCTTACTTTTCTCCTGTTGCTTGTCCTGAAAAGTCTTTCTGTGTGCCAAGTATCCCTAGGGATAAGTCAGCAGAATAGTGTCCTCTGTCTGTCATGGCAGGAACGATACTCTGAAATTCAGTTTTATTGTGTTCCCTGTGTATGTGAGGAACCTATAGTATCTGACCTTTATGACACAGGCCATGATGTTTCTGAAAGTTCAGTTGCCCCCTACAGAGATTCTGATATCATGGCAAGGTAGGAGAAAAGTCATGATGACTATTCCTGAATCACTGTGTCTCGTGTGTGTGTGTGTGTGTGTGTGTGTGTGTGTGTGTGTGTGTATGCTTGGGTTTGAGTTTTGTGCATGGCGTTAGGTATGGATCTATTTGCATTCTTCCACATGTTGACATCCAGTTATGCCAGCCCCGTTTGTTGAAGATGCTTTCTTTTTTCCATTGTATAATTTTAGCTTTTCTAAAAAATATTTATTTATTTATTTATTATGTATACAGTATTCTGTCTGAATGTATGTCTGTAGGCCAGAAGAGGGCACCAGACGGTTGTGAGCCACCATGTGGTTGCTGGGAATTGAACTCATGACCTTTGGAAGAGCAGGCAATGCTCTTAACCACTGAGCCATCTCTCCAGCCCCCATTTTAGCTTCTTTATAAAAAAAAAACCAGGTATTTATAGGTGTGTGGTGTGGATTAATATCAGGGTCTTTGATTCAATTCCACCTGTCTGTTTTTATGTCAATACCAAGATGATTTCACTTTTGTAGCTCTATAATAGAGCTTGAAGTCAAGGATGGTGATGCATCTGGAAGTTCCTTTATTGTACAGGATTGTTTTGGCTGTCATGGGATTTCTGTTTTCCATATGAAGTTGAATACTGTTCTTTCGAGTCTCTGAATAATTGTGTTGGGATTTTGTTGGGGATTGCACTGAATTTGTAGATTGCTTTTGGTAAGAATGCTATTTTTATTATATTGATTGTACCTGTCCAAGAGCATGGGCGATCTTTCCATTTTCAAATTCTTTCTTCAAAGACGTAAAGTTCTTGTTGTACAGGTCTTTCACCTCTTTGGTTAGTCTTATTCCAAGATATGTTATGTTTGTGGCTATTGTAAAGGGTGATGTTTCTTTTATTTCTTACTCAATGCATTTATCATTTGTATATAGGAGTATTACTGATTTTTTTTAATTGATCTTGTATCCTGTCATATTACTGAAGGTGTTTATCAGCTGTAGAAGTTCCCTGATAAATTTTTGGAGTCACTTATGTATACTACCATATCATCTGCAAATAGCAAAAGTTTGACTTGACTTTCCAATTTGTATCCCCTTGATCTTCTTTTATTGTCTTATTGCTGTACCTAAAACTTCGAGTATTATATTGAATAGATATGGGGGGAGTAGACTGCCTTGTCTTGTTCCTGATTTTAGTGGAATCTCTTTGAGTTTCTTACCGTCTAATTTGATGTTGACTGTTGGCTTGCTGTATATTGCTTTTATTATGTTCCTTGTATCCCTGATTTCTTGAGACCTTTAACATGAAGGGGTGTTGAAGCTTGTCAAAGGCTTTTTCAACATCTAATGAGATGATCATGTGGGGTTTTTTCTTTAATTTATTTAATATGTGGATTACATTGACAGATTTTTGAATGTTGAACCATCCCTGCATCTCTGGATGAAACCAACTTGATCACGGTGGAAAATTTTTTGATGTGTCCTTGGATTTGGTTTGCAAGTATTTTATTGACTATTTTTGCATCAATGTTCATGAGGGAGATTGGTCTATAATTCTTTCTTAGTTGAGTCTTTGTGTGGTTTGGGTATCAGGGTAGTTGTAACCTCGTAAAAAGAATTTAACACTGTTTCTTCTGTTTCTGGTGTGTGGAACAATTTGAGGAGTGTAGGTATTCGCTCTTCTTTGAAGTTCTGATAGAATTCTACACTGAATTTATCTGGCCCTGGGCTTTTTTTGGTTGGGAAACTTTCATTGACTGCTTCTATTTCCTTAGAGTTATAGGCCTATTTAAGTTGTTATCTGGTCTTGATTTAATTTTGGTATGTGGTACTTGTTCAGAAAATTGTTCATTTCTTTTATATTTTCCAATTTTGTCGAGTATTGGTTTTCAAGGAATGACCTAATGATTCTTTGGATTTACTCAGTGTCTGTTGTTATCTTCCCTGTTTCATTTCTGATTTTGTTAATTTGGATATTCTTTCTCTGCCTTTTGGTTAGTTTGGATAAGGGTTTGTCTATCTTGTTGATTTTCTCCAAGAACCAGCTCTTTGTTTCATTGATTCTTTGTATTGTTTTGTTTCTATTTTATTGATTTCAGCTCTCAATTTGATTATTTCCTGTTGTCTATTTCTCCTGGGTGCGTCTGCTTCTTTTTGTTCTAGTTAGCTCTTATTTTAATCTGTTTCTCCTTATCTATGTTTGGCCTCTGGGCTTTTTACCTTTCTATCTGTCTTCTGTCTGTCTGTCTGTCTGTCTATCCTAATCTCCTTTTGTCTCTATGTCTAGCTGGCACTGTCTTGCTTCTGGTCCCTTGTGCATCCCTCTCTTTCTCTTTTGTTCTCTTCATTCTCTTCCCTCTTGTTCTCCTTGAGCCTAGATTTCTCCTCCTCCTCATTCTCTCTACCTCCTTCAGCCCCACCTCTCCCTATCCTGCCTAGCTATTGACTGTTCAGCTTTTTATTAGACCAATTAGGTACCTTAGGCAGGCAAGGTGAAACAAATGCAATCCACCTTTAATTTAAATAATTAAACAAATGTAACACATCTTTTCATTGTTAACAAAG
Source organism: Microtus pennsylvanicus (assembly GCF_037038515.1). NCBI lineage: Eukaryota > Metazoa > Chordata > Mammalia > Rodentia > Cricetidae > Microtus > Microtus pennsylvanicus. Next base: position 14,169,568 of record NC_134587.1, read on the forward strand.
GCAGCAGAAACAAATGTAACACACCTTTTACACAGTTAAAATAATATTCCGCAGCATAGACAAACGTAACCCATCTTTATAGTTAAATATTCCTCAACAGAGCTATGTTGGCTGGCTGTGACAATATTCCTTATCCCTTATTGGTAGGTGCTGAGTGAATATCTTGATCTCCTAAAGCCTATAAACAGATATGTTATTTATTATAATAACATGGATTCTTTAAGACTGTGCATTGAATTACTATTTAGATAACCATTCCTTCTACACATACACTATTTATGTTGTGTATTTAGAGAGTTCAGTAAAGAAGGCTGTGGCTTCATTAAGATGCCCTGCTGGGCCATCAGGTTACAACTGGTGTCCTGTGGGAAGGGGTAATGAAGGAAGACGGGAACGTCCTTCTATAGACAATCCAAATGTCAGATTAACAGCTCTCTCTGGATCACAAATGAACCACACACCGCCCAGCATGGGCTCTGCCATCCTAAGAACACATTACAGCTGTTCTTCCTCTGCTACGATTATTCAACAAAGAAACAACTCAAGAGCTCCATCCCAGGAAGAAATCTTTCTTCTGTTGTTGTTTAGTCCTGCCCCCTCCAAACCTTCAGCATTGTTGATAGCAGCATCCAGGGCCTCCCACATGCTCAGCCTGATTTGGAGCTATGGAGATGGAGCTCAGGCCCAAGTACACACGCTGCTTCCAGGCTGCCCTGCTAGATTATATTTGTAGCCCTTAGCTCTTCTCTATTGCCTTCTACGTAAGAGGACAGTGTCAGAGGAGGGAAAGAATGCCCTGGCAGACGATTTCTTATCTGTTCAATTAAGGTAGCGATCATAATGAGGTCCAATGACTTCTCAATTAACGAATCAAGACACCCCACTTATGCTTGGTTTTATTAAAGTGAATATCCTGTGCTCAGGAGTGTCTAAGAATATATCAGGCAGATCTTCGTGTGAGAGAGACTTCACAGACAAGGGCTTTAGTGCCCACTTTAATTTCCCTGAATTTTTAAAAAGTTTTAGATTCTGTGTATGAAAGAAACACACAATGTGTTCTGTGTCTGACTTACTGAATTTAACACGATGGGCTTTTTAGTTCTATCACTGTTACCGATTTTTCTTTCTGTATGGCATGAGTTCATTCTTCTTTGACAAAATAATACTTCATTGTGTGCATGTCATATATTCTGTATCCATTCATCTGTTGGTGGACCCCAGCTATTGTGAAAAGTGCTACCAAAAAACAATGAGTCAGAAAGTGTCTCATATATGCTGACTTCATCTTCTTTCAGTTATATTCCCAGGAGGGATATGAGTTGTATCACATCATAGTTCTATATTCAGGTTTTTGAAGAAGTTCCTTGCTGTTTTCCCTGGTGGCCGTCCTAATTTACATACCCACTTGTAATTTGGAAGACTACCACTCCACCCCCAAAATTCGACAACATGCCAAAGTTGTCATTGGTGTATTTTCTTTAAGCACACACACGCGCGCGCACGTGCACACACACACACACACACACACACACGCACACATACACGGCATATTTGGAATCTCGGGGTTTTTTTTGATTCATCTTTTTTTTTCTGAGCTAAAGGTATTGAATATGTTCCATGTATTTATTGGCCATTTGTATTTCTCCTTTTGAGATCTTTCCATGTTATTTGTGTGTGTGTGTGTGTGTGTGTGTGTATACGCACATGCGTACATGTGGGTGTTACTTTATCATTCTTTTGTTTTTTTAAATATATTCTGGATATTAGACCTTCGTAAGAGGGATGACTGTCAATTTTTTTTCTCCCATTCTCTAAACACTTGCACTCTGTTGATTATCTCCTTGCCTGTTAAAGTGCTCTTCAATTTGATATAAATCCACTTATCAGCCCTTGCTTTTATTTCCTGTTTTAGTCCTAGACGGGGAAACCATCGTTTGCCTCAGTAGCTTGAAGTATTTCCCCTATGGCTTTACTTTGCTGATGTTGGGATTTAAGCTCTTATGTTTGATCTTTGGTCCCTTTTGAGTTGACGCTGATTCAGATTGAGAGGCTTGCCTTGTTTCTGCCCATCCATGAAGGGCTCCCCTTTACTCAGCACCATTTGGTGAAGAGATCTTTTTGCCAACATGAGTTTTTTAACACTTTCCCTAAGGATCAATTGACTGTAGATGGGTTTCTTTCTGTGTCTTATGTCTACTCCTGTGTCTGTTTTTGGTGCTTTACTTGTTCGTCCCCACCCCCATCCCAGCAGCCTGCTGCTTTTGTTACTGCATAACATCTTGAAATCAAACCAATGAGAGCTGTCATTATCCTTCTTGCTCAGGATTGCATTACCTGGTCAGGGTCATTCAAGTTTACTTAAGAACTTTAAGGCTTTTATTTATTTCCTATTGGGTATTATATTGAACTTCAAGTTGTTTTTTTGGTAGTATCACCATTTTATTGATATCAATTCCTTTGATCCATGGGAGAAAGGAAGGGGGCTCTCCATCTTCTATTATGTATTCTAGTTTCTTTCTTCATTGGCTTTCTTTGGCTGGTTGGTTTGGTTGGTTTGGTTTGATTTTTTTTTTTTTTGAAACAGGGTCTCAGTATGTAACTCTGGTGGTCATGGAACTTACCATGTACACCAGGCTGGCTCACAGAGATCTGCATCCCCAGACCTCACACGAGTGCTGGGATTAAAGGCACGCGCCAGCACACCTGACACTTGTTTTATAAATTTCATGTAAAGCTTTTCCATGTCCTTTGTTAGTTGGGTTTATCCCTAGGGGTTTTGGTGTCTTTTGCTTGTGGTTTGTTGTCTGCAGCTTGCTGGCTTGAGGCTATGAGGAACAGTATTGTTTGCCTGATTTGGTTCTCAGTCAGTGAGTCCTGTTCGGTGAGGAGAAAAGCTACTCTGATTTTTGTATGCTGATTTTGTACCATGGTGTCTTCTTGAGTTTTCACCTGTTATAAGACCCTCTGAGTAAGCGCTGGGAATTTCGAGGTAGAGAACCATCTGAGAACAGGGATAATTCGACTTTCTATTTTCTTATTAGTGTGCTGAAAAAAATTCTGTATGAGCAATATGAAGTAGCATGCTTCTCTTGTTTTCTGATGTTAGAGGAATTGTATCTCATTTTCTCTATTCTGTAGATGCTTGCTGTTTGGAATATAGTCTTTATTTTTTTTTAACAGAATTTGGAGTTTTATTATCACTTTTAGTGTATGTTCCGTATTTACCTGATTTTAGAGGATTTTATCATAAAATGTTGAATTTATCAGACTGTTTCTGCATCTATTAAGATGACTGACTTTTATACTTGATTAAACAGTTGTGCCTTATTATCTTAACTGATTTGCATAAATTGGAACATAATCGTATCCTTGGTATGAAACCACCTTGTTCATGTTTAATAATCATTTAATGTGATATTAACTTTATTTCCTAGCTTTTTTAAAACTTGGTTTCTCAAGACAGGATTTCTCTGTGTAGCTTTGTCTGTCCTGGAATTCACTCTGTAGACCAGGCTGGCCTTGAACTCCCAGAGATCCACCTGCCTCTGCTTTCGAGTGCTGGAATTAAAGGCGTGTGCCACCACTGCCTGGCAAAAATGATGATTTTTTTTCCATTATTTTTTCAAGACAGGGTTTCTTGGTAGCTTTGGAGCCTGTCCTGAAACTTGCTCTGCAGATCAGACTGACTTCAAACTCGCAGAGATCCACCTGCCTCTGCCTCCCATGTGCTGGGAGGATTAAAGGCGTGTGCCACCACCACCTGGCTTTCCTAGCATTTTACTGAGGATTTTTATATTTGTCTCAAAGATATTTGTCTGTAATTTATTAATGCATTAGTTTTTTTTAAATTTATTGTTGCATCCTTATTTTTGTCTAGTATATTGATATATAATCATGCTTTCAAAATACTGCCTATGGCTTGTGAATTTCATTTATATTTGTTTTAATATTCATTTTTTTCTTTTCTAATTTTATTTATTTGGGTCCTACTTCTTTTTAACAAGTCTGCTGAGAAAGTGACTATTTTGAGTCTCTTTTAAAAGACCAATTTTGCTTCATTGATTTTTGTATTGATCTTTTGGCCTCTATTTCATTTACTTCAGGTCTTACCTTTATTAATTCTTTCCATCTTAATTTTTGAATGATTCATTCTTGTTTTTTTAGGTTATTTATTTGGTACTTCTCTTTTAATGTAGGTGGTAGGTAGTCATAGCTATAAAATTTTCTCTTCACACTGTTCTCACTGCACTCCATGGGTTATATGGCGTGTTGTCTTTTCATCTTCATTTGATTCTCTGAATCCTTAAATTTCTTCTCTGACTTCTTTCCTGAACCCAGTGTACATTCAAACATTTATTCAATATTTGTGTGTTTGTATGCCTTCTATAGTTTCTCTTGGTGCTAATTTCTAGGTTCAGTTACGATCTAGGAAGATTAGGAAATTATTTGGATTTTTGTTAAGATTATTTATGGCCTGAAATATCATTGGTTTTGAGGAAAGGTCTCTGTGATACTTTAAAGGTGTGGACTGTACTGTTTGCTAGAATATTCTACTGATGCTTAGTAAGGCATTGGATCTTCATTGTGGTTTAATTGGGGTGTTGTATTGCCCTAATGTTCTGTCTTTTGTTTAAATGAGTGTTGAAATCACCCACTCTCACTGTCTTGGGGATTTTCTTTTTTTATTTCCTGTAGTGTTCATTTTGTAAAATTGGTATTCCGCTTTTCAGAGTAGACACAGATCTGACCTAGATGCCCATCAACAGATGAATGGATAAGGAAATGCAGTCATACTAGGGAAGTTGCTTCAACCACAGAGAATGAAATTATGTCATCTTAATGAAACTGGATAGATTTGGACATCAGCATACTAAGCAAAATTAGTAAAACTCAGATAGTAAAATGTTTTTCCTCCTGTGTGCAGAGTCTGTGCAGCGCAGACACACACTCACACACAAACATAGACATACATATGACATGAAAGCAGGAGACAGAGTAGTATGAACGGAGGGGAAAGTGATGGAATGGTAAGGGATGGAAGGAAAGGTAATATTACATGTTTCTCTCATATTCAGAGTGTGTGTGTGTGTGTGTGTGTGTGTGTGTGTGTGCATGCGTGCATGAGATAAAAGCAGAAGCAGCTTATCTAGAGGGAAGGGACCAGCAGGGGTACAATGAAGGGATAAATAGCAACGTACAATTGTATATATAGCACAAACCCATTATTTTATATATTAACTAAAAAATTCAAAGAGGTTATTCTTCAAGTAGTTGACTAAGTCATTACATCTTTTTGATAGATTATTGTCAAAAGCCAGCTTCAACAAAATTCGTATGTTCCAGGGTAGGAGCAAGAGGAAAAGGAACAGAGATATAAGAGAAGTAAAAACAGAAACACAGGACAGCATCAGGAGGGACTTACAGTGGATACTGAATCCTGAGTTCACCTGCGTTTATTTTCCATACACTTTAAACCCCAATACAAAACGCGGGGCAGAAGGCAAAAGACTGCTTTAACCTGACACAAAGGACAACCGGAACAGTCATTTGCTTTAATGCTTAAGACATCCAGCCATTATTTCCTGAGTAAAGTATTTGATGTTTGGGGCAGGAATATGCAGTGAAACCCATCCTAGACCAAGTATCTTGTGGGCAGCCACTCCATATGTCAAACCTCCTATTTTAAAAGAAGGAGCACAGGAGTACTCTTGAATTCTCTGACCTGTCATCAGGATGGAGTGGATCCACCTCTGTGGGCCACGGTAATGACCAAAACACCAAGCAACCACACTCTGGCTCAGGATATCTTGTTTTGTAGCCACACCTAGCCACAGCTGTTGCCAACAACTTTGAAAGAGCAAAAGCTCAAACTCTGACCTTCAGACAAGGTGGAACAGGCTCACTCTGACATATTATCAGTTTGAATTGATTTTCTTTTATTACCTACCAATTTCGGTTTGGATTCTCATTTCATTGGCTATAGCTTAGTTATTCTTAGCTTTGGGTTTCATTTCCATCTTCTGTCCTTTCACACCAAGACCGTGTGTATCCTTCTGTGGCGGTTTCTTGCAGCAAATAGTTTGGCCTACTTCTTTTAAAGGAAAAATAAACAATCTGCATAGGGTTATTATTAAGTCGTATATTCCGATTTTTGTCATTGTGTTGCTATATAAATCATATTTGATTCTCTCACAATTCTCACTTGCTTATATACTCTTCTAGTGAGATTTATTCTTTCTGTATTATCTCTTGTGATTGCATTTGTTTTGTTTTGTCTTTTGTGAGTAGAATTCATTTAAGTATCATATTAGTTAGTTTTCTTGTTGATATGACGATGTCATTAAAGGAGAGAAGGTTTCGTTTTGGCCCGCAGTTTGGGGGCGTTGTCCCCTATGATGTGGAAGTCATAGTAGCAGGAGTAGGAGGCAGTGGGTCACACTGCAAGAGGGAGTTGGGAAGCAGAGGGAAGTTAACGTTTTTCTTTCTCCTTGTCATTCAGTTCCAGACCCCACCCATGATACTACACAACTCACTTTTGTGGTAGATCAATGCTCTGTCTTCTATTAAATCTTTCCAGAAACATCCTCATAGAGACAGGTGTAAGTGCGTGGTGACTCAGAATCCAGTCAAGGTCCCAATGAACATTAATCACTCCAAGTGTCTTCAGCCATGCTGGTTATGATTCCTTTTCAGTTTTAAGTATTCTGGAAAAGATTTCTTCTTTGATTCTGAAAGATAATTGTGCTGGATATAGTAATCTACAATGACATTTATTTTCCTTCAGCACTTGAATCATATTATTCCATGCCATCTGGCCTTTAATTTCCCCTAAGCAATGTGCTATTACTACGATGGCTTTGCTATTTTATTAGTAACATGGCATGTTTCTCTTGCAGGTCTCAGTAATCATCATTTTTCTCCCTGTTCTTTCAGTACTTTATGTGCGGTGGGAGCAGTTCTTTTCGCTCATTGCCCAGGGATGTAGTGGGTTTCTTCTCTAAAGCTAGCCTGCCGTGCAGGGGGGTCACTTGCAAACCAAACTCTTTATGAATCTACAGCTTAGAGAAACAGCAGGTTTCTCCTGTAGCTAGGACATGAGTCTGCTATTAGCATTTAGAGTTCTTGCAGGTCTTGGGCTGCACCTGCATCCCCACTTGTATCTGCCTAGCCCTCAGCGTGTTCTGTCTGGCCTGCTCTTCCCGTGCCTGGCACGTCGTTCTGTTTCTCTTCTCCCGCCTGGAATCTTCTCATCCTCCTAGTGAATTCTCACCCATGTTTCAAGACTGATCGTTGCCTCCTCTTAAAATCTAACCCATAACCTAACTGGAAGTTTTCCTCCAGCCGGATGAATGCCGTTCTTTGCGCTCCTCCCTTTGTGTTCATGGAAGGAACACAATCATTTATGAGTCATTCCCGTGGAACACAAGACAGAGTTTCCACTGCTTGTGCTTCTATTTCCTCATATGCAGCAGGAACGCCAGCTCCTGACAACACACTTCATGTGTATCTGTTCAATAGTTGAATGACCATAGTACTCATATTACAGCCTACACCTACGTACAGAAAGGGTGAGAATCCCAACAGGCAGCAGTGTCTCACTGCCTTGCTCCCATCATCTGCGGAGTCAGCCCCCAGCTCAAAGGCAAAGCAGAACAGCCTTCTTCTGATGCAATCTGAAAGGTCTTAAGAAAATACTCCCTGTCCTACTGAGACTCCAGATATTAGAAAACAGTAGTGACAGAGGTCCAGAAAGATCTGAGTTTGACGAGGAACAGTCCAAAAAATAAAAATAAAAAAGACATGAGAACTGAGCCTAGATGTCACATGGTACGGGACCAAGGCCATATTGGGTTACATGGGTCAGTCTTCTAACAATGAGTACCACCTCCTGAGCTTCTGGTGCACGAGAGCCCTGATACAGCAATGAAGAGTAAGCATGTTTCCTGTAGTTTCACTGGCATGTCCTAGCTTCTGTAGGATAGGCCACATTTAGATAGGATCCACCTCTGACTTCTCCAGAACATAGAGTAAGTCTGTCTCCACTAAAGCTGGTCTGTTATAAAGCTCACTCTCGTATCTCGAACTTAATTCCAGCTCCTGAAAGAGTGTAAATATTAACAGTAGTAAAATACACCACTGGGCTCATTATCTTTTGTGTAATCCAAATTGACTTACATGCATCTTCCGAGAACTGCCCATAGCTTGTCACCCATGAGCCCAGCAGATCTTTCCTGTCATCATGCCACCTCCCCTTGGCTGGTTTAAGAGGACAGGGTTTTCTCAGCATCTGATAATAGTGTAGGGGATAGAGAATATAAAAGGGGCGGGAGGTATAAGCCCAAAGTTGTAGGCTTGATCACACCATGCATTGTTGTGCCCACCTCCATCCCTAAGGGGGAGAGAGCAGCTTCCTGAAGAAGCCTCTCCTCTTGTCTGCCATGCCCCGACTGGCCAGTCTGTCATTTGTTAATTTAGCTGCTGTCTACTGGTGCCTGGCAGGAGCTGGGTGCTGACCGCTGATAATGGGAAGGACAGATGGGTCTACTGGCGAGGATCTTCTGCCTGACTCCTCTGGGCCTTTGGGAAGTAGAAGGTGACAGTGCAGCCCTGCCATGCAGGGAGAGTGCCATGCAGACAGACACACCTCCAGCAGCTGTGCTGGGACTTCACCGGAGCAGCAGTCTGCAAGTGGCTGTTGTCTCCTGAAGGAGATGCCGATGCTTCTCAACCAGTTTGTGTCCCCCGGATTTTAAGGAGTCCCTAGGGTGCTTAGCTAGACACCCATGCAGATTACGTGATGCCTTTTGTGGGAAGTCTTATTGGTGATTTTTTATTGCAGTCTAAGTTTATGTAATTTGCTATCAAAAGGCTTTAATGCAAAATAAATGGAATTATTAGTTAAGAAAATAAACAGCCAACAACAGCTACCAAAAGTACTTTCCCAAGAGTCTTCCTTTGTGTTCTGTATAAAGACCAGAGAGGTTTTAATTTCACACACTTCTGCCATATACCATTCTGCCAATTGGTGATCCGTGTTTCAGTCTCCGGGGTGGGTTTAACCCACTACCCTGACTTGCTGCTGTAGCAGGTTTTGGGCAGGGACATTAGCATCAGAGGTTCCTCTCTCTGAAACCCTAACTGGGTTGGCTGCCCTCTGCAGAACCTTCTTTGTGTGCCCCAGGAAGGCCTCTGCCAGTCTGGAGACAGATGTGATTTAGTCATGTGACTAAAGGGAGCCATTTATTCAGCTCAATTATGTCTCACACTTTACTAAAGAAAGTTCAGGTAAGAAGTGCGAAGCCAACTACCACACCCATGCCAGGTTATAGTCCTGTAACAATTAAAGATAATTTATTTTAAAAGTTGAAAGTTAAGCTGAAGGTGGAACTGGAAGAACCCCCCTGTGCAGTTGTTGTCGGTGTGTTCTGTTTGCTCCTTCATAGTCTGGATACCTTCTCTCCATCTCTTACTCTAGCGACGACAGGAAAGTTGGCACAAAAATGTCCTACCATTTTACCTCCATTTAGAGATCCCAGACCTCATGGCTTGTCTGTCTGTTTATATAATACTAGATCAAAGACGGGGCTGGGGGACTTCAAGGTTATTAGGAATAGGATGGGGCTGTGATTTGGGGAAGAAATCTAAAGCATTACTCGAGGTGTGATTATTATTATCAAAGAAGTGAATTCAGAGGCTGGAGAGATGGCTCAGGAGTTGAGAACACTGGCTGTTCTCACAGAGAACCTGAGCTCAGTTCCCAGCACTCACATGGCACCTCACGACTCTCCATAACTCCAGTTACAGTGCATCTGATGCCCTCTTCAGACCTATATGGGCACTAGGTCTGGATGTGATGCACAAACTAACATATAGGCAAAACACTCAGACACATAAAATAAACCAGTCTGAAACAAAGTTAATTCAGCTTTACTGGAGTAGATCAAAACTGAGAAAGTGAGAAGCGGGCATCCTTTCTGAGGCGTTGCTACAATTCAACGAAGGCTGAGCTCTCTGGAGGGAGGCTGGCCACAGGTGTAAGGCAGCTTCTGCCCAGAAGGCTATGGCCACACACTAAGCTCAGAGTCCTTCTGGCTTCCCTGGGCTTTGTCTGGATGCCAGATGGCACTGCCTCAGTCGACTGCATTGCCTGTAATTTAGGTAGCATTCTTCATATCAGTGTATTTGCTGTCTCATTAATTTTAACTTATCCAAAGCTTTTCCTGGCCCAGAAGGCTGAAGCTCAAGCTGTGTGTGGAAAATCCTCCCGGTAAAATACATCAGGGTAAGACAAGAATGAAGATCAAAGTTCCCTGAAGTTAAACACTACTCTCCGTTTTCCTGGGACACAGGGATGCTTGCTCGGTGCCCTTCTGCACCTCGTAGGATTTGACAAGGTTGGAAGGACAGCTCTTAAACTTATTTCTTGTTTCTGTTTTTAGTGAAGTCATTCACTAAAAGACTATATACACTGGAAAAGATGACTGTTTTTCAGTCTTTTGGAGAGACTAGATTGGACAGCAGTTTCTCTGGTTTGAATGAGTAGCACTTGCCTGGGAGTCTTCCCTTTCAATGATTATGACATTGTTATTTTGAGCCCTGGCTGAGGTGTGTATGTGTGTGTGTTTATACTATTACTTGTTAGTAGACAGAATACGGGGTTTTATTGTAATTTTTCACATATTTTGTCATTATAATTTATTTTAGTTCATCGGATTCATCTCGCTTTATGCCTTATGTGCGCATAGCCCTGTTAGCATTCCCAGAAGTGTGCTCATGGTGTCAAACTCCTATCTCAGAATTCAGTCATCTGGCATAATTAGATAAGCACTTTCACTTTGCATCGGAGAGCTGAGAAAGCTTTTCTTCGGGCCTCTAGAAATCAAATTTGGATAGATCCCTATGTTGTATCCCTTCTCCCTTTCACGATGTAGTCATTTCCCGGTCTTCTTTGTTTAATTCTGCTCAAACTCATGACCTGCACCTCGAAAATCCTGAGCGTAAGAGAACTGAGGTTTCTGCAGCTGGCACATTTCGGGGAGACTTTGAAGGGTGGACGAATGTGTTGAGGCTCTTTGTATAACTGTCTAGATATGTTCTACCCCTTCGCTGTAGGAGCAGGGGAGAAGTTACCCAGGGCACAGGGTGGCTTATTAAGCTTGTAAGAGTGGTTTGCGTGCCCGTGTGCTCACGTTTTCTGTTTTGGTGGTGGTTTCATAAGTGTGCCCACAAATTCAAAACTCACATTTTCTGCATGAAATGTGTACAGTTTATAGTACAGCAGCTGCACCTCAGTGTGGCTGTGTGAGATGCACAGACATCGTCAGCTCTTAGCTCTGTACACTTGTGTCAGAAATGGTGTTAGGAAACCTTTGGAGTCTGTGGTTAAGACTTCAAAGGGTATGGCCCTGGTGAGGACTTAGAAAAAGCTACATTCCTCTCTTTAAAAGTGTGCCCACAGAGTTTTACCTAAAAATTTAGAGGTTCCTAAGGCTAAAAGCACAAACTAAGATACCTATAGAATTCTTCATAGTCTAGGAAGCTGAGGCCAGTTTACTACGTGCATCCTCCAAGAAGATCCCCGTTGTTTGTCTACGCAGGTGATTGAATTCTCATGTTGGATGAATGGTCGTTATTCTTGGCAAGTGTGGCTTAGTGATCCTCTTACACGCCATGCTTTTATTTTTATATTTTTTACTTTTTCATCTTAATTCTGGAGAGGAATTTAACTATAGGTATATTGGTCTATCACTACCATTAGCAAAATGAGGTTAAAGTGATATTGATTATACAATTTCATTGCTCTGAAAATGAGCAATAATAACATAATGATTATTGGACACTTCTATTACCATTGTTGTCAGCCAGTTCATAAAATTTTACCTTCAACACATTAAACAAAATTCAGGATCAAAATACCAATCTCACAGTTGTATCTTAGAAGGGCAGATTCGAGACCAGGCAGTTTTGATTTGTCAAATGATTTTAGATTCTCACATGCTTCCCAAATAATACCAACTGGAATTTACCCGCACCTTAGGGAGAATCAAGGGTATATGCCTCTGAAAGGACATGTAAATAACCAGGTATTCAAGTATGACATACTGCTTCTACAAGCTGATGCTTATAGTATTTTAAAAATCCTTGAATTTCGTAGAAGTGCCGCATTTTCTCACCAGGATTTTAGTTTAATTAAATACTACGAAAAGTATTTGATGTGACCATTTCTTATTTTTTCTCCAGTATTTTTTTTTTACCATTTTTGCATTGTCCCAGAATTTTATAGTGGGGGTTGGGGGTCCCTTCTAAGTTCCACTCATGAGCCGAGCCTTCAGATCTTCCAGAGAGAGAATGAGAGCTGTCGATTTGTGTCCGGTAGGTTGTGTGAGGAGTGTTTGCAAGATTAGCAGTTGTGATCTTCCAGACAGAGAATGAAAGGTGTCAATTTGTGTCTGGTGGGTTATGTGAGAAGTGTTTTCAGGATTAGCAGCTGTGAAGGAATTAAGGCATCCCAGTGTGGAAGAATTAAATTGCTCCACCCAAAGAAAAGGCCCTCAGCAGAAGGAACTTTCAGACCTGGAGGGCTGTAAGACATGGGGCTGTCTTCCTCTCATGACTGGTCATTGAATGCATGTGGGTTCGGGAAGAGCCCTGGCAGTAGCTAAGCAAGCTCTTTGGCTGTAGGGAGCACCCAAAGAAAGACTAAGTTTAGAGTCACCTGCTAAGAGTAGCCCCAGAAGATGGGAAGATGGTGGCCTCCATGTCTTCATTGTCATCTGTTCACTGCAAAGGCTGAGGTTGAGATGGAGCGGGAGATCTCAAGTGTAGTCCTGATGGAGAGAGAGGGAAGGAGGGAGGGAAGGAGGGAGGGAGAGAGGGGGGGGAGGGAGAGAGAGAGAGAGCTGAAGGAAAATAGCCAGTCTTAAAAAAAAAAACATAGGTTAACGGGGCAGTGGTGGTGCACACCTTTATTCCCAGCACTTGGGAGACAGAGGCAGGTGGATCTCTGTGAGTTCTAGGCCAGCCTGATCTACAAGAGCTAGTTCCAGGACAGGCTCCAAAACTACACAGAGAAACCCTGTCTCAAAAAGCAAAAAAACAACAACCAAAAAAAAACCACATAGGTGTTAGTGTTAATCTGATAGTCATCTGGGATGACCGAGGGTTCATGCATTTTCATTTGCTTTGGGAAACAAATGGAATATGGTTCCGGAGACAGATTTGTGGAATTTCTTCTTAAACAGATTTATAGAAATTCTAATAAAATAGAAAGAATTCTATCTGAAGCTCATGGCCTGAGGTTATTCAGACTCTTGTAGCCCCGACGAAACTTGCATGTACATGATTCTGGGGAGAAAGCCTGCATTGTGTTTCCTAAGTGTGGCTCCATGCTAGGACCTCAGAGATCCCTTTATTGGTTTGTCGTTTTCATGTGTTCAACACAAATTGGTGTTCACTATCAGGCAATGGAAAAATATCAGGAAACAAGACATTGCTCTTTAAAAACTCACTCTGAGAATTTTGACCCATATATGAGGTTGCGTACATCCAGAAATAGCAATCCATAAATAGGTAGCATGCCTGGCGTTGATAAGTGACATGGAAAGGAAAAAATCCTGGGTAAAGAGGTAGAAAATGAAGGAGTGTGAGAGCACTGCTAGGGGAACTTGTGCAGAAGTTAGAAGAGAGGGAGTCAGCCCGGGGAAGGCCTTTTACTCATGGGCGAGACAGTGACAGGTTCAGGGGTTCTTGCGGGAACCTTCTCTGAATGCTTGAAGTCAATATGGAGGCTGTTGTGAACAGGGCAGGCACTGAGAGGGGGGAAGAGTGAGGGACAAGGTCAGGGCTGCAGCTGGAGGCCTGGTCACACGGGCTGTGCAGACTTTGCAGGGGCCACGCTTGATCCTGACCTGGAAAGCTATCACCGGGTCTTAAGCGGTAGTAGTTGGGACGCAGTAACAGCTGTAGCTGACAGCCCCCAGAGGCTGACTTCTAGGGTCAAAGCTGACTGCAGTGAGACCATCAGCTGGCGGACAGGGAGTAAGGGGCATGATCGCAGCACTGTGTGGGGTGTAGCAGTGCGCGTAAGAATTCATCGTGTTCTGTGTGGACAGATAAATTTCTAAAATACATCTCTCAGAGAAAGTAATCCACCAAGGACGTTAGCCACGTGCAGGTGATTTCATCAAGAGCCAGTGGTAAAGACTAGAGCAGAGGAGAGTGGAGTTGGGGCACCATTCCTGGCGAAATTCAGTGGAGTCGGGGCACCATTCCTGGCGAGATTCAGTGGAGTCGGGGCACCATTCCTGGCGAGATTCAGTGGAGTCAGGGCAACATTCCTGGCGAGATTCAGTGGAGTCGGGGCACCATTCCTGGCGAGATTCAGTGGAGTCAGGGCAACATTCCTGGTGAGATTCAGTGGAGTCGGGGCACCATTCCTGGCGAGATTCAGACTAGGAAGTGACAAAAGCGACGCAGCAAAGTTGAGTAGAAGTCAGACCTCAGTAAGAGTCCAGACTCCACTGAGATGACATTATCCAAGTAGGCCTCATATTCTCATTCTGGACCCAGATTCCCACCTACATAATGAGTGTGAAAAAAACCGCAGTGAACAGTAAAGACTGAAGGCAAGCCAGCTATGACACCCGCAGCTGCCAAGAGCAGAAAGCACAGATAAGTCGGTGCAGTGAATTTCTGGAAGCACTCGAGCCCACAGAGGCAGAGTGAACCTATTCCCCTTCAGGGAGCTCACCCAGCTCTGAGCAATGGCATGGTTTGAACCCAGGTGTTCTAGCTGGGGAATTAGATTTGGGCATACCGTTCTAAAGTGATCTCATGAAGTGAAGAACCTGGAAAGGCAGGGAAAGTACTGAGATGGATCTCTCACTTCACCCGGATCTGGAATACAGTGGCCATTGTTTTTACATTCGTTTTAGAGTAGCAACCATACTCACCCCCTTTCTCCTTAGAGCTGGGGTTACCTACCTGCCTGCCCTCCTTTGGGCACTTCTTGTTCTTGCTTCTTCTTCTTCTTCTTTTTTTTTTTTTTGTTTTGTTTTTTTTTGCATCAGCTCGGAGATACAGGGTGTCTCTTGAGCAAATCATCTGCTTGAAGTTGTCACCTTGTCAGGTGTCCCGAGATCATGCTTAGCCTTAGTCATGGCCATCATTGATCACTGATTACTGGCCCTCTTTCTCCCAAAGATTTGCCTAGTACTTGGCCAAGTTAAATTAACTCCTCCTCACAGAAACATCTAAATTGCATGAGACTCTTACCAAATACTCTGTTTTCCTGGGAGAGAAGCACACCTCTTGACTGATGGTTCAGAATGCAATCACAGGCTATGAGTAGTCCATAAGTCACCATTAATTCTTTAACTATGAAAATATGTAGAACTGGGGAACACAAGGCATTCCTAGAGAAAACTGTCTGGAGAAGGCCTGGATTCATTTACCAAAGAAGTGTATGTACTTGGCCACCTGGATACTGACAGGTTGCCCGGACAGTCCTGTTTCCTTCTCTGTTTAGCTCCAGGGAGGTTTCCATGTGGGCCATTAATGATGTCACTGCTGTTTTATGAGCCACCGTGCTTGCTATGCCTTATGGCGCATGTTACAAAAGGAAATGGAAATGCAAACTTAGTCTTGGTGGAACCCCAAGTCTAAAGTGTGAAGCCAAAGAAAAGAGCAAAGGATGTGTAAGAGGTACAGCCCTTGGGTCTCAGTATGTCCCTCTTTTCCTGAGACAGCAACATTCTTGGGACTGAGTTCAGTGTCCCGGAGAGGAACTAGAAGATAAACTCAACGAAGAGAATAGTTTTCATGGAAGCCAAAGACCCGAGATTTATCTTAGGAAGTCCAGAGGGACTTAAATTTAGTTCTTGACTGAGGAAATGGGCTTTGGAAGCAAGTCTTTGGGAAACTAGAGTCCCTTAAAGCCGCAGGTTCAGTGTTCTCTGACATGGGCGAGCAGCCTTCGAATCACGTACAACCTGCCTGGCTCTTCCTTCTCCGCTCACGTTCCAGGTAAGGAGCGTTTTTATTTTTGAAATCCAGGTGCACAGTCAGGAGAAGGGAGAAAACAGTGACACCCATCTTTTTAATGAGTCTTGCTGCTGGAAGAGAAATTAGCATCACCCTGAATTTTCTGTGATGTCAGTTAAATGAAGGTGTTTTATAGCGCTTTACAACAAATTAGAATCAACCAAATTGGAAATAAGCCTGGCAGCTGGGTTAAGTAATCAGGTAAGTGGCCAGTTTTGCTATTTTTGCTCTGAGCAGAAGACAGAATTTGAATTTCTAATGTCCCAGAGGAACGGGATTCACACATGGGGAGCCTGGGTCCTAGGGCAATTGTTTCAAGTGCTGGCAGGCAGCGCATGCCCGCTTTGGAGTTGGTGTACAACCTGCTAGCCACTCCCCTGGAAGTTGGCTTTCGTGCACATGTTTGTACAGCAGAGGACACAGAGCCGTCTGTTTGGCTGAACGTTAGAGAGCAGCCAGCCTGGAAATAGATGTCCCAGAACAAAGCAGTAAATCACCACATTAGCCAAGAGAGCTCGATGAAAGGAACAAAATTCCTGTGACAACTCTACAGCCTCTCGTGATATCACCCAAATCAGTGCTTCCATTAGACCGTTTTTATGTCTTAAGAACACAAGCGGCCGTCTTCCCTCTCTGCAATTTGTGTATAGTCAGAGTGTCCTGACATAGTAAACACTGCCTTTCTTTGGTGGGCCGTGGTTTGGAGCAGGAAATCTCTCTCCGTGAGCCAGTAGTTCTTAGGCAAATGACTGATAATTTTAGTATCTAGAATCTGTTCATGAAACGTGGTGAGGCTAGCCTCATGGGTGTCAGGGGCCTGGGCTGTGACTAGGAGGTGTGTACTTGGGTCCAGTCGCCTGTGCTAACCGAAGGAAAGAGGGGGGGTGAGTAGAGGGGAATGGGCGTGGGTAAAAACGAAACCTCATTGCTCAGACTGGAACTTGCGAGAGGGCAGTAAATGCCAATAAAATTATGCTTATAATTGTGATTTATAAAGAGAAATAGGCCCTATCAAGTTGGTCATGTTCACTTTGCCCTCCTTTATAGCTAACAGATTAAATGAAATAAATCTGCAGAAAATTCTCATATCTGGGTTGATTCCTGTGTCGACCACAAAGACAAACAAAATTTTCACATATTCCCTTCTGTCTTTTGCTTGAAACTCGTAGTGTGTTTCTATGTCTTCTCAGAGTCTCAGGTTTCAAAAAATTCAGAAAAAATTCAGATAACCAGCATCTGAATCAACTGATAGTTTTTCTCATGACATAAATATGACGGGTAGGACCCTGCCCCTGCTGTTTTGATTTTTGTTCTGGTAGGACCCTCTTTCCAAAGGCTCCAACTTGACTCTCAGCAGTTTATCCTCGAGGTTTGGGTGTGAAAAGGCAGCTTTCAATTTTCATCCTCTCAGCTTTTTGATAATTCTGCTCCTAAGTAGTACTTCAAGTTCAGCGGGCAGCTGGGAGAAAACCTGCCCACTACCATAGATATCCCAGAGCTCTTAGGGACCAGGGCCAACCTCTGATGGATCAGCTGACACTGAGATTAGATCTTCAGGGCTGAGCTCTGCACTGACAGCCTCCCTCTGTGCGTTGACCCTGGTCCACTAACTCAGGTGTTCAAGGTGACACATCACCATAGAGACGGATGGATCACTGTGCCCTGAAAGCACAACGACCTGCCTGAGTTGGAAAGGTCATCTGCCGTGTTGGGCAGCGTGATAAAAAACGGGTGCAGAGACTTGCGTGGATTTATAGGCCAAGAGCTCCAAGCTGCTGACTGCTTGTTTCCTAGAGACGTTTATAACAAGCCCCTCCTCTTCCGCACCGCCCTCTCCAGGCTAATAATTTTCTTAGTAATGAGTTTTTAGAGAAAGCAACCAGTTGAGGCTCAGGAGCTGCTATCAGTTTTACTTCCCATTAGAAAGTAATTTCAAATTTTATTACAGGAAATGCAGGGTTGATGTACAGTGATTAATCCAGATGCTCACAGATAGGCGGGGACAGAAATGATATAAATGGGCTCGGAAAGTGTCTGTATGAAAGCAATTTGGTCATTTATGCGGACTTTGTAATGCCTGTGAAAGAAATGATTTTGCAGTTTATTGCATCATTAGTCAAATTTTCCAAATCATCGATGTGAAAATCCAGCATTATTAGAAGTAACGTGGACACTGTTTCTCTGTGTTTCTATTTTGCAGTGGCTGCTAATTTACAGAAGATTGTAGATGACCCCAAAGCTTTAAAAACCTTGACATTTAAGTTGGTAAGTGGGAAGGTGGGAACGGAAGTAATGTTTTTGTCATGCCGATACCCATGGAGAAAATAACATCATCTCATACCTATAATTTTGTTGCTGCTAGATTTGGGGAGGATCACATTTTGTATTCGTTAGTTGCCTCTGCCACATTGGGAACGTTTTTCTGACCATGACTGGAAACTCTTGCTTCGTGAATGTAGGTCTTTCATCTCTCATCATACCATAGACTGTGAGTGACCCTTTGAGACTCTCGAAGCCCGTGGGTACCATTTTGCTCCAGAATCTCTCTGCATTGCACCCTGACCATACAAACAAAATTAAGCTGAATTCAAAGCACCCGTACAGAAGATTTCCTGGGTGAAAGCAGGCAGTTCTAATCTTTAAAAATAGAGGCTGATCATTGTGTAAACGGTTCAGGTAATTGGAAACACTGCAGAACAGCCCACTGAAGGCTAGTGAAAAGATCCAGCATTCCATCCCCACCCTGAAATCGTGCCATCACAGTTTTGTAGAGACTAGATGTCCTAACAGTTTTTATGCAGAAGCACATTTTAAATCTAAGGAGAGGTGGCTGCAGGACATGGAACAGTAGGCATTCTGGGGTGTCTATGAAGCAAGAGTGTAGGAAGTCGAGGTCATCAAGACTGATACAGCTCCAAGAAATTTTAGCAAGCAGCGTATTCAGGCAGAATAAAGGTACATAAATTAATCTCATCAAGGGCCAGTCAGAATGCCACAAGCAACTTAAGCCCTAGAGGACCAACATGTGACGACGCACAGCTAATACTGATGGCCTGCCTTTGTTGTTTGTTGTTCCTGGTGAAAATCAAATGGAAATTCTGCATGGCCACAACTGCGTCATGAATAACCACAGTAAATGCGAGCCTGGTGTTAATGAAGTGTCACTGCCTTGCTTCTCGTAGCATTTCAGAGAGCTAGCATGTGCGATCAAATAAAAACATAAGGGTGCTCACAGGGTAGGTCTGGTAAGAATAGAACACTGTATTCATTAGAGAGCATACTCTACCAGACACAGAACTTAGCTTTAGGGCTGTCTACTATCTCACCTCTACGGTGTTTGAAATTTACCTGCAATTTTTCTGAATGTGTTTTATTCATATGAGAAACTGTACCCCGTGTCAGCATTTCAGCCTCTTCTGAATATCCTTATTGGGGTGAGGTACTGTCTGAAGAATGTTTCCCTCATTTTTGGATGTCTGGAGAGAGACGGTCACTTGAAACTTTTGTGCCGATCCATCCCCAGCACGTGTGAACTTCCTGCTTATAAAATCCCTCAGGAAAGGTGTCTTAGAAACAGTAGGAGCAGCTCTGCTCTCCCATCTCTTCTTCTGGTGAGCCCTTGGGATTTCTGGATTCTTTCTCTGTTCTCTCTCACGTGCTCCGCACCTCGGTAAGAGATACTGCTCTGCTTCCGAGGACTTTCTTCCAGACAGCAGTTCCTCAGTGCCCAGGTCTGCATGCAGAACCACAGCTCTAGCGAGAGTAACCTTTCTGTGGTTCCAAAGTGCTGTGAGGACGTGAGTGCCTCCCTTCCTTCCTCTTCTCAAGCCCTCATCCCTGATCATCACGCAGAAGCCTTCTCCAATCTCATGCCCTGTGCACCGGCTACACTTCCTTCTGCTGCCCAGATTCTTTACATCTTGGAAGTCTGAGGCCTGGGTCACATAGTAGATGTTGCAGATTCAACTGTGGTCTAGCTCAGAGCCCATGTTTAAAATACCGTGTTCCCTTTCAGAGACACCTCCCCCCCCAAGCCCTTGCGTTCATAGATTTCTCTGCAGATTCCATGAGGTGTTTGCTCTGCTTGAGATGGACTCTGTACCTTCAGGACTGAGCATTGCTGCACAGAAGAGTCCTGGAAGCAAATCCCCTGCCTCAGATAGACAGGAAGCAGTGTGGGTACTCTCAAAAAAAGTAAGTGATAGTGTTTCTTCCAGCCGTAGCTAAATCAAACCAATCTCAAGAATGGCCTTCTGTTCCTGTCTTCACTCTCTGCCCAGTTCTTGTTAAGGCCTGAGTAGTTTCTTTGTTGTTATCAGCAGCCAGCCAGTTTAAGACCCACTCCACAGAGCTAAGTTGAACCACGGGTAGCTAGATGAAACTCAGGGATTCAGATGCATTGGCCTTCATTCATTAATTTGGCTATTTTATTTGAAGAATAAAAGATCAAAGCATCTCGGCAGTGGTGTTTCTCATGGCTGCTGCTGTTGTTCAAGGTCCTTTCATCTCTCTGCTGTTTACCATGATTCTAGTCCTTAGGAAGATGCCAGGGGCTGCGAATTGCCTGGAGAACAAAGGGCTTAACCACCTTGCTTTTTTCCCTTGCTGAACTCGTGGGCCCCTCCGGGTCCTTTAAAAAGCCCCGACGCCCAGGTCACTGACCAGGTTTTCTGCTTGTGCAGTCCAGGCTTGTAGAACTTGGAGGGCACTCCTTAATGTGCAGAATGCCAGCTGGAAGCACTCTCTCTATAGATTGATCAGTTGCATTTCACTACCACCATTACCACCACAGCTTGGTTCGCCTTCCATTCTTACCTTGTGTTTCTAATCACTTAGGAAATCAGTAGTATAAATGCCAAAGTCGGTGCCTGCCTTTTGTCGTTAACACTCAGGAAGTAGAGGCGGACAAACTTCTGTGAGTTCAAGGTGGATTAGGGGCTACAGTAAGACTCTTACCTCATAAATAATTATAATCAATCAAACAAATGGCCCTTTTCTCATAAATATCAATGAATGAGTGAGTGAATGAAGTTGGGTTTTACTTTTGTTCAGTAAGATCTTTAACCTTCTTTGACAGGTATGGTTTTCCTGTTGTCATGTCCTGGGCTAGGGATCAGCTTTTTCTCTTCTTTTAAGGGAGTGCTTCAGCCTGGAGGCCATTTCTGCTTCAGCATTTCAGTATCCTGTGTCCCTGAGTTCGACACAGCCACACTGCTTTAGAATGGTTATTTTTTTTTTAATTAGCCACCCCGCGGTTCTGTAACGTGGGTGAATTTTGCTGCTTTCCACGTGGAATTGTAAAAATTGTGTTAGTGAAAACGTGAATAAGGTATGTTTAATTTGCCCTTGAAAAAAAACATAAATTGGAGTGCATGTAATTAGCATCCAGTTGGCCCCCATTTACGTGAGCAGTGTAGATCCTCGTTGCGGAAATGTAATGCCATCATGCACATGGCAGATAGAGATCTCCTAAGCATTTTGATGATTAATAACTAAGGGGCTTATTTCTAGAGGCTCTCAGCTTAGGACTACTTGACTGCATTATTTCCTGAAATGCAGGTAAAGTGAAGTCAGAAACAGAGAAAACTGTTGAGAGTTTTAAATTTTTCCCCTTTTTGGAGGAGGACAAGGGTGAGATGGGAGGGACTCGCCTACTCAGATGGCCCATGTGGCAGCCCCCATTTCTTGCTGAGACTGTCCAAAATGTCGACCTGATAGAGACCACAGAGGTGGCTTTCAGAGCTTCATATTCTGCAGTAACTTCCTTCTTTCTTTAAATGAACATACAAAGTAGTAGGTTTCATTATAATATACTCATATGCGTGTATCAAAACAGTCTCTTTCTTATTAATCACCCTCTGCCACTGCTTTCTCTTTAAACTCTCATTTATTTCTGTTTTGGTTTCATGTTTGTGTCTCTGTCCACTGCCATGCGTGCATGTGTGTGTGTGTGCATATATATATGTATATATATACATACACTGTGCATAGAAGAGAAAGCATGGTGTTTGTCTTTCTGAAATTGGCTGTTGTGAATAAAGTATCAGTGGACTTGGATGTGTGAGTATCTCTCTGGTATGTTGACTTACTGTCATATGGTATCTACCAGGAGTATTATAGATGGGTAATATGGTAATTCTAAGGCACATATGTTTGGATTCTGAGTCCCCAGTGGGTAGGAGTATTTGAGAAATATGAATGGTATATTCTTATTGGTGGAGGTGTGTTGGGGGGGGCTTTTTAAAAGCCTTCCATCATTTCTGGTATGTTCTCTCTCCCTCTTGCTTGTTGAGCTCTTCCCGTCTCCATGTCTTTGTCCTGCTCTCATGGCCTCTAACCCTCTGAAACTAGAAGCCCACTAAATACTTTTATAATATGCTGGCTTCTTGGCCATGGTGGGTTTTTTTCACAGCAATAGAAAACGAAGACAAAAACCCGTCCCCAACCCCGATGCTGTTTTCTGCAGTGGCTGCACAGGTTTTCATTCCAGTGCATGAGGGTTGTTCTTTTCCTGTATCCTTGCCCACACTTACTCTTGTTTGTTTCCTTGATGCTGGCCATTGTAACTGTGCTGAGATAAAATCTCAAAGCAGTTTTAATTAGCATTTTCTTAATGATTAAGGATGTTTAACATTTTTCAGATATCTATTGACTGGTTTGAGATTTTGTTATTTAGCTTTTGTCGTTGCTTGTGTATTCTGTATATGAATTTTTCAGATATCTATTGACTGGCTTGAGGTTTTGTTATTTAGCTTGTATCGTTGCTTGTGTATTCTGTATATGAATTTTTGTATACTGCATCATTAGCACTTTATCTCTTCCCATTCTGCGTGATGTCTCTTCAGTCTCGTAATTGCTTGCTGTGCAAAGATTAATTTTGTAGAATCCACTTGTCAGTTCCTTAAACCTCATTTGGAAGCTGCGGTGCACTTAGTGTGTAGGTAGGCATCCGAGAGTCCCCGTGACCCTTCAGAAGGATTCCGGATGTCACAACACTTTCAGTCCCTACGAAGATGGCATTGCATTGCCTTTTCCACTTTGTTGATCTTGGTACAAAAGTCATGATAGATAAATCTCACGATGTTGCCATAAATCAGGACAGACGCTTCAGTCCAGACTTCTAGTTACATCTCATCCCTGCAAAATGTCGAGTCAGTTTCACTTAGGACTGCTCCTAATGAGGCGTGGAGCAGTTCTGGTTTTATTAAGTTTCAACTTGAGGACGTGTCCATTTAATATTGTGTGTAATGAAATGGGGCCTATCATTCCTTTGGTATGCAGCGGAAGTGCAGCGAGGGGCTTTGGGAAAAGCCCTCATGAATAGCTGCTCGTCAGCCAAGACTCTCACTACCCTCCCACCCATAAAAAACTATTTTTACTAAAAATACCTGACAAACTGTTGTCAGATTCAGCCATTTTAGCAGACTTTTCTTTTAATGATAACAGTAAGATTGACAATTTAAAACCTGACAGTATTTGTAGTCAGTAATAAATTGGAATTTTCCAATGGAAAGGGGATTTTGGAACACTTGTATCTACTGCTATATGGCAGCCCCCTCGCACCCAGCGGCTTTTCCCATGAGATTACTGGTGGACCATATCAATGAGTATGGTTTGTTTACACTGGATAACATTCATATCGTGTCATGGAATAACCTTTAGAAGATCTATAAAACTGACGGCGCTTAAAAAATCATACACAGATCAGGATGCACTCAAAGGGCAAAGGGGACCGATGGGTTTCGGTGGAATGTTGTGCCGAAAGTTCAGTGCTCCTGTTTCCGACTCTGTGCTGTAGGTAACCTTTCAGAGTCACCACTGGGAAATACTCGATATCGTAGCAGACAGTGTTTGGAAAAGCTCCTGCAAACACTCCCCCTTTTTATGTGGAGCCAGGTTTGACTCCCTGTACTTCAGAGTGAGCGGCATAGAGTCATAGAACAATCCCAGAGGTGTGGGTGAGAATCCAGTTGTCTCCAAGCCAGTTGTTAAAGAAGTTTGCAGAGTCCTTTCAGTCGTCCCAGGGTTCTGTTATTGCTGCTGAGTCTTTGTGTGTGTGGGGGGGTGGTGGGAGGCTGTTGTTTCTCAGGAAGATTTTAATTTATGTTGCCATGGAATGAGTTCATTATTGGTTTTAATGAACTAGTCAGTAAGCATATATTTTAGAATTGTGTTTTAATTTGTAAGATAATATAATAAATATAAGCTACACAAACATGTTTTGAATGTGAGGTTCTCTTACTTTCTGGGACCTGAACCCAGAGCCTCATGCATGATAGGTATGAGAGGGACCTCTGAGACATAGCCTCAGACATTACTTTGAAATATTTAAACAGCATATTTTAATAATGTCAAAATATTTTTTCATTTTCTCAGTTTTAATTTCTGAGGCAGTCAGACTGTACAATCAAAGTTTCTGACATAAACATATTTTTGGAGTCTTTAGTCATGTAAGTAGTGCCGCTGAGTCCTACCAGAGTGAAGACCGTTTCCTGACAGGGCTGTGGTCCCTTGACTCTGAGTGTTGGACCATGGTCTCCTTGGTGCTTTGTAGATTAAGAAAGAATGAGATGAGCTGAGTACCACCTGGATTAGGGGCAGCGGCTGCATGGAAGGTGCCTGCATCTTAGAGAAGACCAGGATAAGGCTTTGTCCAGGAAACAGGCCAAGGCACAGCGTGGGAATTCGGGGAGACTCCCTGTGGGTGCCCGCGATAACTAAGGACCCACTACTAAACTGTCCCTCCCAGAAAAAGGACTTCATAGTTCTATTTTCTTTGAAGTCAGCTCAACCGTTGTACATATTTTGGTTGCATTCATCCTCGTTTCACCAAATTTTGCCATTCTTTTGATCCTATCTCTAGGAGCTCTGAAGCTCTTGACGGGCTTCACCGGCCAGCTGGTCATTTTGTCACCAGCTGTGGCAGTAGCTTTTCCTCAATTGCTGTCACTCGCCTGCTTACTAAACCCATGGTTTCTGCTGCCAGTCAGGGAAATTAAGAAAGAGGTTCATGGGAGGCAGGGAAGAAGAG
This sequence comes from Microtus pennsylvanicus, assembly GCF_037038515.1. NCBI lineage: Eukaryota > Metazoa > Chordata > Mammalia > Rodentia > Cricetidae > Microtus > Microtus pennsylvanicus. The sequence goes on from NC_134587.1 coordinate 14,194,640, forward strand.
GGAACGTGTCAGGGACAGAAGAAGGAACAGCCGTAATGGAGCAGGGCAATAAGGGGTGGGCGCGCTTCAGTCCCCAAGTGACAAATGTCACCAGGAAGTGTGCTGAACCGCCTGCTGTGCTGCACTTCAGGAAGAGAGGCGATGCGGAGACTGGAAACTGTCCTTCACTGAGTGGCACAGCTGTCAGGGGGTTAGAGGCGTCACTGGACAGGCACAACCTTGGTTCTTTGCTGTAAATGCTGCCTGATTTTACCCGCCGTCAAGGCACTGATTTGACATCAGCATAATTTACCCTGAACGTTATGTTAGAGACAGTTGGTAAATGTCTTCAGACATCTAAAATACAATTTGACTGTGTTCTTACTTAATGAAAAATGATACACTCGACAAAGGCAGGTTTCATGTACTGCTGTTTGAACATTGTACACACAGAGTGCACGCTTAGCAGGTTAATGGTGGTGTTTGCAAAGGGGTATAAGAAACTGTTGTTAGTTGACATCATTTAGCAGGTTTAACTCGGTGGTAGAGTGATTGCCTCACAAGCACAAGGGCCTGGGTTCAATCCTCTGCTCCTAAGGGAGGGGAAAGAATGCCCGAAATCATTTAACATGAATTGAATCATTCATCAACCTCCCTCCCTTAGCATTTCTGTAACCCCAGTTCTGATCAGTGTATTATAAAGTGAAGATGAAACTTAAAAACAGTGATTTCCTCCCAGCATGTGTGTGTCTGTGTATGTATGTATGTGTATGTATGTGTGCCTATGCGAATGGGCTTGTGTGTGTCTGTGTATGTATGTATGTGTATGTATGTGTGCCTATGCGAATGGGCATGTGTGTGTCTGTGTGTATATGTGTGTGTATGTATGTGTGCCTATGCGAATGGGCTTGTGTGTGTCTGTGTATGTATGTGTGCCTATGCGAATGGGCATGTGTGTGTATGTATGTGTATGTATGTGTGCCTATGCGAATGGGCATGTGTGTGTATGTATGTGTATGTATGTGTGCCTATGCAAATGGGCATGTGTGTGTCTGTGTGTATGTATGTGTGCCTATGCGAATGGGCACATGTACTGACGCCCATACATATACATGTATGAATAAAAGTAATGAATGGGGGTGAAAGTAACAAATTAGGCTTAATGAAATGATCTCAGTAAGCAGTGGCTTATTATCAATATCTTCTGATCTTAAAGTAATAGAGATAATAAAGTTTTGACACACTATGATTTGGGCTAACTTAATGTGATTAAAATGTGTTGAAATAATAGGAATAAAATTTGACTGAAGGAAAGGATTCTGTCACAATACAGTGTTAGTCATCTTTTGCTGAAACAAAACGTAGCTTAAGAGGAGAAAGTGTTTACTTTTGCTAACAGATTTGAAGGTTCCTGTTTGTTATTGGTCAGTCCCATTCATTGATCTAGGCCCGTGGTGGGGTAGCATATCATACTGAGAACACACTAGTCATATGAACCCCTAGTCATACGACCAGGAAACAAATAGTAGGGAGAAGTGGGCTGGAATCTCACTTTCCCTTTTTAAAGGCACCTTCCCAAGCACCTAAGAGGTCCCACTTCGGAAACTGAGGCGGGTAGAATAGGAATTTCATCCCTGTGTCTAGGTGGGCACAGGACTGTTGTGATGGATAGCGATCTCACCCCACCTCTGCTGTTTGATTTCTCAGAACGTTTATCACCCAGCAACCGTCATTCCCTGATGCGGTCCTTGGGGTCTCTTCTTAAAGAGGAGCCCGTGACCCGGAGTGGATCGTCCCTCACACAAGCAGGGTTCTGAAACCAGCCCTGACGGTTTCTTCTTCCTCCCCAGGCTTCTGGCTGCGATGGGGCGGAGATTCCTGACGAAGTGAAGCTGATCGGGTTCGCTCAGTTGAGTGTGAGCTGATGGACATCCCTTGCTGTCACCTCATCTATCACGCCCCTCCCCTTCCAGCCCCCTCTTTGCCTCCTTCCCCCCCACCCTCTCGCTCCCAATTCCCAACAAATAAGAAGATTGTGAAGAGGCTGGCTTCGATGAAGTGGGATAAAAAAATAATAATTTTTTAAAAACTTCTAGCACTCTGAGTTCTGCTTTATTCTCCAGCAATCCACAGTATGAGAGCAGGCGAATGCTACAGCTGCACAGATGTTGCTGATTTCTTTCCAGAAAGCTGTGTAATATCCCTAGCAGTCCACCTGGCTAGCCCGAGTGAGGCGTCTGAAACACACTCAGGTGGTCCTGTCTCTTGGTAACAAAAGGAGTGTTCTCTCTGAAGCCCTTTTGCCTTCTATTGTATTTCTGTTTAATACTTTAATTGTACATCTGACAATACTGCCTCTTTTATGTTGTACTTAGAAATTAATATACTTATAAAATTAAGATTTATTAGCCAAACTTGAATTCTAGTTTTAAAACTGACTGTGAATTTTATTTTTCATATATTTATGCTTTCCACGCCTTAGCGATGAGGGAAACCGTTTGGGTTATACGCTTCTTGCAGTTGATCTCTTGTTATTTAAACAAACTTTCCAGGTCGATCTTTGGAGTATTTGTAACTTCTAATTTTTGAAATGACCGAATTAAGGATTTGGATGTTTGTGCTTTCGGTTTGTTTGCCTAAAATCCAGTTCACAATCCAGTTCGTCTCGTGGGAGAGGGAGGTGCCTTGCAAAAAACTTTCATAGTACGAATGTGCCTGAGGCTGCTTTACTCTGGAATAGTCTCAGATCTAAAATCTGCACTACATGAGGTGGCATACTTAAATTTTGCTTCATCAGGACATTTAGGACACTGTAAACATGTTGCCATTCTGTTAGATTGCTGTCTATCCCCCTGTCTCTGATTCGGCTCTCCTGTGGTGATGGGATTTGATATTTTTAAGGTGATAAGAGTTACACCACCAGAACTGGAGTTCTACTTGAAACTCCGCGGCATACACAGATTGTGTGAAAAATAAGAGAAAGGGTTTTGTGCAATGACAAAAAGTTAAACTTGCTGTAAACGTTCAAGAATAAATATTTCCAACCCAAGAACCTTCTGCTTGACTATGTATTATGAACCTAGTAAACCTTAGGATTTTCAAATTTGGAGTCTACACCTTCAAGGAGGTGGTCTCCCGGGATGGTACCATTGCTCTTTCCTAGCTAACCCTAGATACGGCAGCTCTTCAATGTACTTTAAAGGCAAATATATATTACTAAGGGAAGAAGTTATTTATAATCGCCTTGTCATAATTGTTAAGGTGTTCTAGACCCATTTGCATACGATTTAATGTAATTCCATTCCATTCTATTGTTTACACAACTACTCAAAGATGACTGCAAAGGTAAAGGAAAATAAAAGTGTATTGCACAGTGCAGTTGTGTCTCCTCCTTTCCGTTCCTCCTCCAGCTACCATCCGCAGCTCTGCAGTGCAGGTCAGCCCTGTCCTAAGATGCCTAGCACAAGCTGACGAGTGAGAAGTGCCCCACAGGAAGTAAGGCATGTCTCTACAGTCTCAGTCACTGCGCACAGGTTTTAACTGATGGACGGAAACATTTCACACTCCCTTTAGACAGACAGTCTCTGAAACCAGTGGGGCTTCAAGGGACAAACGAGTGCAATCCCTTCCAACTATGTCTTCATTCTCATTAGGACGAGGAATACTGAGAGAAGTCCAGAGTAGTTAAGTGACTTACTCAGGGTGCTTCTCAGAGCTGCCTGCAAAGCCGGGCACACTGGATCCTGGCTTCCTGACATAAAGAACAAGTTCTTAACAGTTTTCAATATAACTTGTAAGGACAGTCCCAGAAACTGGAGGTAAGTCCCTTTTGCCGAAGATACCACGCACATTGGGCAAGAATAAGAACAGTCCCAGAGTTAAAGGTAAGTCCCTATTGCCGAAGACACCACACACTTTGGACATAAGACACAGAGAATTTGAGCTAGAATTAATCTCAAGTCCTCCTCTTTGGAGATTAGCTTTTATAGTGCCGGAAGGTGCTATGTAATCTGCCAAGGGAGCAAATCAGAGTCCTACCCAGCAGTGACGACTATGAACCACAACAATGAGCAGCATGGCAAGTGACCCCTAAAGGTGCAGTAGTGTAAACCAACAGGGTTTACACTCCCTAAGGGTGCTCAAGGCCTGCTTAGCAGGTGGGAAATCATGCCTGTGACTAAACCTACACAACACATGGTTAGGGAGGTCATGGGCCTCAGAGAAGAAAGTTGTTACTGCTAAACCAGCCCACGTTCTAAATCCTTACCTATCCTTGGACCTCAATAAGTGTAGCTCTCTCCTGTCGTCAGAGAAGCTTCTTTTCGCTGCAGAAGGTGACCATTGCAGAAAGCCACCACCAGGCAAAATGCAGGGAACACCTGGTGTGAGGCGCTCCTTTGCCCCAAGTGGTATTATGTCTTATAACTTGTGTAACTAGGTTTCAAGGAACATCCTGGAAGAGGACAGAAAGATTGTCAGAGCCAGAAGGCCAGGAAGTGCCTTCACAGGGAAGCTCCTCATATGGAATCTCAAAATGTTTACCTAAACAAGACCTGAACAATTCCAACACTAGTCGACATCCCAGCGTAGAAGGGAAATGTCGCAGGGCCCTACGATGAAGGGGAACTACAAGCAATTAACAACTTCTGAGAGAGAGAGCGTTAGCTTCCCCAGGGATGAGCCCCCCCTGATTGGTTATCCAATTTACAGTGGTGAGCATCATATCCGGGCAACACAAATGGACTCAGCCGATTAAATTTATATGATAACCCATTTAAATGTATATGTAACAATTGTTAGAGAAAGGATCTGGCCTAACTAGCAAAAGTACATACATCCTAAGGATGGGGCACAAGTGATAGACTGTCTAGTGCTGGGTTGCAGAATGGCCTCTGCTTTCTGGTCTACCTTGATGTGAAGAGCCATACAATACTGCTGCAGTGACCTCCCCCACCACGTTGGATTGATTGAAACTATGTTCCAAAATGAATCCTTCTTTCCTTTAATTCTTTTTTTCAAATGTTGTACTCACAGAAACATGAAAGTAAACCATACCAAAAAATGTCTCCCTGTATGAATTGTAACTCCAAAACAAACATCATTAGCTGAAGAACTTATTGAGCCCATTGCTCATAATTCATTGAATGGCAAAGAATGTTATTTAAAGTTACAGTCTTGTGTGATTATTGGATTTATTACTGAGTAATGAAAGGCCAGTGACAATTATTGGCATAGTACTTTTATCTCTCATTTAGAATGCTGACTTGAGGAACAAAGATGTGTATTACAGAGGAAAGTTATTTTAAAAAAATATTCTTCAAGTAGAGTGTTCAGTAAACGGATGAAGCTCCAATCTAGAAGTAGGATAGTGCCTTTTAAAAGGCTCTGGGTCCAAACAGACAGTGATGGGTTAAGTGATGTATCATTCAAAATTAATAGCCAGTCACAATGAGGTGGAGTATATTCGTGTTTCATGTGTCTGTCATCTATTCTCTAAAATATTAGATTTTAAAAATTGGAAATAACCAAATGATAATGAAATAGAAGACTGAAGAGAAATATAAAACTATGGTGCTAAGATGCCAGTCCTTACTGGGGAAGCCTGAACTCAGAACCCCATTCTCCATTTCCCCTTTCAAAATTGTAGGTAGCATAGCTCTATTCATTAGTGAATTGATTTCACACATTGCTCATTTGAAAGCGTGCATAGGTGAATTAAATCACAATGTCAGCATCATTTGCTTCTGTCGGTTGTGCCCTAAAGTTTGAGAGCTACTGCTTTACTGCATGCTGAGTATTTGTGGGAGGTTTTTTTTTGTCTCACTTTGGTTTTTTGTTTCTAATTATGTTTGTTTGTTTTTCTACAGCTGAAGCAGTCAGATCCTCTGCTAAGTATTTTGCATCATTTAATCATCAATTAATCTTAAATGACTATCAGAGGTTACGGTGAGAAAATCAAGGCTTGGAAAGCCTAAGCTATGAAGAAAATAGAGTAAATACTACACTGTGTAGCAGAAAATTGGTATAAGTATTGCCCACTCTTAATTATCAATTAGACAAACTCATGAGTCAATGCAAGAAACACTTGATTGAAGGTTTGCTGTGGAGGTGGAGCAGCATTAAAGCAAAGGCCTACTCCCACATGACTTTGCTTAAACCTCACAACTCTGGGAGCTTTATGTTACTGCATAGAGTTGATGGATGCAGAGTCGCCCCCCCACCCCCCGCCCAGGTCATTTCGCCAAAGCCAACCAATTGGTGTGACAGGATCTGAAGCCCAGACAGTGGGATTCTAAAGCATTTCCACTGTGCCATGCTGCCTTCCTAGAGAAAAATCTAGAACATGTTAGACTGACACTAATTCATTTGGGGGTAGGGGACTCAGTCATGTAAGGAGCCCCGAACATGAACACTGATGGCTGCCACTGTGCAGCCATGATTTTCCTTTGTTTTTTCTTATTGCAATATATATCACAGCTTTCTCTGCTCATCAGTCTTGTGATCTGTCCTGTAAATACAGGAAGGTAAGTAATTTCCCCGACATCAAAGAACCAAACAGTCATAAGAAAAATGACAGTTTGTTTTTCATCTTAAATAGATTTTAGAACCTAAGATAATTCCAATTAAAAAACAATCATATTCTATAGTATTAATATGTAAAACATAAATCCTGTTTCAGCTTCCTTGATGTCTGTGCATATGACAGTTTCACTTCACATCATGCAGGCTCAGTAAACTCGGGCTTAGAGAGAGGAGGTTTAACCAGTCATTCAACATTCGCTCCAAGAACATTCTAGGGACCTAATTGAGCAGAGGAAAGAATGAACCAATTGATGCTTGGCTGAGCCTGCCTATCCGTTCCATGGTAACAGTTGAACTGATGATGAATTAGGTTAGAGAAATTACCATCATCTAATTATGATCCTTGATTATAGTAAAGTATTGTACATACAGGAGTCAGGACTAGTCTACGGGCAATTAGAAGAAGGTAGGGTGTTGTAGGCCTTCTCCACAGCTTCACTGATTGCTTGTGGAGCCACTTTCAGAGAGCTGGTGAGTAGGGAGGAGAGAAGCTGAGGAAATACCCTAGCCCTCACATTGCTGAATTCATTAGACTGCTTTGGCTTCCAGATATATGTTGGGTGAAAGACAGACACAATTGAGCTGGGAGGGCATCCATCCTAAGAGCCAGCCCAAGCTCTGTTTCTGTTTGTACTACCTGACAAGTTATTGTAAACTCAGTTTTAAAAAATGGCAAAATATCTTAACTGACAACCATAAGATCAATCATGGGATCTTTTGGAGTTTCAAAAAAAAAGTTAGACATGAAGTAATCAAGAAAATTTCATTGCTGTCTTGGTAGCTGTGTCTCTAGATGATCAGGATACAGTTCAATGTCCTTGAAGCTGCAGACACATGTTTCCCACTGTATTAATGATAAGATGCTGGAACATTTTCACACATATGCACTAATGAAGTCTCTACAGTTCAAAAGACCAACACTTCCTCATATCCCAACACCTCCCATCCCATTTCTGTGGCTTTTCCTAGAAGATAATGGCAACAAATAGCCCAAAAGAAAGATCCGGTTTACTGTTACTTGGGTGAGAAAAAGGTTACCTTACCCCATGAATATACCACCCATCTCATAAATATTAATATACCATCAAGATCCATAATTCAGAGCCTACTATGATGCCACCCCTCTTCTTCCAGGCTCTTTTTGGAGACTCTACTAAATAAATACCCATGTCCCTTGGCTCAGTTCTTTCCTTTGAGAAGACAAAAGCCAACAGAGTCCTGTAACAGGTACAAGGCCTTCTCTTAGGACCTAGGGTATTATCTGAGACGTCTTTTTGCCTGGGCTATGTTCTTTTAGGCATGGGTGGGAGTTGGGGTGGGAATGTGCCTGTAAAGGCAGATACAATACCCTTGATGGCTTCTAGGATCCATGTCAGAAACTGAGGTCTTGAGAGCTACATATTCCTAGCATTTATGGGAATTTCACTTTGTGAGTAGTTAATAAGAAAATTAAAAAATAGCTTATTTGCAAGTTTTTACAATAAAATGTTGGAAGGAGAGAGGCTGCTTGTTGGCTCCCAGCTGCTCAGCCCTGAAACAATCACACAGAGACTATATTAATTAAATCACTGCTTGGCCCATTAGCTCTAGTTTCTTATTTGCTAACTCTTACATCTTAATTTGACTTATCTCCATTAATCTGTGCATCACCGCGAGGTCATGGCCTACCAGCAAAGTTTGAACATGTCTGTCTCCGGTGGCAGCTCCATGGCTTCTCTCTGACTCCACCTCCTTTCTTCCAGCATTCAGATTAGTTTTCCCTGCCTAAGTTCTGCTCTGTTATAGGTCCAAAGCAATTTCTTTATTCATGAATGGTAATCACAGCATACAGAGGGGACTCCCACATCAATCAAGTTTATAAAATTTAAAAAAAATCAAAATTATTAAAGGTGGTTCATATTAATTACAAGTAATAGTAGTCACGACAGCACTTACATATTTTGGGTGTTCCTTATGTATTGTCACTTCAGCTTATAATATTGATGCAATGCTTGTGTCCAGTTTTTAGACCATGGGAATGTAGCTCACAGAAGTTAAGTAACTTATCCACTGATGCAGAGCTAGTGCATGGCAGTACTAGGATCACAACGTATTTGTATCCTCCTGCAGTGCTACATTGCTTGCCAATCTGCATGTCCCAATATTTATTATGTCATCTGGCTGCCTTTCAGCCCGACAAGAGGGTGTGAGCTTATAGGAATTGTTTCAAATGAAGCTTGGAGCTGTTACACAATTCATCATTCAATGTGTTGGAAAATCCGATAATATAAAAGGCAAACCTAAGCACAAGACAACAAAACAATCCATCAGGAGGAGTATATTGTAGAAAACTAATGATTGCAGCCAGACCAGCAATGGATCTAAACTATACAAATTGCAAATGGTCGTGTCAGGCTGAGGAAGAAAAGGACATTACAATCTGGCTGGGGAGTAACGTTCTCTCTCATCTGTTCCTCTGTGCTGGCAGCCTTTCAAAGTCACAACAACTATTAAATGTGTTAAGAGAGAACCGCACAGCACCAGCATCAACTGTGTGAAAGGAATTGAAGAGTAATTGACAGGTAAGTAGACTTTAAGTAGCAAATTGCGGAGAAAATCAGCCAAGAGCTGCAAAACAGAATGATTCTGTACTGTGTTGAAAGGGAAAAGGTGGCGTGCCTGCCATTAGATGGACATTAAGGGCCACATTTTTTTTTCTCAACTTTTTAGTATCATCATGCATGTTTAAAAAAAAAAGAAGGTTAAAGTTCATTTACAAGTAGCACTTGGATGGTGCTCGCCAGGGTAAGAGATGAACTTCAAGCCTATCTGTCTCCCATTTTCATGGCCCCTTTGCCTTCTTGTTTTGCACAATGACATGATATTAGACCCTGTCTTATAATGCCTTCCTGGTTTTGGGAAACAGTTTATTGTCTTTTAGAAAGTGCAGTGGTTGGAATAGAAATATCCCCCATAGATTCGTGTGTGTGAATGCTTAGCCCATAGTGGGTAGCACTGTTAGAAGGTATGGCCTCATTGGAGTAGGTGTGGCCTTGTTTGAGGAAGTGTGTCACTGTGGAGGTAGGCTTTGAAGTCTTAAAAGTTCGAGTCTGGCTAGTGTGAAACAGTTTCCTTCTGCTGTTTGCAGACCAAGATATAGAACTCTCATCTCCTTCTCTGGTTATCATGTCTGCCAGCGTGCTGCCATATCCCGCCATGATAATGGACTAAACTTCTAAAATTGTAAGCCAGCCCCAATGAAACCTTTTCCTTTATAAGAATTACTGTGGCCATGGTGTCTCCTCACAGCAATAGAAAAAGACAGGATATCATCAGTGTCTCTGTTCCTGCTCCATTTGTGTGAGGGATTTTGCTCATGGCTGATGCTTCCCAGTCCTCACCGACCACAGCGACTAAGCCAACCCTAACTATTTGATGTTGACACTTGTTAAGTAACTATAAACACATAAAAACCTTGTGTTCACACACATATAGACTTGGATTGTGATAATAATGTAATATTTATTGAGCGAATGAATATCATAACTGGTGTATGCTAACTTCCTCAAATTTAGACTCATTGAATATATGTGTTTTCATTGATCAAGGGATTTCAGTGATCATGTGATTAATCCTCCCAGAAGTCTTCCTCAGGGGTCAGCCTTTATCTATCTTATGTTTCTCCCACTGTGTACGGAAAACAGCTTTCCTGGTATTAAAGGAGAAAGATCTTTCAGATCCATTTTCTGGGTCCAGAGGTCACTGAAGCTTTTAATCAAAGAGCGAATATATTAAAGGTAGGATGATCCCCAAATGTCAGCCGAGAGACATCTGGTCTGGAATGAACACACAGGTACACAAGCAGATATTTGACTTTTAAACCATGAGTCTTATAAAAAACCACCTTGCAGCTCTGAGCTGCGGAGCAGTGATTAATCTTTCAACAGTGTCTCTGCCAGCCAGCTTCCTCTAAGCTGCATTCTGTGCTGAAGACTGTAGAGGCTAAGGGTCTGTATTCATTCCCTGCCCTTGGGTTTGCAACTGATGGCTATAAGATGTTGATGTGTGTACAATAAGTGGTCAAAGGACCTGTCTGGTCAGAGTCCATCTAAAAAGAAGAATGAAATCCAAGCACTCAAGTACAATAGCTTCTTCAAACACAGCCTTTAAACACGTCGTCTGCCTTGCTCGGGACACATGAAGATGGCAGTGTAGGTTCGGTAATTTTTTCAACCTCCCTTTCTTATGTCAATATGAAGGTGTGACTTTTTACTGACCTTGGGAAATTATAATCAGTCCCTGGCCTATACTTTCTTTTTCCAGTACAGAGTTATGCTATATAGTCTGGCTGAAATCATTTTGCCTCAGCCTACTGAGTGCTGGAATTAAAGGTGTGCACTACTAACCCTAGCTACAACTTATGTGCAAATTATATCACCTGTCTCCCCTGCCCTACTTCTATATTCTGCTGAAGAACCACCCCTCCACCACACCCACATTGTGCTAGAAGTCTGGGTGGGTAGCTGAGACACATCTGAAGTGGTGTCTTAATTTGCTTTTTATTTCTGTGATAAGCACCCTAATCAAAAGCAACATGGGATCACATCCCAACTACAGTCCATTACTTGAGGGACGTCAAGGCAGGAACCTTGAGGCAGGAACTGAAGCAGAGACCTCCGGAGGAGTGCTGCTCACTGGCTTGCTTTCCAGCTCACATTCAGCCATCTTTCCTACACCTCTCAGGTCCACCTACTCAGGAATGGCACCACCCACAGTGGTCCAGGCCTTCCTGCATAAACCATTAAGGGAGAAAATGCCCTACAGCCTTGCCTACAGAGCAAACCTCTTCTCAGGTGAGGTTTCCTCTTCTCAGATGACCATAGCTTGTGCCAAGCTGATAAAACACTCAACCAGCACAAGCGGCTCCACTTCCTTCTATGTTCTCTGTTTCCTCTGCTCCATCTGCTGGTCTTGCTGTGCCCCTAACACACCAGTACTGTGTATCCCTTCCATTTCCTACTTAAATCATTGTAAAAGTATCCCTTCCTGCCCAAGTCTTTGCCGATTTCGGTGGTTAGGTGATGCCCTTCTGCCCACCCACCTATCATTCCTGGTCCCTTGTATCTTCTGTATGTTCTTTAGAAGCACTTACTATCTTCAAAGCCCTACAAACTTTACTTACATTAGTATGCACTGTGTCGGCTGCTCTCTGAATTTAGAGACCTCTGTTTTATTTACTGGTATATTTGAGTTCTGGGAACAGTAAGGAGGATATTATGAACTCTGAGTAAATATTGGAAGATGGATAAATGAAGGAATTCTTCGGTGAAAACATGGGGGAAGCTGTGAAATAGCAACAGCAAGAGAAACCATCCAATGACGCTTTTTCTCAGAGCTCATTTCCCATTTTCATGCAGACCGGAATTTATTTTTTACCAATTTTGGATTTATTGCATTTAAGGGAGTTATCTTTTAAAATACAAATAGCATAGCAATGTTGGCAGGGACTGCCAGCTTCTAAACATTACTGTGCAATCATTCGACTCATCACTTTGCCAGACTCCAGGAGACAACAGCTTTCTGATGAGAACAGGAATGTCAAGGGGATGCTAGGGCACTTTGGAACATAGACTACTTTAGGGGCCATAGAAATCTTGCTCAGAGCAAGTTAGAAGGCAGAAAGCAGCATGCCAGGGCTCAGTCTGGAGAGATGGGGATGGAACCATCACATTTACATATTAATGTTTCTCTTCTGTGCTCATCTCAAAATCCTCCCAAGAAAAACTTGTTTGGGTGATTGGCTTGCTCCATTAATCCACTAACATCCATTGGCCAGGTGTAGCCTATGTCCCCAAATGTGCCCGGCAGGAACTTATTTAAAGGACTAAATAGGAATAAGGGTGGGCTTTTGATTTCCTGGAGCGCCTGCCGCATCTCTTGCCAGGAGACTGAAAATGCTCATCAGATTTGCTTCATCCAGAAAGAATGAATCTATGCTTCCCATACAGCTCCATCCAGCCTGGCCCAGCTGATTAGCTCTCCAGATTTTTCTGTCCAACATTGTGGCGCTTCCATAATTTATTTGGCTGACCACAAATAATGCCAATATTCCAAACCATACAAACACCACTTTATGGCTATGTTATGATTGTTAGATTGTTGATAGTCAAGGTGTTTTGAAATTCAACATATCATGACTCACTGTTCAGAGATTTGTGGGGACACACACACACCCCGAACCAAACAAAGACCCTTGTGATAATGGTGAAGGGTTTTAGGGTTGGCAAAAACAATTATATGTTGAGGGGCTCATGTGTAAAAGTTTGTGATCGCTATAGTAATTCTTATTCAATAGGGCTGCTAAGTAAATCATTTTCCTCCTATTTGCCTGGAAATCAAATGGTTATTTGTAGAATGATTTGAGATTTTTGAGTCAGCAAGGATGAGAAAACCCATGGACTCTCTGGGCATCATGTGAGCCAAATGGAGGGAATGCTGTGTATAGAAATGCTGCAACATCCTTCACAGAGCATCCTGGGTTTCAAGTCCTCCACAGGAAATAGCACTGATCTTCATTAAGTTGCTGTGCACTCCTCACCGAACACCACACAAGCAAGATTGCATTGAGTCTTCATAATAGCCCCTCTGGGGTGGGGTGCCTAAGATGCTTAAGTTTTGTTTTGGGGGCAACTGCTCTGGTTCTCAAAGTAAGAAAAGGTGGCAACGCACCCAGCAAGTGGCTGAGCTGAGGCTCTTTTCCTACTTTCAAACACTGGCAATATCTCACAAGGTCCTGATGGTGTCTCCAAGTCCCCTGTTGGTGGAGTGTTGCAAGACATTATTTTACATCAGAAATGCGTCCCTGCCCATCATCGCATCCCCATGAAAGCCTGTATCATGTTTAGGGGGTAAATATTCCACTAACATAGGAAGAGTTGTATGAGATCTTTTTAATTAAAAGATTAATAAAAATATTTATTTTAGCCTAAGGTGACTGTTCATGATCAGGAAAGTGTGCCAAACTTTCCTATCAAGAAATACAGGGGGCTGGAGAGATGGCTCAGTGGTTAAGAGCATTGCCTGCTCTTCCAAAGGTCCTGAGTTCAATTCCCGGCAACCACATGGTGGCTCATAACCATCTGTAATGAGGTCTGGTGCCCTCTTCTGGCATGCAGACATACACACAGACAGAATATTGTATATGTAACAAATAAATAAATATTAAAAAAAGTTCTAATGCTACATTAAAAAAAAAGAAAGAAATACAGTTTTGAGCATACTTGGAGTTACAGTTTCTTTCTTTTTTTTTTCTTTTTTGCAAACCAGCCTTATAGCTGAACTTTGTACCCTTTAAGAAATAAAAGACAATGCTCGGTTTGCTTCTGTCACGAAATGAACCAAATGTTTTTCCCTCTAAAACCAGAGCCTGGAGAGGTGTCATTAGTTGGTAGCACTGTTATGGGGATTAGGCGACTTCACGTTATTTCCTTAAGTGTTTTTAAAATGGGTTAATGTGAACAAACATCACATCTCTCGGTTGCCAAATGCCTGTTGGGGGTGTGAAAATGAATAATTTGGGTGAAAATTGGGAAAACATTGGCAATAAATGCCTCTCTTTGCCTGAATAGGGACAGGACATAAGAGCCGTAATGGTCCATAATTTGGAAAGGCTTCTAGAGAAGAGCCACAAATTTAAAAGTTCTGTGACTGCTCAGCTCAGCAGGTAGATTTCGTAAGTGCTTTTACCATTGGGTGTCGCAAAGGGGAGATTGAATTAGGAAGACTGTAAACAACAAGCATGAAAGAGGAAAGCAGGGTGAGGGTGGTCTCAGTTTTGTTTTTCTTGCCCCAATAAAAAACTCTAGATGCATGTGATGGCTTCTTGAGAAGCCCTTTCTTCCATCTGCTCCTGAAACTATTTAACTGCCAAGGACTGCTTTCCTGCAGTAGCAGAAGATGCAAGAACGAGCCTGAGATGGCTTTCATGAAAATGATGCCGCAAAATTAAAGTCATAAAGTTCCACAACTCTGAAATGAAGCTGATATTCTCTAAACATATTTCTCTGAAACCTCGGAATATAGAAGGCACTCTATCAAATGGGCAGAGTAATGAGATGCTAGGAAAAGCATTCAGCCCTCTGTCTTTGCTGCAGTCTTGAGGAGGTCATGTCTTTACTCCTACCTTACTCTTGTGAACATAGAATAATATCCCAAATGGATCTTGGTATCTATCTATCTATCTATCTATCTATCTATCTATCTATCTATCTATCTATCTATCTATCTATCTATCTATCTATGTATCTATCTATCTATGTATCTATCTATCTATGTATCTATGTATCTATCTATCTATCTATGTACCTATCTATCTATGTATCTATTTATCTATCTATCTATGTATCTAGCTAGCTAGCTAGCTGTGTATCTATCTCTCTCTGCTTATGAAGTATGCTACCAATTTGTTTTTCTTATAAAATCTGTTTTGGTTTAAATCTATAAAGACCCCACAGGCTCGTGATTTGAATATCTGTTTCCCAGTTGGTAGCACTGTTTGAGGGAGACTATGAAACCTTTAGGAGGAGCTTTAACATGCCAAAAGAGTTTACTAAGTGTAAATTTGTGAAGGCCATAGCTGGCCCCTGATTTTGGTCTTTCTCTCTGCTTCTTTACCAACTATGACAATGCCATGAACTCCACCCGCCTTCCTTACCGCGATTTCCTTTGAAACCATGAGCTGATGCAAGAGCCAACAGCGTCTGCTTTTAAGCTGTATCTATCAAGTATTTTGGTCATAGTGACACGGAACTAGCACAGCACTCAAAATAAATGGACTAGTAGCAGGTATCACGATGCCTGAAACAAAACCAGTTTGTACAAGCTAAGGAAATACAGAGTACCTAGTGAGAAAATCTCCTCATTTAATTCCAAAGAACATGACATGTGAAGGTTTTCAGATTTGGTGAAAAGACAGGTAAAGAATTTGCTCTTCTATAAACGTCTCCAAGGGTCTCTGAAATCGCACATGAATGTAGCTGAAACTAGAACACATTACATCTCTACAGTCTTAATTATCAACACAGAGCTTCAGCAAGCTGGAGAAAGCACAGGTTCTTTCCAGTCAATTAACAAATCCCAATTAAAAATGGCTAGTGCTTAAACAGTTCCCCTATAGACATTTATTGAATAAAAAGATAAAAAGGACAGATACGCAGAAATACCAACGAAAGCTAAACTTTTAAGGAATCCCACTTCTTAGATGATGAGAATAATGATATCCAAACACTTGGAAGTTTTAATACAAGCAGGAGAACATCTCTACAGACACCATCACTCTGATACACTATCCTGGTCAAGTCTGTTCCAGCTTCACTCCTGATTTCTTACAAGTTGTTAGTGATACAGTCAAAGTGAGAACTCAAATAAATTCATCCGGAAACTAACACTTTTCCACTTTTCAGGAGACCAGAGAATCACTTATTCCTGGCACACTTTCTGATGCCCTTCTGGACTTCTCTAAATGCTAAGTCATCTGAGGAGTTGGCAAAGGCTTTAGGGATGGAAGCATCAATACATCATCTTATCTGGGAATTTTCCAGAGTCCTGAATGTTACACAGGCCATAGGCTGGACTAACTAAATTTAGGACTAAGAACTGGTCTACTTTCACTTTGTCTAAGTAGTCATTGACTAGTGGTAAACATTTTCAGGGGAGCCTGAATTTTCAAGGTTTTAATGCAAATATTTTATTTTGTGTTATGGATTTCAGAATAAAATGACAGGTTGGGGAGAGAAGAGAAGGGAGTCTAAGAGAAAATTATTCAGGTATATTTTCATGTGTAGAAAGAATGATTTATTTTTCTTTTGAAGCTAAATTATATTTGTTTAATGCCATGTTTACAATGAGGTGAGAGTTATTATATTTGCACAAGGCAGCCATTATATTGCTGACAGGGAATTAATTACAGGTAAATGGAACTTTAAAATAGAGTTCTAATTCTTCCATTAATACTCAGTCTCGGAGATATATATAAAAGCCAAGCATCATACTGACATGTTAAAGTGTACAGTTGAAAGATAGGACATCCTCAGATGGTTTTGATGTCAACAAAGCCTGTGGACCTTAACACAGGTAGATCTTGCAAACATAACTTACAAAATACACAGAAGATATATTAATCAGAATTCTCCACAGAAGCAGAGTCATTGTGATTTAGGGAATAACACAATATTCGCTTATAGAATAACAGATGCTGACAACCCTATAAACTCTATATTGGCAAGCTAGAGAACCAGGCAAGTAATAGTATAGTTTCAATTTGCATTTGAAGTCCTGCAAGTCAGGAGTTAATATTTGAAGTCTGAAGGCCAATTATCTCAAGACTCAAGGAAAACACTTCTTCAAAGTATAACACACACACACACACACACACAGAGAGAGAGAGAGAGAGAGAGAGAGAGAGAGAGAGAGAGAGAGAGAGAGAGAGAGAGAGAGAGAGATTTTTACTTAGCCATAAAGAAAAATGAAAATAATATAAGTTACAGAAAAAAAATGGATGGAACAGTTTAAGCAAAGATAGCCAGACCTGTTGTGGAATATTATTTTCATGTGTGTTACTTTTGTTTATGCTGCATTTGATTAACTGTGAGGCTGTGTTTCTTTACCAGTTTAAAACACCTGCTGGTCCTAACAAAGAGCTGAACAACCAATGGCGAGGCAGGAGCAAGGATAGGTGGGGCTGGCAGGCAGAGAGTATAAATAGAAGGAGAAATGAGGAAGAAAAGAAGCAATGAGAGAACAAGGAGAAGAGGACATCAGGGGTCAGCTACACACAGCAAGCCACAGAGAAAGAAGTAGAGAACGGTATACAGAAATAATGATAAAAGCCCAGAGACAAAAGGTAGTCAGGATAATTTAACTTAGGAAAAGCTGGCAAGAAACAGGTCAAGCTAAGGCCAGGCATTCATACCTAAGGATAAGACTCTGTGTGTGCTTTATTTGGGAGCTGGGTGGTGGGCTTCTCAAAAAGCCAAAAGAGCAAAACCGTCTCACAAGACAAGACCCAAAAAGATAACTATGAAATGTGTTCTCTCATATGTGAAAAAATAAATAAGATAAAATAAAATAAGTTGAGCTAACTATCAAATATGGACTAAAAGAGAAAAGGGGCAGAACAAGTGAAAGGGTAAGAAATGGTAGGAGGAAGGGGGATATGATCCAAGGAATGTATGGGAATATTGTTATATAATAAAACACACCATTTTGTAAGTAATAGCATTGAGTAAATGTATTATATATAATAATAATAAACAAATAGCAGAAACCGGATATCCCAGCCCTTCACACACGATGTTCCCTGAGCCTCGGGTTGTGTTGTCACCTGAGGCTGGGCACGCTGAGTCACTTCTCTGAATTTTGACCTGTTTTGGCTTTCTGTCATGGTTTCCATCTCCTACAAGAAGCAGGTCCTTTGAGGAAGAGTGAGAGTTACAGCTATCAGTATGAATAGGGATTAACACTTCGATGAGATCGGGCATGTTCAGGGCGTTACGGCTTAAACAGGATAAGTACTTAGAATTCAGTTAAAAAAATAGGTTTAATGAAGGCTGGGCAGTGGTGGCATATACCTTTAAAGCCAGTACTTGAGAGGCAAAAGTAGGTGAATCTCTATGGATTCAAGGTCAGCCTGGTCTACAAGAGCTAGTTCCAGGATAGCTAGGGCTGTTACACAGAGACAGAGAAACTCTTTCTCAAAAAACTAAAAAGAAAAAAGTAAAAAAAAAAATGGTTTAATGAAATGGAAGCAGTAGATTTTCTACTACTTGTGGGATAGGTCAATAGGACCAGACATAAATTTCTTCCAATTGAGAAGGCCTTAAGTCCAATTAGATGTCTTCTGGTTGCTTCCAAGATACAAACACCACAGTTGCCTTTTTCAGGATATCTTTCTCACCTTTACAGTTATTGTTATTGTTTGGAAGCATTCCACCTGAATAGGACTATGGATTGCTTTTCTCCCCTTGACAGCTTGTATTGTGTACTGTGAGGAGGAGACCTCAGTCATTTCCAGCTCAATTTCTTCAAATCTTTTATCTGGATTGTATAGTGTCTTTAACAATATGGTCTCCTTGCCTTCAGTTTCTGAGAGGCAACCAAGAGCAACGGTGGCAATAATCTGTGTGATTTTGGGATCCCTTTGACTGCCTTGATCAAGGATTCAAAAGGAGGATAGGACAATGCAAATTTTGGAATGCTCAAAGAATTGTATTTTTAGCTGCAAAAGATGGACACACTGTCTTGATCAATCTACCTTAGACTGAGGATCACAAGCCTCCTTAAATGTAGGGACATATCTCTTGCTCTTCACTGTATCCCCAGCTGCTCCAGCTTGAACTGACCCATAATAAATGTCAAGTGAACATAAGCTATTCTTGTACAAATATATAATAACTATAAAGCAAACAAATATGAAACTACTAAGCACTTTAAAGTGAACTATCTAAGTTCGAACTTGTTCATTATTGTCTTTAATAATCTTAGGGATGCAAGAATAAACCATTGTGCACTTATTGGAAAAGGAGACTGAGAATGGCCAAAAAAAAAAACCCTTAGTACTTTTAATTTAAAAAAATGACTTTGCAGATAATTAGTCCCAAATACCTCTGAGAGTTCCTAGACAATGGTCCGAGAGCTACAACTGAGGAAAACAAAGAGGAAACGAGGTCTCTTTGATCTAATAATGACTTAGGGTTTCCATTTGGTCAAATAAGCTGAGCCCCTTACCCTGACCTACCTGCCCTGACCTTCACGAGGGTGATAAATAAGACTATCTCACATGAACTGTGATAATTTGGTCTCAGATTAAACTAAGCTTAGTCTGTTGGCTGGTGGCCTGCTTTTCAGAGGATAAAGGGGAAATTGTTTTTATTTTCTTCTATCAGTGTGTAGGTATTGACTAAAGATGGGAAGGCAAGTGTAGACCCAGAGGTCTTTGTTGGCCAGATAAATGGAAGTGGCATTTGTCCCTATGGAAGAAATGGCTTTCAGATCTAAGGTGCCCGACAACTTCATTCATTTACAGTAGCAGTTGGTCCCCCAGGAAGCCAGTGGAGATTTTCTGTCAGGAAATTCGAGTGACCAGAACAATGCCGGAAAGTCAGCTTGACAGTTATTGGGAAAGCTAACTAAAGAGAAGGAAGGGCATCAATCGGAGAGCCACATAGCCGGAAGGCTACCACCATTAGATCCCACGAGAGTTAACTCCGATCTAGATTGATCTTGATGCGGAGTGAATTTAAAATGCTGGCATTTCTGAGCCCGTGAGATGGCTCCGTGGGTAAGGCATTTGTCATCTAAGCTTGGCAACTTGAATTTGATCTCTAGAACCAACTTAACTGTGGAAGAAGAGAATCGACTCTACGAAGCTGCCCTCTAGCCTCCACAAGAACGTGATGGCACACACATCAACATATAGAAACAATGATGATTATGGTGATGATGATGATCCATTTTTAGCTAGCTACATGGTAATAGCTGCCAGGTAGCATGACCCCAGGCTTTGGATATGTGCTGCTTTGCTATTTGTTTTCAGAATCCTACCTGTTGACCTGGCCCATCGAGAACTTAAAGGATCCTTTAAAGACTATTCAAAGACCTTCACAGACCCATGTTCCTTTCAACTTCAGTGAAGAGCATGTGGGACAGAGGATGTGTCCCATCTGGCCACACCTTACTACTCGGGAGGCAGACAAGGAAAGAAGACTGGCCAGCTTGGGGTCTGCCTCCCGGTCTTAGGAAGGAGACAGTTTCATTACTCCAATGGTGCCTGTGTGTTGTGTGCTCGGGTTAGCCCTGTTAGTGCTCAGAACATGCTGTAGCTCTTTCTTCTTGAATATTGCAGTGAAGAATTAGAAAGACATGAAGGTGCCTAGCAAAGGAAGGATGGCATCAGCTAATATAGACAGTTTACAATATTCCAGGCATGATTTTAACTGCTTTCATACATTATGCCATCTAATACATATAACATCCATTTTCAAAAAGCACCGATACAATCCCCATGTTACAGGTATGCACAGACGTGTTCATTACTTGCTGACATCCTATGTGCAAATCACCAAGGAGTTGGGATTTGAATCAGGCCATCTGTCTTTGAAAGCCTATAGTCTTAACCAAGAACCTTACCATTTCAAGTGTAATTTGGAGGAATCAAGCTTGGGTTCTGGAATCCAGTCTCCAATATTGTAAGTGAGGGACGAGACAGGGAGGAAGTGATTTTATAAGTCTCTTCACAGCACCTGATACCCAAGCAAATAGAACGGGAATAAAAATCAATTCAGTTCTCCTGAACCTTTACACTGGCGTCTGATCCAGGAGGCTCTCCTGTATGAGAGTCGGAACTATAATAAGTACCACAGTGTGCTGGGTGCCAACCATCTGCTTTCATTTGTAACCTTCTGAACAAGAGGGGGGCCTGTGCCTGGTCCTAGGTTGGTACAGGCTTCTGAATACACATCATACAGGAAAGACTCTCGCTCAGGCCCTGTCACTGGCGCAGGCACAGGCATAGTCTCACCCGATGCTTCCTAGAAGCCAGCAAAGCCTTCCTCCTGTGGGAGGCACCTGGTTACTAAGTTCCCAGAGTCTGAAGTTCTCTTGAAAAATTAGGGAGATTTTGACACAGTTGTTCAAGGCCATTGATATGTTTTTCCTCCAGACTGATTGCAAGTTTCATTTACTAGATTTATATTCACATCTTTGTTACCAGGGCATTCTAAAATACCAGTATAAACCTCATCAACTCACTAGCTGCTTTCTCTTCCATGAAGAAGCCCCTTCTTTGGGCTTTGATGACACTTCATCTACAGTTTTAATATCTGAAAAAGTCCATGAAAAGATGTACTTGCTCTGTCTCAAGATCAGGAGCCTATGAGAGAATATGTTTTCCCTCCTATACCATGGGTCATAGCTTGCCACACAGAAAGCCCTAGGGGTTGTGAAGGACAAATAAACAAGTGGAGAAATTCAGAAGTAAATAGCGATGCTAACCATCATTATGATACTATACAAGGTGCCCTGTAAATTCTAGTGTTTCCAACATCTCCATCCTGGCTCTGCTTTTATATAGGGCCAGAGAGTTATAAAAATACAAAAAGCAGGCCGGGCGGTGGTGGCACACGCCTTTAATCCCAGCACTCGGGAGGCAGAGGCAGGCGGATCTCTGTGAGTTCGAGGCCAGCCTGCTCTACAAGAGCTAGTTCCATGACAGCCTCCAAAGCTACAGAGAAACCCTGTCTCGAAAAACAAAACAAAACAAATACCAAAAGCAGCAAGAAAGCAGTTCTTCACTGTCCCTCCTCTATTGGTACAGGGGTGAAGTGGTTTACAAAGTGAGCTTCAGGGAAGAAAGGGTTTGCAAAGGATTGCAAAAGTCTTAAAGGTAGCCACAATGAGGAGTCTCTTGCAGAAGGGAAAAAGCCATAGATGTTCAGTGTTTGAAAAGGCAAAGAAGAGACAGCTTATGAAAGGGACTAGAGACTACAAAAGTCCTTAATTATACTATGAATTTAGCCCAGAAGAGGGAACCCCGCTGGTTCTGCATGCCCACTGATGCTTGTTTAGGATACTAGCTCTTGCTTTAGTCTCAAGTTTATATGCAGATAGCAGAGGAACTGGGCAACCAGTTACACTCTCCTGGTGATGTGGGACCTATGAACCACACTGTTGGGGTGTGTGATTCAGTGTTCCTAGGCCAAATCTAATGCTGCGTATTTAGATTTTTTTTTTCCTGAATGAATTTAAAGAGCCAATCTATTGGATGAGCCCACGTTTGCTTTTCACAGCTGAATCTCACAAAATAGAATGATTCCCTAGTCTCCAGTGGTAGCTGGGTCTGGAATTGACTGGGCTGTATGATTTGATGGCTTACTAAGCAGTTCCAGACATCTTTGATTGCATTAGAATCAGGAAAAACAAACGATGTCAGCTGCCGTGAACTGTCGATGTGAGGCTAATGTCTGTGGAGATGCTGGCCATTCCTCCTCTCCGACCACAGCCTCCCTTGACTCCTCTTTGCTTCTCCCCTCCTTGGCTACCCACCCTCAGGGTCATTTGTTTTTCCAAAGCCACCTGCTCCTCACTTTTGAATTCCCCAGGCCAGCTCTCTGAGATTTGACCTTGGGAACTGCCAGCTTAGAGCCGAGATGGCTTTTCCCATCTGCAGTAAAAGCCATTTCGAAAAGCAGGGAGGAAAGCTGGGCCTCTCATATTTTCCTTGCTGGATGTGTCTGAGGCTGCAAAAACCAATTACTGAAGCTCAGCTGTGAGAAAATAAAATGTATTTAGTCACAGGTAAAGTTCAGGAGCACAGTATTAGCTCCAGAGTGCGCGTGGCGGCATCTTTTACAAATGAATGCGTATCCTACACACTGCTCCTTTTACAAATAAGCCATCTCCAGGGCAGTATTGATGGCAAAAACAGAAACAAGTCTAATGGGCAGGCAGCCTCAATGCTGCTCAGAATAACGAGCTATGGCACACAGTACTTTATCTTCATCAGGTCCTTCCCTTTGCTTGTTCATAGCACCGGAAGCCCTCATATTCTCTTAGGATCAAATAGGCTTGTAGCCCTGCAGGATAAGCTCCCTCCTACACACTTTCTGTGTTAGTATTTGATGCAATTGCACCGTGAGAAATGGTGGCATAGAGGAAGCTCACAAAGCACACGAAAGCACATAGGGGTAACATTTGACGAGGAAGCCCATTGCTGAGAATGATCACATGTTCCTCACCCACCGACCAACACCACATTGGAAACAAAGGACCAACCTGCCAGATGTCATTGGCTTGCTCACAGTAGGAAGCTTTTGTTAAAATTATTCTTTTATTATTATTATTTAGAGTACAGGCTTCCCCCCCCCCCAGTTTGTGGTTCCATAAAAGAGTTAAAAGCTGAGAGACCACCCACTGTCTACTGCTATACTGCTATTATAAGCAAACGTGGAACTCTCTCTAAAACCATAGATCTAAAAGGACCTTGAAGAGTCCTCTTTCCAGGCTGTGGGATCACTGCTCACACCACCGGATGAAAAGGTATTTGTGTGGTTTGCTGAGATCTTTGATGGAGTATGGCCACCTCTTGGGTGGCTCTTCTTGCTTTGGGTCCTGGCAGGAGGACATGGACTTGTCCGGTGGAGGGCTGCTTCCCACTGCCAGCTCCCTTATCAATACTGCAAGGTTGAACCAGGTTAATCCTACCACAATGCCTGATTGCTTTGATCTCTGGTTTGTTCTTTACTTTCTATTTGGACCAATGGTAGGGTTGTAGGAAGGAAAAAAAAAAAAGGTTGAAAGCAGTTCAAAACTGGATTGTATAAATCTTTGCAAAAGTGTTCAGAGGCTCTTTCTTCGTTAGCACTTCTCACTTGTGACCAGTGCCCTCATTGATCCCTTTATCTAAAGGACAAAAGTATATGCCTGTTTGTGCTCCCTCTGGGTCTCTCAAAACACCATCTTTCTACGACTTCTCCCCTTTTCTTTCATCCCAGGAGGTGTCTGGCTCTTCTTTCCTAGACTGATTGGTCGCCTGGTCCTTCCAGCCCCCAGCCTGCTCTGCTCTTCAGAGGCTTCTGTTCCTTTCTACCTCTCTCCTTCTGGCACATGTAGCCTCTACTCCTGCCTTGGCGCGATCCAAGTTGCCTCCAGATAGGTGCACACCTGTGTCTGGATGATTTCCCCAGGCATCCTGCTGGCTTACTCCTGTTTTTTCCTGCTAAGATCCTGGGCCCAGTGCCACCCAGTACCATTCCAATAACAGTAGTACGGCCAACAAGAAGTGAGTACGTTTCAGTGCTTCTGTGGACCCTATATTGGATTAAATAATTTATGTTTATCACCTTAGTTTCACCCATACGGTAAGGGAAATCTTGCGATAGCTGTTGTTTCTATGACTTTTAAGATAGGGGACAAAAAAGCAGAAAGATCACAAAGCCAGGAAATGTAAGATTGAAACCCAGGCAATCTGATCTCAAGATCCAAAGCTCTTGCTAGACTTTTTTTTTTTATTGCTTGTTCTCTGGTTCTGTAGCCCCCTGGACCATCTCTGCAGCATCCTGAACTTTTATGCCGAGCATGTGCAGACCTCTCAAGAGCTGACTCTAATGACATTACTAAAGTTTCTTTCTCTACATCCTTTTTCCATTATCTCACACAGTTAGGCTTCCGTATTTACCTTTTATTATCACCCTCTCCTGTGACTCTCAAAACATTCACTAATGGAACGCGTGTCCCTTCTCCTTCGTGAGTCAATATGAGCAACACCACTCTCAATACAAAATCTTATCCCACACTTCATCCTTCTAATGTGTCCTCTGCCCATGAATCTTAGCTTTAAGTGTTGCAGATCCGTTGTCCTTTTTGACGCTGGGTGGAATCTTCCAAATGGAGGGCGGGTTTTACTGTAAACAAATCAGCTTTGGCAATGTTCTGATTTTTGTTGAACAGTGCTTTCTCTTCCTTGTCTAGCTACCCAGACTTCATTGTGTGTGTTCCATCATGGAAGAATTTGTTCCTTACCACCATACATCACGATTTAATCTAATTTATGACTTTTCCACATATTTCCTATTTCCAACACCCCTCTTTCATTCCCCAGCACCCTTTCAGTGACCTTATTAGCTTATGTTCAGCCCATAGTTGAAGCCAGACCCTGACCTTCCTGCCTCTCTTCCTGACCCCGATCTATACGTGGCTGGCTGCCCAAGGTCATCAATCTAAAATGCAACCTCTATCATGCTATTACCCTGCCCATAAATCCAAGGCAGCTTCTGATGAGCCGAACCCAAACTCATTAGCCTGGCATTTAGTGGCCTTTCTAATCTGACCACAATTTATCTTTCCAGCCCCATGTGCTCGTGACCAAACATGCCCAAGTCTCTCCTTTGTCCGAATCACTGCTCTCTAGCTCTCAAAGCCTGGTCCAGTTCTTTTCCACAGTCCACTTGCTGGCAGATAGTAGCTTCCATTCCTATATATTCAATCAATACAGCCTAACCACATTCTCCTAGAATAATCTTCTTCCTTTGAGTTCTATAGCAAGGACTATCAATTTAATGCCTCATATTTCCTGCCTCTATTTCACTGTGAAAGATATTTCTTTCACAATTTAAAACCAAACAAACAAACAAAAAATGAAACAAAACACAAAAAACTGTTACAGTTTGGGAACTATGTTACACATTTTAAAGTTAACTTATTTAATAACAATCACAAAGTATGTATTTTATATTTATTTTATGACCTTGAGGCCCATAATCCCACTGAATACTTCCACTTACATCCTATGGTACCCATCACAGATTATCAACATACTTATTGCTCAAAAATATTGATTGAAAGATGTGCTACCAAAATTTTAAAGTTTTTTTAAAATATTTATTTATTTATTATGTATACAATATTCTGTCTGTGTGTATGTCTGCAGGCCAGAAGAAGGCACCAGACCTCATTACAGATGGTTGTGAGCCATCATGTGGTTGCCGGGAATTGAACTCAGGACCTTTGGAAAAGCAGGCAATGCTCTTAACCACTGAGCCATCTCTCCAGCCCCTAAAGTTTTTGAAAACATTAAAAGACATGAATAAAATTAGAATATGAAATATGAGAGAAAAAAATTACTGCATATTGAAGAAGAATTTGGATGTGGTACTGAACTAAGTGGATATCATCATGTAGAAGAGTTCAAACAGATCTATAGCTATCACCTTGCACAAAACTCAAGTCCAAGTGAATTAAAGACCTCTACATAAATCCAGATACACTGAACCTTATCAAAGAGAAAGTGAGAAATAGTGGCACAGGAGACAACTTCTTGAGCAAGAACACTGATAGTGTAGACATTAAAACCAAGGGTAAATACACAGGACCTCATGAACCTGAAAAGCCTTTACAAGGCAACCAGCCTACAGAATGGGAAAAGATTTTTATCAACCCCACATCTGACAGAGGGCTGATCTCTAAAATATATAAAGAACTCATGAAACTAGACATCAAAAAACCAAACATTCCAATTTTAAAAATGGGGTATAGATCCAAACAGAACATTTTCAACAGGAGAATCTGAAATGGCCTAGGAATGTCAGGGTTCTGCTAAATATAACCCAGTAGCACAGATACTGAGAGCAACAATTAATAAATTGGACCTCCTAAAACTGAGAAACTTCTGTAAGGCAAAGGACATGGTCAACAAGACAAAATGGCAGCCTACAAAAGATCTTCATCAGACAGAGGGTTGATCTACGAAATATACAAATAACTCAAGAAACTAGAAGAACAAATAATCCAATAAAGAAAATGGGCTACAGACCTAAACAGAGAACTCTCAGCAGATGAGGCTAAAGTAAAATGGCTGAAAGACACCTAAGGAAATACTTAACATACTTAGCCATTAGACAAATGCAAATCAAAACAACTCTGAGATAACATCTTACACATGTCAAAATGGCCAAGATCAAAAACGCTGATGGCAGCTTACTCTGGAGAGGATGCAGGGTGAAGGGAGCACTTCTCTCTTGCTGGTTTGAGTGCAAACTTGTACAGCTGCTTTTGAAATTAGTATGGGTATTTCTTAGAAAATTAGAAAACAACCTACTTCAAGACCCAGCAATACTACTTTTGGGTATATACCCAAAGGACGCTCAATCATACCACAATGACATGTGCTCAACTATGTTCATAGCAGCATTGTTTGTCATAGCCAGAATCTAGAAACAACCTAAATGCCCCTCGACCAAAGAATGGATAAAGAAAACGTAGTACACTTACACAATGGAGCACTACACAGCAGAAAAAAAAATAATGACATCTTGAAATAAATGGATCTAGAAAACATCACATTGAGTGAGGTAACCCAGACATAGAAAGTGTTCAGTTCCTGCACTGGCTTTTCATTCATTGGACTCTGGCGTCTAGTTGGGGCTTTGTTTCCTGGTTACAGTGCAACTCCATTTTAACTCTTTATGTATTAAGACACACACACCCCACTGAAGATTTGCTTGCTCTTGAGAACCTACTCCTCATATTGGATTGCCTTGCCTAAATACAAAGGGAAGTGCTTAGTCTCACAGCAACTTGATATGCCTGTTGATACCCATGAGAGGCCTGCCCCCTACTGAACAGAAACAGAGTGGACTAGTGTGAGGGAATGGGAGGTGAGGAGGGAGGAGAAACTGTGGTCTGGGAGAGAGAGAGAAAGAGAGAGAGAGAGAGAGAGAGAGAGAGAGAGAGAGAGAGAGAGAGAGAGAGAGAGAGAGGGAGGGAGGGAGGGAGGGAGGGAGGGAGGGAGGGAGAGAGGGAGCGAGCAATTGAAGAGCAATTAGTTTCTCAACCTGTGCAAACAGAAGAAGACCAGGGGAATGTGGCAACCTCACCCTTCCCTGTGACCTGCCTGAGGACCACATCCCCCTTCCTGCTTTCTCTTTGTTTGCATGGGTTTACAGCCAGCCCCTTCTTTATTCCTTATGTATTTGAATCACTTTTTCCCTTAAAGAAATGCCTCTGGGACCTTCAGCAGAGTTTGATTTAGCAATTCCCATCCAAATTACTTACTTGAGAAAAAAAGCCACAGGTAATGACAAATATTCACATGCAAGAATAAGAATAAAGGAAATTGATTAAAGTATGCTACACTCAAAATATGTAAAAAGAAACATTAAAGTCGGATTGACTAAGAATGCCAAATGACAACAAAATGTGTAAAGAGACAGATAGTATCATGTTCGAAAAGATGATAACATGTTAAGTGATTTGGCCAGTTATGAAAAAAATAGCTTAGTTTGGTCTCAAAATCAAAACCCATGCCCATGTATCTCTCTGGTTCTGTATGGTGGCTATAGGATGGCTACTTAATGCATATCAACTATCAATAGCGGCTTCCAAGTAGAAGCATTATGGATGCCTTTGACTTTCTTCTCAGTGCTTTTCTTTGTATGCTGAGATTTTCATAATTACACACACCACTTTCATAATCTCAAAACATGATTTTTCCTAAAGATGAATATTTTATAGGAGGTGTTATTATTTGTAGGATGATTCTGGCGTTTATTAAGAACAGAACAAATTGTGATCCGAATATAGTGTATTGTTGCGGGAGGTCCTCCCGCTTCTCCAACCTATAGCTGCTGAGATACCAGCCCATTGGGGCGTGGTCTCTCTCCCTTTAAAAAAGCAGCCACTTCCCTCTCCTCTCTCTCTTCACTTCCTGCTCCGCTGGTGACTAGACTCCTGGTTGCGTTGCATAGAGGGCTGTTGCCTGGGACAGTGATCTGTAAGTTTTTTTCCCCTTTAAATAAATATCACCCTATTAATCATAATCCCAAATTGGTGTGGCATTGTTTGTGACTTACGCCTTCATTCAGGAGAGGAGAGCTGCGGAGTCTGACCTCACTTCCTCTTCCTCCCAGCATTCTGTTCTGTTTACTCCTCCCACCTAAGGGTGGGCCTATCAAATGGGCCTAGCAGTTTCTTTATTGCTTAACCAATGAAATCAACAGATTGATATATGACACTCCCACATCAGTGTATTAAACTTTTTTCACTATAAGAGGCAAAAAAAAGGACGTGACAATCCATGTGCCATGCCTCTGTGTCAAGGGAGAGACCTAGGAAGTGTGTGTTCTTCCTTGAATAGGAATGGCACTGGAGGGGAACTTAGTGATTGTGCTCACACCCTTGAAGGTGCACTTTTCTCTCGGGTCCTCCTCCTTGCTTCTTGCCATGCCCATGGGATTCAGCCTGATATGACTTCAGCCTTATACATATCTTCAGCATGGTACACAATCTCACCGTGGTACACAGCTTCTACAAGGCACACAAGCTCACAGGTTATCCAGCTTCAGCATGGTACACAGCCTCACCATGGTTACAGCCTCACCATGGTACACAATCTCACCATGGTACACAATCTCACCATGGTACACAATCTCATCATGGTACACAATCTCACCATGGTACACAATCTCATCATGGTTCACAGCCTCAGCATGGTACACAATCTCATCATAGTACACAATCTCACCATGGTTACAGCCTCAGCATGGTACACAATCTCATCATAGTACACAATCACACCATGGTACACAATCTCATCATAGTACACAATCTCACCATGGTACACAATCTCACCATGGTTACAGCCTCACCATGGTACACAATCTCACCATGGTACACAATCTCATCATAGTACACAATCTCACCATGGTACACAATCTCACCATGGTTACAGCCTCACCATGGTACACAATCTCACCATGGTTTACAGCCTCAGTGTAGTAATAAGGGCAGCGGGGCTGTGTCCCCAGCACCCCAGCTGCCTGCTTGGCTAGCTTATGCCCCGAAATAACAACACACAAACTGTATTCATTTAATCACTGCTTGGCCCATTTCTATCTAGCCTTTTCTAGGCTAATCCTCACATACTAATTTAGCCCATTTCTAACCATCTGTGTAGCGCCCCTAGGTGGGCTTACTGGGAAGATTCTAGCCTATGTCCATCCTGGGTCGGAGCTTCCTTGCTTGCGTCTGCCTGGGAGCTGGGAGCATGGCGTCTCCCTAGGCGTCTGCTCCCAAGAGGAGAGCTGTGGAGTCTGAGCTCACTTCCTCTTCCTCCCAGCGTTCTGTTCTGTTTACTCCTCCCACCTATCTTCTAACCAATGAGGGCCAAGCAGTTTCTTTTTATTTAACCAATGACCTTCCTCCATCACCTCAGCATGGTACACAGCCTCAACATGCAATACAATCATACCATAGTCTACAGCCTCCAATGGTATACATACACCCCTACTGTTGCACTGTGGTACACAGACTTATCATGGTGCATAGTCTCCCATGATAGACAGTCCCCTGGGAGAGGTGGTCTCACCATAGAATACAGCCTTACTGTGGTGTACAGCCTCTCAACATACATTGCCTCACTGTGAGACTCAGACAGCCTCACCATGGGACACAGCCTTACAATGATACACAGCCTCACATGGTGTACAGTCTCCCGGGATCTATGGCCTCACCATGGAATACAGCTTTACTGTGGTTTACAGCTTCTCAGCATCCACCGCCTTCCCATGGGACACAGTCTCAGCATTGTACACAACCCTATGGAGCCCCCAGGTTTCCGTCCCTGCTCATTTCTAAAAATTCCTCACCAGAGCATCTCAGGCAAGCAGGCATTCTTCTGGCCATTTTATTTGCTCCCCAGTCTTTTTTTTATTTGAAAGACAAGGACATTCCTCTGAATAAAAACCTGTCAATTTTGCTTTTCTGTTCCTTCAATGGATAATTTAGCTGTCTCGTTAGTGTTTTTTATATGTGAATTTTTCTAGAGCTCCTCTGATTTTTTTCTTTGCTGTTCTTTTACCAGTTGATGTGGAGACACAAGCTATCATTACAAAACCTCTTAGAAATTAAAACCATTTCTTTGAAACAATCTCCATAAAGAACTTGGAAGATTTGGGCTTTGTGGTCCAGGCAGGGCTCCCCTTTATCGAATTCTTCTCTTGTCAGCTTCCAGGCTGTGTAAGAAATGTGCGGGTGATTTGTATGGGTGTTCGTGTCTGACTGGGGGTGGGGAAAGCTCTTGCAGTATGGTTTTTTTTTTTTTTTGGATTTTGTGGTGTTTCTGGTTGTTGTCATTTTGCCGCTATGCTTATTTTGATGTCTGTTTTTTTTAAAAATGATCTAGCTATACCCATAAAAGTTTGAACAACTGCGTACATTAAACAAAAAACAATTGTCTGAAAATGAAACTAAACAATTAAATCTTTCTTGTTATTCATCCCATCTCTCTCTGCATAATTTGGGGTTGGGGTGATATTCAGAGTAAAAACCTATCATTTTGTTGTAAGTGTATTATAGTCTTTCTCCTGCAAAATTTCTATATGCAGTCCTCTAGAGGATCCTACAAGCAAGGGTGGTATTGATTAGACTTTTATATAAGTCTGATGCTAAGCTGGTCTAAAGCTGACTTAGCTGGTTAAAGCTAAATATTTCCTTCCTTTTTGTCCCATAACCAGGAATGGGCCAGGCAAAAATACCGCACAGGCGTGTTTCTGCTATCGTTTGGACCTGGACTAGGATCCCCAGCAATAAATACAAACCCCTTGACCCCTTGTATGGGTCTTTTAAGCTGGCATAAACCAGCCAATGTGTTGCACGTATCCTGTAAAAGTTAACCGCTTATAAATGCCACACTGAACTAGGATGCCCAGAAGCTCTTAGAAAACAGGGGACCCTGTGTGTAGAACTTCTGAGTGTGGAGCAGCCGGTCACCTTTGGTGTGGGCATTCGCTCTTGCGCTCTACTTCACCACGATCCCAGCTGCCCCGGCCACTTTGCACCTGTTTCCTTAATGATCTGTCATTTGCCTTCAGCCCAAGTCAGAAACCAACTTATTACTTATCTACAGCCTTGTGGCTTTTAAACTTCGGCAAAGACTAAAACCACTGGGACTACTTACTGGAGAGGCTTCCGGCCCCAGAGCTGACAGCAGGTAGGGAGCCAGAATTTGCATTTCTGACAAGTTTTTAAGAGATGCTGCTCTTGGAGGTTGCTGAGAACAACTGCTGTAAGGTATCATTTCTCAGAGATTGCCATTCTTTCATGTATCCAATATTTATTATAAGATGCCTTCATCTATATTGAAGATCTAATAGTGATCAAATGTACTTCTTGTTGACCATATTCTGTTCACTGTGCGCACTGAAGCTCTAGACTGTGAAGAGGAGTAGGGCCTGGCTACCTTGGGGAATGACGGCGAGCTAAGCTGCCAAGGATAGTGAGACTTGGTCAGACAGACCCTGGGGGAGAGAGGAGCTTCCTAGGTCAGAGAAGAGCCTCAGCCAAGTTAGGGAAAGCATGGAAAAGCTTCTGATAGGATTGCTGCTCTTCAGAGGCAGTTGGCTAGCAGGGCTGCTTCCTGGCCGCCATTCCAAAAAGTCAGGTGCCTGTTCTGATGACTTCCACGGAGAGGATAATGGCTTCCCAACTCCAGGGTACTGAGCCAGAAGGGAAGGAACTCTGGGCACCTCTGCTCTGATCCAACCATCCTAATGAAGTGGGCTGCACAGAGGAGCCCTGACAGACTGATTCGGAAAGCTTCCTCTTCGGGGAAATCCCACTGGCATATTGGCAAATGTGCCCATTTTCTCACTACTCCAGTTTCTGCACTTCAGAGTGTTTCTAGGGGGAACAAGGACACCACATTGCCAGAGGAGATCAGTAGCATGTCGGATCAGCTCAGCCGTGCCTGCTCTTTGCTCCCGGTCATTCTTCATCGGATTACTCATCCTCGCAGGAGTTCCCCCAGCCCGTCCCACCTTCAGCCTCTGTCTACCTTCACTTGAGGCTGGAGACCTCCACATCATCCATCACGTGGGAATGCATTTTTTTACATCAGCAATCCTTTATTGATACTTATTTGCCACATAAACTTGCTTTTGTTCTGGAAGATTTGCATGTGTGTGTGATGTATGAATGCAGGTATGTGTGTGTGTGTGTGTATATATATATATATATATATATATATATATATATATATATATATATATATTCTAAAGGGGGGTCAGCACACATGTGTATGTGTGAATGTCCATGCACGTGTGTGAGCATGCACGAATGTGTGGATGCAAGAGGTACCTTGCTTGATTCGCTCTCATCTTATGATACAGGTAATATTGAGACAGGGTTCCTTGAATCCAGAGCTTACCATATTCTGTTAGCCCTAGACAGCTAGCTTGTCCCTGGAATGAAGCCGGGCCACCTCCCTCCCAGCATTTATGTGTATGTTGTGAACCATAGGGCAGTCTTAATGTTTGAGTGATTAAGGTAAGCACTCTGCTTATGGAGCTATCTGCCTAGTCCTTATGCCCACCGTTCTTTTCTTCTCATCTATCCTTGAGATAAGGCCTTTCTGTGTAACCATGGGTAGTCTGGAGTTTACTATGTAGACCCAGCTGGTCTTGAACTTATAGATGTCTTCCTGTCTCTACCTCTTTAGTGCTGAGATTACAGGCCTATGCCATTATTAACTCAGCAACTCTTTCTTCTTATCTTTAGTACATGAATATATAGATTCCATCTTTGAAAAAAAAACCTCTTCATTTTCTTCTTTCCACGTATACACATCATTGCCCTCATTTGTGAAGAACTAATTCTCACCAGTAACTCCTTGCTTCTACTCTTCATTGAGAAATGAGATGCTTCAGACACTACCAGCTCTTGCTAGTGATGGCAAAAGCTGTTCTGCTTTCTACTCTATTCTTTCTCATAGGTCTTCATTTTCTAATTTAGTACGAATGTCCTCTGAGATTTCCTGCCAGGGCTATTAGAATTGCAAGAACTTGTCCCCTCTTCCCTATGAACCTTGAATCTCTAGCTTTTAACAAATGAATTTTTGTCAATTTCATGGTATCATTAAAAAAAGGTTGTACCTTTTACTTTACGTTTTACAACTTCTCTCTTGACTCCAAATTAGTTGTACTAATGCTGCTAGCCAAGTTCCTCTCATGTAATTATGTTCTGGCCTCTTAAAATGGGTGAAGTCATCTCCTTTCCTAAACATGTCACTTACAGAGATTTCAATTTTTATTAAGGTTTAGGTAGTCTCATGACTTTTAAAAATTATTTAAGTTTTTTTCACACTATATTTTGACAATATTTTTCCCACTCCCCAGCCTCCCTATCTACCAAACTTTATGTTCTTTCTCTCTCTCAAAAAAAGAAAGAAAATTGAAACAAACAAGCCAATTGGATACAAGCAAACAACAATAACAAACACACAATTTAAACCAAAACGAACAATCAAAAAGTCCACAAAAAGAGAGAGATAGAATCTTATTTCTGTTGGTCAACTACTCCTGAGCATAGGCCCTGCCCTACGGTGAGGTTGATAGGCCAAGTGTCACTCCATTGGAGAAAACTGACTTCCCCTTTCCCAGCGGATATCAGTTATAAACAGCTTCTTGATCAGAGGTGGGGCTTGTGGCCACTTTCTCTTCTCAGTGTTGGTGTCTTCTCTGGTTTGAACCTGTACAGGTCTTGGGCATGCTGTCAAAGTCTCTGTGAGTTTGTATGTGTAGCAACCCTGCTTTGTCTGGATAACTCTGCTCCCTTGGAGTTGTTTGCCCCCTCTTACTGTGTGCTGTTTTACTCTTTTGACTTTTTGGGGACCCGCCACTCAGCTCCCAAATAAATCACACATGGAGTCCTATTCTTACTTATAAATGCCTGGCCATAGCTTGGCTTGTTTGTAGCCAGCTTTTCCTATCTTAAGTTATCCTAACTACCTTTTGCCTCTGTGATTTTATTTATCTTTCTCTATTTATGTACACCTTCCTTTACTTCTTTTTCTGTGGCTTGCTGTGTGTGTTGCTGGGTGGCTGGCCTGTTGTTCTTGTTTCTCCTTCTATGAATGCTCTGTGCCTGCTAGCCCCACCTATCCTTGCTCCTGCCTTGCCATTGGCTGTTCATCTCTTTATTAGGACCAGCTGATGTTTTAGGCAGGCAGAGTAACACAGCTTCACAGAGTTAAACAAGTGCAGCGCAAACAAAAGTCACACACCTGAAAATAATGTTTCCCAACAACAACGTCTGAATCTTACAATCATTCTTCTTGGCGCCCCTTCCATAGAGATCCCTGAGCCTTGAGGGGAGGGATTTTACAGAGACATCAAGTTTAAGATTGAGTACTCTGAAGTTTCTCTGTGTGAACTTTTCAGTCTCTGTGTTAATTCCCTTCTACTGCAAAATGAAGCTCCCTTGTTGAGGGTGGAGTAGGATTGATCCTATAGATACAACAACGCATCACTAGGAGGCCTTTTAATGCTATATTCTTTCAGCAGAATTTAGGTAGGTTTTGGCCACGTTAGCTGTGTCAGGTTTGGGTTCCATCTCCTGGAGTGGGCCTTAATCCTTAATCCAGTCATGATTTTAGATAATTTACTTTGGTGGCTATGTTTTTCTTGCCAGGTTTGTCTCAGGATTGGTTAGGCCATCTCATCTGGGGCAGTAGAGTGGAGCCTTAACTCCCCTTCTTTGCACATTTCTTTTGGGAGCTAATGCATTTTACCAACCTCAGCTTATGCTGGCCCAGCCCACATATGTGTACTCTCATTTCAAGATGGCCTCATGGGCCATCCAGTTTCTGAGCACCCAAAAGTGCACCCAGAAATGATCCCCTCATATCCTCTATTTCTCATAGGCACTCGGGGGAGATACTACCCCCATTCTGAGGCTTTGTAAAAAAGTTGTCTTAATCTTCTCAAATATTATCTTTGTGATTTTTTTTTCTGTATGACTTAATAGCATTGGTGATTCTGACCTTCTCTGTGTGTGCATATTATCTAGTTTGGGTGACTTTTATTTCCTTAGGTGATAGCTTCTTTATCTCACTTTGTCCAGAGACTGTGACGGCATGCACCAGACCGCACAAGCTCAAGTCAGACAAAATTGCAATGTGAAGAAGGAAAAGTGGACACAAAGTCCCATGCCTATCCAGAAAGCTGCTCACAAACAACAGCTTCTGTGGGAGGGGAAAACCAGTTTCTTCAACGAAGTAAATATACATAGGGTTTAACTGTACTTTCCGGTAAGCCCCAAGTGCAGAAGCAGGTGTGGTGGGTATTCGCTCTGCCCATGGCCTTGAGCTATCAGGCTCACTAGAGGTGGTGCTTCTTGTCTGCCAATGTGACCTCTTAAAGAAAGGGGGTGGGGTGTCGGACACTCACTCTCCTGTGCAGTGGCTGGAGATGGGACTGCTGATTCCATTCACTCCAGGGCAGAACGGAAGACAACTATGGCTATTTACCTTATTGTGTATCTGTGAGTGTATCCTAATAAACTCTTGATACTCCTTTAAATGGGCTCTTGTGGATTCACCTACAGATGGCCATCACAAACTGGATTCCATGTTTTGCAGTGCTTTTTTCTTATGTTTTGTTTTTGTTGTTGTTGTTGTTGTTTAAGAGAGTGAGGAAGAGCAACTGACCTTGCGGTATGATGGAGCATCCTTTGGGTATATGTCTAAGAGTGGTATAGGTGAGTCTTGTGGCAGATTAATTCCCAGTTTTCTGAGAAACCACCAGACTGATTTCCAAAGTGACTGTACAAGTTTGCACTCCCACCAGCAACGAAGGTGTGTTCCCTTTGCTCCACATCCTCTCCAGCATGAGCTGTCACTTGTGGTTTTGATCTTTGTTATTCAGACAGGTATCAGGTAGACTCTCAGAGTCATTTTAATTTGCAATTTCCTGATGGCTAAGGATGTTGAACATCTCCTTACTGCCCCATCCATGTGCAATTCTTCTATTGAGAAATATATTTAGATCTGTACCCCATTTTAAAAATTGGAACATTTGCTTTTTAAGTGTCTAGTTTCTTGAGTTCTTTATATATTTTGGAAGTCAGGCCTCTGTCAGATGTGGAGTTGGTGAAGATCTTTTCTCATTTTGTAGGCTGATGTTTAGTCCTATTGACAGTGTCCCTTACCTTATAGAAACTTCAGTTTCACGGAGTTCCATTTATTAAGTTTTGATCTTAGTGTCTGAATTATTAGTGTCCTGTTCAGGAAGTTGTCTCCTGGGCCAATGCATTCAAAGCTATTTCTCACTTTCTCCTCTGTCATTTGCAGTGTGTATTTATATTGATCCACTTGTACTTGAGTTTTATGCATGGGGATAGCAAACTATCTATTTGCTTTCTTCTACCTGCCAACATCCAGTTAGACCCGCACTCTTTGTTGAAGATGTTTTCTTTTTTCATTGTATAATTTTGGATTCTATGTCAAAAACCAGGTGTCCATAGGTGTGTAGATTTATGTCCGGGTCTTCCGTTTGATTCCATTGATCAATGTGAGAAGGGGAAGAGTTCTGAAGAGACTCCTGGAAAAGCAGAAGCATTTCGGGTTGGGTAAAAACCTGGTGCAAGGGAATCTCCCAATAATCTATAAGGATGGCCCCAGCTAAGAGTCCTAGCAATAGTGGATAAATAGCCTGAACTGACCATCAGTAATAAACAAAATTGACTTTCAGGTCATGGAAAAATCACACGAAAACATAAATGCACGTTACTAAGTAAGAGAAGGTGGACTGGAAGAGACTATGTCATATGATCCCAGCTCAATTGCTCGGGAAAAGTTAAACTATGGAGGTCAGTTGTTGCCAGTGGGTTGCAGGGAGGGAAAGCCAAACAAGGCAGGTAGCAGAGGACTGTGGAGCAGTGAAAACACTTTCTCCTTTAGTGGTGGCAACATGAGCATATAAATTTGGGAAGAGAGACAGGATGTGCAGAACAAAGAGGAAATCTAAGAGAAGCCATGAGCTCTGGATGATTGTCAATGTAGGCATTTGTTTATTTTAACAAGCACACCACTGTAATGGTAGATGCTGATGAAGAGGTTAGCTAGGTGTTAGTGGTAATTTTGTATTCCTTTAACTCAACTTTTCTGTAAAATAAAGACTCCTCTAAAACATAAGAGAATAATAAACATACAAATACATTTTAATTATTTGACTATGCAATATAGGATGCACAAGAAGATAGTAATAATCTTCTATTTTCCCACCATGATAATGTAAAGGTAAAAAGGGAAAGCCCATGTTAGGATGAGGTGCTTAATTTTAATTGGGCATGTTAATTAAATGAGCTAAATGGGGCTTTTGATCGCTGGACTTCAATACTTTTATAGTTGGACTTTGGTTTTCAGCCTCAGGAGGAAGAAGTGGTCAGAAAGGGAATAGGCCTTGGTGGTTAGCTTTAGGAATGTAATCTAACTTTTTTCCTTCAAGGCAGAGGTAAGGGGCGGGAGGAGAAGGGCAAAGCCTGCCAGAGACATGTTTGCATGCTCAGACTGGCTAGAGTTCCTTCAAGTAGGTCATGTTAAATCTCATGATCCTAATAATCAATCATGCGCTTTTAGGCAGTATATCTGATGGGGTCTGGGAAGAGGGACGCTCCATGGACATTTTATACCTGCATTTAGAAGTGTTTCTTTTTACTAAGAATCCCTGGTTAGTGGCTGTTGTGGCCATAATAATGCCTCTTCCCAAAGATGTTTTCATCAATTTGGAACTTGTAAATGTATTCTGCTAGGCAGCAAAGGGTAAATGGAAGTAATAGATAGAACCAAGATAGCTAGCCAATTGACTCTAATGTCAACTGATCATTCTGGATTAGCTCCTGGGTCGAAAGAAAGCACAGAGGCTCTGGGGAGTATAAGAGGATGGCAGAAGAAATGAGAAAGGTGTGACCACATCAGGCTGAGCTCCAGGAGTCCAGATGAAGAGAGGGAGAAGAGATTGGATGAGCAAAGGGGGTCAATACCATGATGGGAAAATCCAGAGTCAGCTGACCCTCACTCATGGGAACTCACAAACTCTAGAAGGACAGTTTTGGAGCCTGCAGGAGACCCACCTAGACCCTTGAATGTGGGCGACAGTTGAATAGCTTGGTCTCTTGGAAGGGTCCCTGGAAGTGGGACTAGGATCCTGGTGTATGAGCTTGGTTTTGGGGCTGCATTCCCTATGGTGGGATGCCTTGCTCAGTCTTCATGCAGAAGGGAGGGGCTTAGTCCTGCCTCAACTTAATGTGTCAGATTTGTTGACCCCATGGGATGCCTTCCTCTCTCTGAGGAGTGGATGGAGGAGGGCTAGATTGGATCGGAGGTGGGGAGGAGAAAAAGGAGGGGAAAGAGGGAGTACTGTGATTGGTATGTAAGATAAATAAAAAAAATTAAACTAAATTAAAAAACCCCAAACTAACAACAGCAACAACAAAAACAAAGGGTTTGAGCACCCTCACTAGCTTTGAAGACAGACATAGGAAAGATGTCATGTCCCAAGACTGAGTGTGGCGCTCTAGATACTGGAAAAGGTGAGGTGGCCACTTATGCTCAACAGTGAATAGAACACAGAGATAT
This sequence comes from Microtus pennsylvanicus, assembly GCF_037038515.1. Taxonomy (NCBI): domain Eukaryota; kingdom Metazoa; phylum Chordata; class Mammalia; order Rodentia; family Cricetidae; genus Microtus; species Microtus pennsylvanicus. The sequence continues at coordinate 14,234,139 of NC_134587.1, forward strand.
TAGCATCTTCTTTTCAGTCCATTGATTTGTCATCTACAGAACCACAAAGAAACAACCGTATATGCTGTGATTTAGGCCATTTGTTAAAACAGAAGGAGGTTCTGGGCGTGAGAAATAAATAGCAATGGGGATGTCACCATAGTGAAGAGAATAGTGGTGACCAACATGAACTCTCACGGGTCCTCCAGAAACCTGAGCTTATCCAGCTCTTGAATTCATTTGGAGAGGGAGGAGGCAGACCCCTCTTCTGACCTCCTAATTCCCTCCCTCCTTCCCCTTTTCTTTCGGAATGGGCCCATTGCTCATCCCCCACGTTGAAACATTGGTTTTCTGCTGTTCTTTTCCCTACTGGGATTTGTCGGTAGAAATTTCCTTCAGACTGTCAACTTGCTGATAAATATTTCCAACTCCCAGCACTGTCCCACCTCCGTGACTCACCCAGTCTTTCCTTGTTATTGCAGTCAGAATCCCGAGAAGGGTGAAATGGGCGCCACCGCCTCTGTCTGGAAGCCAGCCCCGCAAAGGGTGCTGGGAAGTGGGACCTGACCGTGTCCTTAGCCGGAGTTGCCTTCTCTGCCACAGGACTCCTCATCCCGGCTCTTGCTTTTCTTTTCTTTCCCCTCCTCTTTGTTTCTTTTCCATTTCCATCAGAAGCCCCCATCTCGGCTCTGAACTCTTATTGCACGAGCGCGTTTCTGTGTTCAGTTGGGCAGCTGCTTATGTAGTCGCTCGGTCATCAGTAGCTGTAGGCCTTTGAAACTGGCTTCAGTCGCTTGCCTCCGATCCACAACCTCCAGCACTCTGTGTGTACATGGTCTGCTTTCATCCTAAGGGCTAGACACAATGTGTTTTCTCCTCCTGACACCCAGCTGTGCCCTTTTCTCCAATCCTAACATGCCTTTCCTGACTGTAGGCTAGACACCAGTGATTTATTGAACCCCCTCTGTAATATGTCTTTGATTCTTTTATGCTCTCTGAGAACCTTCTGTAGCCCTAAATGAAAAGCACTTGGCAGGTAGTTAACCTTATCTTCCTCAGCCACAGTTCTAGTTCATTCTACTATCAATGAATCCAACTCCTACACTGTCCGCTACTTGTATCGAAGCCATTCATATGTGACAATCTAGCTGTAACAAATCATAGAATCATTGATCTTTGTGTTGAGAAGGCCTTAAAGTAACTTAATGATGTATACTGACTAGAGAATTTTATTGCACAGCATTCTATGAATCGGGATATAAAACTATATGCACTTGTATGTATACACACACAGGTATATATATGTATATGTATGTATGTATGTATGTGAAGACATTTGAAATATTGCGGTATGTGTTGTGTCCTCCAGGGGCACATACAGGAACATTAATAGGGTTGTTTTGTTTCTGAGTGGGAATTTCTTGCTGTTTTTCAGTCTTCTTTCTTACATGTTTTTAAGAAAAAAAACTCTACTAATTCTAATTCTAACTTATGAAAAAAAATGGGAACTTGCTTTTACACTTTCAAAGGGAAGAAACTTCAGTCAGGACTTCTGTCGTGGCCTACTCAGCTCTCAGTGAGAGCACAGAATGGAGTTGCCTTTAGATCTGAAGCCACTCTCAGTTTCCCTTCAATTTGCTCCTTTCAGAAAGCTCAGTGAAGAAAATATGCTAATCAAGTAGAAGGCACAGGACGCCGAGAGCAGAAAAACACAAAGCAAACAGTATCTGAAGCAATTCCAAGGATGAAAGTCATACAGCAATCTTAAAGAACAGTTACCCCAGAGAGGAAATGAAGGAGGGGGGAGGGGTAGAGAGAGAGAGAGACAGAGAAATAGGAGAGAGAGAGAGGAGAGGGGTAGAGAGAGAAGAGAGAGAGAGACAGAGGGAGGGAGGGAGGGAGGGAGGGAGGGAGGGAGGGAGGAAAGAGAGAGAGGGAGGAAAGAGAGGAGAGAGGAAAGGGGTAGAGAGAGAAGAGAGAGGGGGAGAGGGAAGGAGGGAGGGGAAGAGGGAGGGGGAGAGAGAGAGAGAAAGAGAGAGAGAGAGAGAGAGAGAGAGAGAGAGAGAGAGAGAGAGAGAGAGAGAACTCGCTTCTCCTTTGGAGGAAATAATTAAGAAGAAACGAGTCTTGCTATGTCCCCAAATGTCAGAGTCTCAGGCATGTCTACTAATGCCTTCTTCTATCCAGCCTCTGATTATTAAGAACCTCTATTGTGGCACTGGAATGATAATTGCTGGGGATAAAATAGTGGACCAAAAATATCTCCCCTTTTTATAGAACATAAGGAAATAAACGCTATTGTCTTCTTTGGCTTTCTCTGCAGTGCTGGTTTATAAGGCAGGTACCCTCCCCACAGCGTTGTAAAGAGGGTGTCCGCTTCAAGGGATCACATGACTTGCCCAAGGGTTGCCAATTAGCAGGTGGCAGGCCTGGGATCCAGGAATGGACTTAAAACACATGCTTTCTTTGCTTCTCTTCAAAGTCTTTTTCTTCTGCTTTCATGGAGTTGTATACTTAGCAAAAATGGTGAGAAAAGTAACTTTGGGGCTGTCTTGCCTAGCTGTCTTGTGGGCGAGGCTTCTGAATAAATCTGCACCTGACGGCCCATGACAAAGCACCCCTGCACATTTACAGACAGTCAGCCGAAGCCTGCAGCCCACAGCCCTGAATTGCTGCTGCACCGCCCAAAATGTCTGCTCAGCATAACTGCAAATTGGAAATAAATTTGTAAAGCATTGTCAGTGATGTAGCTCAAAGACTTTATGTGCTGAAATGTCTTTAACGTTGTTTGTCATTACAGTGTGGCCTTTTTCAACTGAGAGCCTTCATTTTCTCCTCTCCAAGTGTGCCCAGTGAGGACAAAATGGAGCTTGAGAGGCAGACAAGGTTCTGATACTAGGCTGCCAGGTGTAGAACGCGCGTCCCTTTCTTCACAGCTGGGAATCCTTGTCTTTCTTCCTCTGCTCACCACCCTGGAATCCTCCCCAGAGCATGTCTAGGTCTCAGGCAAGGCCTTCTAAGTGTTCGACTGCCCTGTCTGCCAGCTCTCTAATCTCTACACTTAACAGTTCTGATATTTAGTTCTTTGTGTGTGTGTGTGTGTGTGTCTGTCTGTCTGTCTGTCTGTCTGCCTGTCTCTCTCTCTCTCTCTCTCTCTCTCTCTCTCTCTCTCTCTCTCTGTGTGTGTGTGTGTGTGTGTGTAAGGTATGAGGTAAAAGTCATTTCTTTTTTTTTAATGATGCTCTCTGACAGGTGATGATTCTTTGTTAAGAATTGCTTAACAAAGGGTTTCTTCCAGAATTCTCAGTTTTATTTCCTAAGCGCGATTTCTATCCTTACACTAAGATTACACTATCTTGACTTATTATTTTCTGTTATTTTTAAATGAACTCACACAAGTTTGCTTATTGTTTTAAATTTTTATTGACTATATGGTTTAAGATTCCTTATATTTCTATGTAAACTTTAGAGTCAAAGCTTTCAATTAAGAAAAACAAAACAGAGTGAGGGCTTTGGCTCTAGAATCTTAGCTGCTCACACGAGATGTCTCCATTTATTTAAACTTTTCTATTAACTCAGTAACTTATTCTGGTATTCAATATATAGCTCTTAAACTACTTTTTTTAAGAATTTAAATATTTCATTGCTTTTGACACTGTAGACAATAAATTGTCTTATGTTTTCCTGTTGAATTTTTACTACTATTGTAAAGAATTACAAATGACTTTGTGTAGAGATCGTACAAAACAAAAGCTCACTAAATTTACTAGTGATGTCTGATAATTTGGAGGGTTTGTTTGCTCATCGTTCCTTGGGATATTCTATTAGCTCGCATTATCTAGACATAAATTCTCTTATTTCTTCCTCTTTATGCTATAAACTTCTAGTTTGCTTTTTGTCTCCTTGTACTTGCTAAAACACCCAATAAAATATTAAACAGAAGTGATTGCCTATTTTCAATCTTCGAAGGAAAGTGATATTTCACTACTAAGTGCAATGCTGTCTGGCGTTTGCTGCCGTTCAAATCAGACTATCTTCCCAGCTGGGGCTGTCTTTTCCAGAGAGCCAACCTGCTGACCATTTTCGAGCTACTGATACCGCAGCACCTACTTTTACTGGCAGCAGAGGGGCCCAGGTTTCCACTTTCTATTCCAGAACAAGTCACCACCCCTCAGTGTTGATACCCACCCCCACGACTGGCCTCCCCCTGGTGAAAGCTCTACTCCAGCTGACATGGGGGATGAGGAGGGGGGTGGGAGGAACATGAACCACCACAGGCAATAAGGCCTTTGTCACTGTAGTTACATACAGTTCCAGCTTCTTCTTCTTCTTCTTCTTCTTCTTCTTCTTCTTCTTCTTCTTCTTCTTCTTCTTCTTCTTCTTCTTCTTCTTCTTCTTCTTCTTCTTCCTCTTCCTCTTCCTCTTCCTCTTCCTCTTCCTCTTCCTCTCCCTCTCCCTCTCCCCCTCCTCCTCCTCCTCCTCCTCCTCCTCCTCCTCCTCCTCCTCCTCCTCCTCCTCTTCCTTCTCTTCTTCCTCTTCCTGCTCCTCCTCCTCCTCTTCTTTTTAATGAATAAACACTCCTCGATTTTTATGTCTGCTTTTAGCTCATTTCCAGAGTTCTGAAAGAGTAGCCTGTGATCATTTAGCCCAGTTTTACAGTTTTTCGGGGTGGGGGAGGGGTTCTAAACTATTTACCTCACATAGCCATGGATGGAATTCTGAGTTGCTGTAATTATAGCTGCTTACCTATGCATTTTAAGATTTTTCTCCGAGTGTTACAAGTCAGTGGGAATATCTGTTAGGGAAAACTATTTCTTTGTAACTGTATGAAGGTTTTAAAGGTTTGGTTACTCCATGAAACCCATTAACTTATCATGGTATTCACTACCCTAAATTATAAATTGTCTATTTAATTATCCTTAACCCCACCCCCCACTAAAGTATAAACTTTATCATGGCCGGGAATGTTTCCTTTATTGTTGTTGCTTAACTGTATCACTAGAGCCTAGCCTAGTCTGATATATTTGGAGGTGCTTGGACTCCAATCTAAATGCATCTTTGTCATTCTGTTTCATGTTTTATGTGAGTCTGTGTGGAGAGAAGAAGGAAGGGCAAAGTAAACAGAGGTGACATAATACTAGCCCTCTGCTTCTCTGTAATTGGTCACCAGGACTCTTTTTCAGAACGAACGCATAGCCGAATTCTCTAAAAGCGAATATTTAGCTCACTAATGTTATTATTCATTTCTATTTATTTCAGGGAACTCTAAAGTGGTGTTTGTGAGCTTGCCCTGCCATTACAGCTCTAGGTAATATAGCTTTAATGTGATAGGTCTACAATTCGTTTCTGCCCCTGCTAGCAGCTGGTTGAATACCCTTCTCCCTGGTGTCCATTCTTCTACTGCGACATAATGACTTGATTCGATTCTTTCATTGGTTTTCAGACCTGGCTTCGCAGGAGAGTAACCTATGATCTAGTCCTGTTGTTTCAGAACCCCCGGGGCCAGGATGCGACTGTCTGTGTCTTGAAAGCTTGAGAAGTAAGGTTTTTGTAGTCAGGGGGTCCGGCGAAGGGTAGGCATTGGAGTGTCATGGGGCTAGATCATCTCAAAAAAACCCTCTTCCAGCACTGAGATTATTCCCTCCCATTCTTCTTGCAACAGAGAAATGCTTTTTTTGGGTTATGTACCCAGAGTCATCCCAAACTTCCATGTGGAGTCTGAGTCTTTGAAGATACAGCTCTTTCAGGCAAAAGAAAAGATTATTTCTGGCCTCTATTTGTGGAGTCACATAAAACGTAGCTCACACCTACTCCTCAGGGTGAAGAAAAGAATGAGAAATGGGGAATACTACAAAGAGACATGCATCTTTTTTGACTCACTGATAATTGATATAGGTATAATACTACAAATTATCTAATACATGAAATGGCCATGGATTTTGATCCTTGTATCATTTCTGGACCTGCAAGTAAAGTCTTCTATTGTCTCTTTCTTTTCCCAAGCCTTAGAAAAGCAGCCCTTCACTGCATGACCTTACTCTGAAATGAACTAAAGAAGACCTTTATGTAAAGAGGGTACACTGGGTTCTGCAAAGCAGATTCTGCCTAATGATTTCCATAGACTTTTTCCTGGGAATAGATAAAATAAACTTGGAGATAATCATGGCGGAGAGCTGCCCAGACCACATAAACGCTCCTGCTCAAATGAGGGCATTTGATTCCCCTTTGTGAGAAATAAAGACTCACCTGCCCGAGTCTCCAAGAGGGAAGCTGAGATCAATGTGATGAGCTGGATGCTAATGACTTCTGTGGTGCTGGAAGAAATTGCTTCCTCTGGATGCCAGAGGCCAAGCTCTGCTTAGCCAGGCTTCTTCTAAGGCAAGTGAGAGAGTAACAGCAGTGTGACATCCCCCAGGGCAGAAACGAATGCTCTATTCTCCAAGTGCAACTGCGAGCCCTATGCTTCTCTAATCAAGTCTCCTCCATGAGCTTGGGGCTGTCGCATGGCAGGCAGTAGTTGCATCTTGAAAGCAAGAAAATATAATTTTAATGCACAATTTCCTAACCCAGGGATTCGTGTCTTCTTGGAATGATGATTTCACATTGTGTGTCAGAAATACCTGATAGTGGGAGACATTTTGATTAAATTATATGTACCACAGCAGAGATATAGTGTGTCCATTCACATGATGTGCGCAATAAGTGAAAAACACATAAATATTTATGGCCTTTAATAAAATGGGATTCCAGATAATGTGGGAAATATCACTAATGTTATCATTAATGCATAATAATAGACTTGGGAAAGTTATTTCAAGGGAGCATAGTAAATAACAAGCACGGCAGCAGCAGAATAACTATGGTTCATGACATCTAGTTGAATATTTCAAAATAGCCAATAGACACTTGGAATGTTTTCAAACCAAAGAAATGGTAAGTATTTGGGGTTACAAAGAGCTACTTACCATGACTTGATCATTATACATTACATATATGTATTGAAATTTCACACTATAGTTCATACCTGTGTACAATTAGCACAAGCCAATTAAAAATAAAACACAGTTGATGGAGGAAGGTCGTTGGTTAAATAAAAAGAAACTGCTTGGCCCTCATTGGTTAGAAGATAGGTGGGAGGAGTAAACAGATCAAAATGCTGGGAGGAAGAGGAAGTGAGCTCAGACTCCACAGCTCTCCTCTCAGGAGCAGACGCCTCAGAGAGAGGCCATGCTCCCAGCTCCCAGGTAGACGCATGCGATGAAGCTTCGACCCAGTATGGACGTAGGCTAGAATCTTCCCGGTAAGCGCACCTTGGGGTGCAACACAGATGATTAGAAATGGGCTAAATTAATATGTGAGAATTAGCCTAGAAGAGGCTAGATAGAAATGGGCCAAGCAGTGTTTAAATGAATACAGTTTGTGTGTTGTTATTTCGGGCATAAGCTAGCAGGCAGCCAGGGTGCTGGGGATGCAGCCCCGCCGCTCCTATTACTACTACAAATGGCGCTCTTATTACAACACACAGTAAGTAATAAGTGCCCTACAAGGGTGGGATTGATGCTTACATTTGTGTGTGTGTGTGTGTGTGTGCTTTCTGTAAGTTGTTTAAGATGAAGGTTAGTTATGAATGTATGTTAGTTGAGTGCAGATCACCTAACCACTTGGACAGCTACTTCTACTCTCCCCCATCTCCCTCCCATCACTGCTACCCACCCATTCTTTCCCTGAACCTTCCTTTATTACTAACAATAAAAGGGGATATGTGATTATACAGGAAAGATCTAGAGGTCTGAGTTGAATGTAGGTTTGATGTTAGTCTTGCTGTTCCGAGGTGACTAATTGATTTACCAGTGATGCACCACGCGGCATGCCTAGACCCTCCTACTAAGCGGGAGGTGATGTGCCGTGCAGACGGTATTGACAAAATATCTCAGCAGGGAGGAACTCTGGCAGGCGACTGCCACAAACACAGCTGCACCTGTCCACTCGGTCCTGCAGTCCAATGCTCTGGCCTCAGCCTTTGTTACCTACGTCCAAATAAATGTTCAGTCGATTCCAAAACCGACGTGAGGACCCCAGTACCCCCACTATTCTGCTTCAAAACGTCTCAGTCACTATGCTTCCCCGTTTCTAAAGCAGCCATTAAGTTTCAGCCAATTAAACACTAGTAGCATGCGTTTTCTTCTACTTTCCCTCACTCTTTCCTTGGTGTATGTGTATTCTTCTCGATAAGCTTGGATTCATCTTACTTTGTTTAGATTATGTTACGGTTCTGCAAAGCCCCATAGCATAATTTGCTTTCTCATTTTTATATGGTTCTGTATATACTTCTAATAACACAAACAATTGAGTTCTATATAATCAGGATTTACTCTTTCTTCAGACACTCAGCTCCTCCTGAAAGAGGTTGTTGCCACTAATCTCTATATAGACAACACCATGATAAAGTTTCAGTATACACAAAATAATTGCAATTATTTGTCAAATGAAAAATATTTACCATTCTTTCATTGATTCATATTATTCATTTATCAGTTCTTATGTGAGTGAGTGAACTGGCAAATATTATTTCATATAATAGTGGAATAAGACTCTAAAAATCTGCTCCATCTTAAAAGAAATGAGAACACTTGTGAAAATTATTTACTGTCAAAATTAGCCTTTAGGATACTGCACTCAGTCGTGCTAGGTAATCACTCTTCCCTGAGCTAGGCCTCCAGTCCTAACCTGATGGCTGATTTTCATTATCAGCAACACAGGTCTAGAGTCACCCCTGGAAATAACCAGCTAGGTCGATCTCGGAAAACATTTTGAGAAAGTGTTAACTGAGGAAGGATGACAGTCTGAATATGGACACTTTGTTCTCTGGATGGAAGTTCTGGACTGAAGAAGGAGTGGGCGAGCTCAGGAGTAGCTCTCCTCTCTCTCTCTCTCTCTCTCTCTCTCTCTCTCTCTCTCTCTCTCTCTCCCTCCCTCCCTCCCTCCCTCCCTCCCTCCCTCCCTCCCTCCATCTCTGCTTCCTGCCTGCAAATGCAGTATAAGCAGCCACTGCCTGCTCTGGCTGGGTGCCATAGCCATAGATAGAGCTCTACTTCCCTTCTCTCTCCTTCCCTCCACTTCCCTGACTTCCTTCTTTTCCCTCCACTTCCCTTTGATTTCCCTCCCCTAAGGTCTTTCCCCTCCCCTCAGGCCCCTCCCCTCCCCTCCTCCCCATTCCACTCCATTGTTTGTTCCATCAATCTTTGAACCATTCTGTTCCACCTTATTTCATTTAAAAAAGTGCTAACCAAGACAAAAAAAATAGATTTCATTACCCTCTAATATGGAGATTGATGCTAAATAGGCATAAAGGAAGTATGTAAGCTTTGTAGACAAATGATCTGTGTTACAAAGGCTGGGTTCTGACATGCTGCGTCCAAGTGTCCACAGATGACTTGTAAACAGAGGCCTATGGTTGCTGTGTTCCAATGAACATTATTTACAAATACATAGGCTGTTATATTTTGCTGACCTTCACCCTAGTGTATGTGTAAAATAAAATAAACTGTTGTCAGTAAGGTATCTGGAGTCTCAGTTTTAAATACCTAATTGTATGTTAGTAGTTTGAAATCTGGCTCTGCTGTACTCTAAGGCCCAATGGTAAAGATTTAATTTGTTTTTTTTTTCTTTTGTTGGCCATCATCTAGAGTTAGGCATAGAGTAAATGTTCAGTATGTCACAGCTGAATTGATAAGCGAACTAGGGATCACATGCTTTTTGGCCCAGTATTTTTCTGGGAACTGGACATAGAATTATTCGATGAATAAGTCATAATTGCAATGGCTGGGCTTCTGCTGTCGGTTTATTTGCTTGTGTCTCCAATGCTCAGATGTGTGTCTCACACACCGTGGGTGCCAGTAAGCATTTGGTGCAAGCATGTGTGCTGGACTAGACGACTGGATGAAGGCTGCTGCCATGTTTGCACTTGGGTAGCTCTGTCTCGGAGAGATATGCAGAGGTGCAGGGACAATGACTGATGTTCAATGGCCAAGTAGAACGTGCTGCTTTGTATGTCTCCAATAAACGCGTAGGTTCTATGAGGTGCAGAAAAGCATTGAGGACGACTTTCAGAATGAAGGTTTCAGAGCTTGGAGCTACATAAGAGGGAGGGGGAAGGAAGGTTTCAAGCAGAGAAGATAGAGTATGAAAAATGCACCGGGAGAGAAGGTTGGGGCACAAGATGTTAAGGGAGGATTCTGGCTCCCCAACGGTCAGGCAATCACATTGCCTTCATCCTTCATCCTCCCATTTAAAGAGTATCTGGTAAGAGATAATAGAATCAGACCTCTGAGTATTAGAGAGATTATGTTCACTAGTAGGAGGTATACGGAAAATATAGAAGACTAATGTCCAGCATCATAGTTATTTTCTAGTAACTAAAGGAAGTCAGGGACTGGGTGAGAGCTCCCTGCCTTCAGAATTGAATCACTAGTGGTCAAGTATACATTTGGATATTGAAACTTCTTGAATTAGGTTTAAGACTTTTATTACTTTTAAAGGACAAAGTAAAATCAGGAAGTGGGGGATGGGGGAAGTGGAGCAAATCTTTGCTTCTTGAGAAGTATTTGAAATTTTGGTGTTTTCCTTGAGGTGCCCAAGAACTTAATTGATTTAGGTACTTCATGGTTGATTCTTGGATACTGTTCTTGTCTAACTCCATGTTAGGTTCTGGACATCTGATGTGGGTAAAGCAGCCAGGGGTCTTCATGGAGACTGCATTTGAAAAGAGGGGATGGAAGGAATGAATGCTCAAATAAACAGACAACTATAAACGTTGATAATTCTGATAAAGGAATTTAATAAGGTGTAACACAAATGAGTGTAACTGTATCTGATCTAGGTTATTTCTAGATTCTATTTCCATGGTTCAGTGCTCTGTATTATGATCCCAATTCACAATGACAGACATTTCCTGGATGTGAGCTTTGCTTGAAAATCAGATCCTCCATGTCTGGCCCTTCAATCGTAGTAATCCCAGTGGATGCTCTGAGCCTGGCACTCTGACTCTGTCTATAGACTCTGGCCCTGTCGTCTCAACTATTTGCATGTTTTTTGGGCTCTATGCCTTGGTTACGAACCTTTTTTTCTTACACTAAAGGCTTGTTTGTAAACTCCAAGCACTGTTCTGCCCATAAGACCTTGGATGTACTAGAATTTTAAATCCAGGATTTTCCCCTACTTTATTTTCAAAACTGTAAATAGAGTGGACAACGGTACAATACAGTGAAGGGGAACATTGCCCTTAAATCAAAAGACATGGAGTTTGAATGATTTTCTCCCTAATGATCATTAAAGAAACATGGCAAGGGCTACTTAACTTCTTGCTTTCTCATCTACCAAATGAAGGCAATGGGAAATATTGGATTTATATTTGGGAGAGGGACTCACTTAGATTTTCCTTAATTTTTTTCATGCCCAGATATGTATTCTCTCCCCCAAACATTAGTCCTTCCAAGCTGTATATTAATTGGAATGGTCACATTCTTGTGGAACAATTTAGCATGTGGTATAGGTGTGGGGTGGTTAACATTTGTTGACACACAACGGATTTTTGTGAACATCTCTACTGTTTTCCTTCCACTTCCTGTTATTCCTTGCTCTGGCAGTCAGGAAGCCAATTAGATGTGCTTCTCATCTTCCATCCATTCTCTGTGCTATTATTCAGTGTGTCCACTCTTTGTCTTGATAAGTGGTAGCTGCTGGAAAGTCAAAGCCATTGGACTTGACTTGCACCTGGTTGGTAAGTCACGAGTCTCCAATTGTTTTCAAGTTAGTTTTAATATAGTATCTAGTAATTGGTTACTGGGCACTAGATAAATTTAGTCAGCTATTCTGTTGGTGTAATAAATAACTAAGAAAGCAGCTTAAAAGGAGAAAGGATTTATTCGGGCTTCCAGTTTCAGAGATTTAAGAGAATTGGCAGTCAACTCTTGCTTTTGAGCCTTGAAGAAGCAGAAATTCATGGTGGAAAAGTGTGGCAGAGCAAAGTTGCTTATGTTGTGGAGGCCACAGACCAGAAGTCTAAACAGGAAGAGGTCACAGAGACTGAAAACCACTCAGGGAATCAGTTCCTTCAGCATGGTTTTTATTACCAGGTTTTAAAGGATATAAAAGTTATGACTCCATCTGGGAATTATGAATTTATCAGTTAACCTACCTGAGAGTGATTGGATCCCTTAGCATGGGGCCAAGATATCAAAACATGAGATATTACTTTCCGTTTAATCCACAAAAAAACACCAAAATAATAGTGTGATGTTTTCCTTTCAAGTCTTGTTTGCGTGTACTGCTTCCTTGTAGACCTCAACTTACTTCACATGCCTTAGGGAAAATAAACTCTACAACATGCACACACACACAAAGAGAGAGAGAAAGACAGAGACAGAGACAGAAGCAGAGAGAGAGAGGGAGTAAGAGAAAGGGAGGGAGGGAGAAAGAGAGAGCGGGGGAGCGAAAGAGATAGAGAGTCTGTTTCTGTCTTAAAATTACATCAGTGTTTGGTTTGGTTTGCTTTAAGACTGCGTCTCATAGAGCTCAGGATGCCATCAAACCAGACATGTAGCTGAGGCTGGTCTTGAACTCTTGCTTTTAACTCCTAAGTGCTGGGATCACATAGATTAGAAATTCAAGATCTTAATGCTTAAGGTTTTACAAAGTTTTTGTTTTTTCATGAATACACACACATACACTTTGACAAGGGCCCAAATGAATGCTTAATGAGCAATAGTGTTTCTTCGTAGAATCTAGTTTTGTAGACTTTTCTACCATTGGCATCAACATTGTCTGAGGGCATAAAAGAAAGTCAGAATGTTGGGTTGTGCCCCAGAATTACCACTCCTTACTGTAGTAAGATTCCCGCATAGCAGCTAGGCACGGGGCAATCTGAAAAACCCACACCCTTTCTGCCTGTGGCCTGTAACCTCCTAACAAGGAGTCTGTCACAGGTGGATGCTCTCCAGGTTAACCTAGATGCTTCTTTGGTTGAGGTTTGTAGTTGTAAAATTGTTCTTTTCTTTTTTTTTTTTTTCTGAAGGAAAGGGGAACTAGCATACATTGCAGAAGCCGGTAGGAGGAAGCAAAAATAGCCACAGGAGAGCTCATCTGAGTGTGGTCTGAGGCAGGGTACAGATGTGGACACAGACCCAGAGGGCAGAGTGGTTGTCTTCTTAAGGAACTAACTCAGGATGGATATCTCTCCAGCGGACCCTTTACTTCCACAAGGGAGGATACATAATTGAACTTACCGAGCGTCCATTCCCTCTACTGTAAGATGTGTGAGCTCTGAGGGATAGATGCTCTATTAAACTTCCTAGTGACATGGGCTTACTCAAGTGAGTGGGGTCATGGACATCTGATCTATTCATATTCACTAGACTTGGACAAAATCAAATCAATGATTTAATGCCCCCGAATCTTTCACTTGCATGTTGCTTAAATGTTACCTTCAGATTTTCATTTTATTGTTTTCTGTTCTTTTTATTTTGTTTAAAAAAAATCTTTTCTTATTTTGGCAGGGAACATGGATGGACTTTAAGGCTAGGAGCCTGAATTCACCCTTTAAATTACAAAAATTCTCTGCTGCCTGCTTTCCCATCTGCCAAGTGGAGATAGCGGCATCCACTGCGCAGGGCTGCCGTTAAGATTAAACACATTGGAAGATAACGCAATGGCCGATATTCTCTAGTGTTTCTCCCCCTCAGCTCACACTGGCTGAGGTCATCCTTGAAAAAGTCTTCCCTAGCTCCCTCCCAACCCCAAGTTCATGTCACTCCTCTGTGCCCGCCATCTCCAGCACCCACTGCTCAGTAAACACTCTGTAGTACATATCAGAGAGAGAATAAATCACCAGTTATGCCATGCGCTCCTCAGGTGGGGACCGAGGTCACTGCAGGAGGGAGGCCTAACTCATCATTGACATAATACATTAAACTAGTAGATGCCATGAGAAAGATGGAAGGGGGGAAGTTTCTGGAGTTTTAGGCAATTCCAGCTGACACAGTAGAGTCACTGTTATTACAGATGTATTGAATCAATAACATTTTAAAAATTCATTTATTTTACATATTAAAACTGCTCATTTTAACAGTAAAGAGGTAAGAGGGTATTATCAAGGGAAATTTTTCGTGCCCACGTGAATCACATGTCGTTTTTCCAAATAGACCCATTTCTGTTATTTTTTTTTCTCCCTCTTTAGAAATGCATTCGACTCTCTTCCAGTGGTGTGAATTCATCTGGAAATCTATGACAATCAATTAAGTAAATGAGAAAACAGAATGCTTGCAATTATGACAATCAAGCTATTTGAAACCCACCCTCTTTGGTCTGATACCCACACATCTTTAAGCAATATATTAATTAAACTGTGGGTAATTGTTATAATTAAAATCAAGCTTTATAATTTTTAAAAATCATTCGGAGAGAGAAGGGAACTATTTTAAAAATACATGCAGCTGTTGATTTTCAACATAATTTGTAATCATGACCACATTGTCATTTCTCTGGCTACATGAGGAGACAACACAAGCATGCTTGGTCCATGTGATTCCATGTGTATACATGCAGAGATTTCCGTGTCTAACACCTTTTACAGTGTTTCTCTGTCTCTCTAGATCAAAACTCGCCAGATCTTCTGATAATGGGTCAGATAATATTTTACACGTTGCAGGTTAAGATACCAAAACTGTAGATACATGAAAGTTCTTAAGACAGAAAGTAAAGTTGCATGCTTTTTGGATTGATGGAAATCAAAATATAATACAGCAGTGACTTTCATATTTTAGAATATATCTAATACTGGAAAGAATAGACTTCCTACTGTTGGTATAATACATTGCACAGACTGCGTTCAGTCAAAGGGCCAGTATATTCATCATGAAATCCTTTTTAGCTCACGGGAAGTGGGCTGGATGTAGTTCATAGACTGTAAAGTTCATAGACTGGTATGACTGTCTCCACTTTAGATCTGTGCTTTCAACTTTAGCACGTGTATGGGGCACCAAAAGTGTAAATTGCTGAGCTCCATTTTTAAGTCTGTGGTACAACAAATGAATTTGCATTTCTAATATGTCTGCAACCGAATAGAATTTCTCTGATCAGAATACAAGATTCTTAATGGTGACTCTTGAAAAAGTCACATGGAATGCAAAACTGTATATTTTATGGTTTTATTGTTTGCTCACATATTTCAGCTTAAATTTTTGCATTTGTAAACTTGGAGCTACAAGGGGAAAAGGGATTAAACAAATTTACATCTCTTTTAGAAAGTTAAGACATGGTTAGCTGGACCTAAATGAATAATAATATAAAAACTCCGTTTGTTTCTTAACTAGCTCTTAGTCCCTTGCTTACAGTTAGTAATTAGGCATCAGCATCTACCCATCTGTGTTGGAATAATTTTTCCGTTCATAAACTCTTGAAGCTATATGTGATATTCCTCAGCAGATATATGGGTGAAACATTAAATGATATTTTTTTTTCTTGGATTTAACCTGCCCTGGCTGGCTCAGCAGGTTCTCAACAGAATGTCCCTCTGCAGGTAGAATTTTCAATACACACACTTAGTAGGCCAGTAGAAACACTTCTCTGAAGCCAATGAGAAGCAAGTGAGAAGCACCACGTCTCCTCTACCCAGGGGGGGCCTTGGCTTATTCAATGGACCAAAAAGCCTCCAAGGTGATCACTAATGTGCTAATTGCTGTCATAGAAAAACTCTGAATTGTTTAAACCGTTGTCTACATTGAAACTGTTAGGAAGATTAGCGTCAACTATTGCTTTTAGAACTCCTTCAGCCAATAGCCTTTAAGACACTGGCCCACGTTGAGCATGGTCTCATGTACTATAAAGATGAAAAGTGTGCTCGGGCCTCTTGGTTGCTGGATTTGGTTCCAGCTCCCAGTGCATGCAGAGAGCAGTGGTTTGCTACTATTTCTGTGAGCTTATTCCCTAATAAATAAACCTTTATTATACTACATTCTGGGGCTACTTTGGAACTCTTTTGTACACCAACAAATGAGCACCCAATGTCGGCTGCGTCAACGCCATTGCTGGGCCCTGCCCAGACCAGCAGCTGTGGCCTTCTCCCACCCCACACAGCTGAACTACCCCCGCTGGCATGCAATTGCATACAGTTTGACTTGTTGGGCCATCAGGGTGACTAGGAAATTTCCAACAGCAGCACTTATCTGCCTGGCTTGGTCCCGCCTACTACTGCCTGCTGTTTTCTGCTATACCTCCTGGACGGCTTCTCTGGCTTCTGCTAGGCTTACACTGATCAGGCCAAGCTTTGACTTTGGGAGCAGAAGCTCTAACCCTGTACCTGGAGCACAGGTTTGCTGTCCCAGTTCAAATCTGCGAATGTCTGGCTCGAGTTCTGGCCAGTAACCTTGCAGCTCAGAAATGCCTGAAAGCTCTGGGCTTCTTGACCTGCCCAACTCAAACCTTCTTCATATGTGGCTGTGCTGCTTTTAAGTATTTAAATAAATTTGTTAGTAATTTTAAGTCTCAGGTACTATTTCTGACCTTTCTGACTCAACTGTTTACACCTGTTGGCCAATAAAGATTATTACACCTACAACAATTTCCTGAAAATTATAATGGAGGTAAATTAATTTGATAACGGAGGTAAGTTAATTAAAACACAAAATGTACAAATTAGGAGAGATAAATCGCAGACTCTAGATGACATCCAAAGATTGCTAGGAGACATTTCCAAACTACGGCCCACTTCTGGGATAACACCTGATCAAATAATCCATTTAAACAAAACCTTAGAAGGTACAAAGGCTTAAATAGTCCCAGGGAATTAACAACTGAAGCTGAGAAAGAATTGACCTAAATTGAAGAGGAAATTACAGAGGCACATGTGGATCGTGTGGATCTGGATCTTAACTGCGTTCTGGTCATATTACCCTCCAAATATTCCCTTACAGGGATTTTAATGCAGAGGAAAGATATTATCTTAGAATGGATTTTTTTTTACCACAGAAACTGAATAGAAAATTAAAAGCTTATGTGGAAAATATTTCTGAATTATAAAAGGAAAAGCGAGACTTTCTCAATTAGCAGGAATAGACCCAGCAGAAATTATAGTACCTTTTACTAATGATAAAATTAAAAATTATTGGAAGACAATGAACCCTGGCAAAGAGCTTATACTAACTTTTTGGGGAGAGATTAATAACAATTATCCCCAAAGTGATAGTATTAACCTTATAAAGAAAGCTAATTGGATCCTTCTTCACACTGTACACCAATACCTGGAACCCCTACATTCTATACTGATGCAAATAAATCAGGAATGGCAGAAGATTTAATTAAAGTGGAAAAAAAAACTTTATGATTCTGTCCAAAAGTCAGAATTCTATGCTATTCTCATGGTACTAAGTGATTTTAAAGAACCTCTCAACACAGTTACTGATTCACAATATGCAGAAGGAGTTGTTTGCATATTGAAACTGCTAAATTTATACCAGCTGATACAGAATTGACTTCATTATTTACTAAGGTTCAATAATCAGGAATATATATAACACACCTCTGATCCTATGCGGGTCTGCCAGGTCCTCTAGCACAAGGTAATGCAGAAATTGATTGATTATTGATTAGAAATATGCTGAAGGCATAAAAACATCATGTCAATAGCAAAGGCTTAACGAAAGAGTTTTCTATTAGATGGCAACAAGCTAAGGAGATTATAAGGAGATGTCCTACTTGTTCTTTAAATAATCAAACACCACTACCTCAAAGGAATGAAATCTTAAAGATGGATGTGTTCCACTTTGCAGAATTTAGAAAATTAAAATATGTACAATACACCATTGACACTTATTCATGTTTTCAATGGGCAACTGCTTTGAGTCTGGAAAAGGCTGATTTGGTAATCACATTTATTAGAAGTTATGGCTATCACGGGTATACCTGCACAAATAAAGACAGACAATGGTCCAGAATATGTCTCTAAACAATTTTTTGCTTCTTATAATATAAAGCATATTACATGTATGCCACACATTTTTATAGCTCAGGCAATTATAGAAAGATCCAATTGAATATAAAGGATATGTTAAACAAACAGAAAGGGATAAAATAATACCCCCAGAAATAGACTGCATAACACTTTATTAACCTTGAATTTTCTTAATGCTAATGAGAAAGGAACAATGGCAGCAGAGAGACATTGGATAATAGAAAAAACTTCAGGGTTAAATCAGTTGGTGTATTTCAAGGGTGTGTTGACCTCAGAATGGAAACCAAGAGAAGTGGTGCATTGGGGAAGGGGTGTTGCTCTTGTTTCCACAGGAGAAGAAAGGATACAAATACCATCAAAATTAATAAAGATTCCGTTTGAAAGGGAGAAATCTCTTGATAAAGAGAAATGACAGCTCACCCACAGAGGTGACAATCCTACAGGTGTAAGGAAACCTCATAAAGTTTAGGGCACGATTCTTTTCTTGTTTTTTTCAGGAAAATATCCATCTTCAAAAAGTCAGGAGACCTTAGACATCTATATACCTAAAGAGGAAAAGATAGTTATCCAGAAACAATCACCAAGCAAAGAGAAATATGACTTATGGTACCAATACCCTGTACAGGGTAAAAATTCATTATCTAAACATAGATATTTTTCTACTTCTCACTATAATGAGAGCCACAACTCACTTAAAAATCAAAGCTGGCTTTGGAGTTGGACAGTGACTATCCTTCTCTAAATCCAAGCATGTTATTGAAAGAAAAAATTCAGAGTTTCTGTCTTATATCTGAAGCCACCTGGTATGGGACAGAAGGAAAATAAAATTTAGGGACTTAGTATTATCAAAACTCTGCTTTCAAAAAATTTTACTTCTCTCCATACCTATTTTTGTCTCTATGGTACCTTTTACATATATATTCATATATGTCTATATGAATAATGTTTAAGTTTTGTACAATGAACAATAAATTTTCCTGCAGTAATCTTTGAGGTTTCCAGGAAGAAGATGAGGACCCACAACAAAAATTCCCCCTGGTTAATATGATACAATTATGCTGATAGCACCACTTTAAGATTGGTTTTGGGTTACAAACTCCTCAAGATGATTCCAATTTGGCTAGCTGAGATGGTGCACCTTCTTACAATGTTTGGCTGGAACTTCAAATAAGAACTTCAGGAAAACCCAGACTATCTGTAATTATACCAGACAGCAATCTTGAAACTTAACCCTCATTTTAGTTTTTATAGGATCCCATAGAAATAACATTGCCCTCATGACAGCTGGAAGAAATTCTAGAAAATGACATCCCATCTCCCAACAAAGTTTGTCTCAGGGCTAGGGACATTATTAGGGTTTGGGTTATAATTGGTATAGGGTTGGGGTTGGAAATGAAGTAGGCTTAGGGAGGAATATCTCTTAAAAAAAGGAAATAGATGGGATGGGATAATAGATTAGTGTGAGTTTACTCACACTAATAATAATATTGAGTTATAATAGTGAGAATACTTGTGAGCTATTCTTTATAGACAATTTTCATTGGTATAGATTCTTATATAGTGATACAAATTCAAATTATATTTGTTATATTGAATATGCTCCTTTGTCTCTTTACGTATTTATGCAACTATGCAAAGTTATTTTGTCACATTGTATGCATGCATTTTTCTACCTCAGCTTAAGATATTTTATATATTGATGCAATTTTAGGATATATTTATTATATTGCACTATACATTTCTACCTCTGATCACGATACTTATACATTGTTTACATTCTGAAGTCATTGTCTCAGAAATGTTGCACATTTCTTTAAAGATTGCTTAATTTTTAATGCAAAGCCTTATTCTTTAAATTATATAGGTATTAAGAATTACTGGTCAATAATCATCCATGTTTGTCATATTTAGACTAATCAGGTTCTTTAGATGCATTCCACAATGATAGGTAATCTTCAAACACTTCAAAGAACTGTAGAATATGGGATTTAAGTAATTTAGGATTCTGTTGATGTAAGACACAATTGCTCCTGGCAGTCCTGATCTGTTACTGAGAGAATTTTGGGCACTGAAGATACTCCACTTTCAGTGTGTTTACTTCTTGGCAAAACTGGCATTTTGAGAAAGAACTACCCCTATCTTGACTACTGACAAAATGCACAGTGTCTAGACTGGACAAGCAGGATACAAGCAAAAAGACTGCCAAACCATGCCAAGACAGTTTGAGACAATTTTAAAGTTTTCTTGACTCTGAAAATGGTCTTTCAATTACTCTAGGACTTAGCCAAAGTCAATTTCCCCAACATTGAAAACTTTGGGTGATTGCCCAGGTAGCCGGTTGTCTCTCGTTTCTTTTGGAAGTTGCTTGATTGTACTTTCCCTTCTCAGGCCTTTGATGGAGTTCAAAACTAAATAGTCATAGCTATTTTCCTCTCATGTCTTAACCAAGCCATTTTTATTATAAGACTTAGACTCCTTAGGCTAGGATAACTATTGAAACCTTTAGCATATGTTTCTTGTTTGATGTTGTTGATGCTGGTTGTAATTATAATTTTTATGTATGTTTTTGCCTCTTCTTTTCCCTGGGCAATACTTGATATTTGTTCTTATTGTATATAGTTTTGTATTATGCTTAGAACTCTCTTATATAGACAAAGAGGGAGGTGCTGAGGGAACTCCTTCAGCCAATAGCCTTTAGGATACCAGCCCACTTTGGGTGTGTTCTCATGTACTATAAATACAGATGAAAAGCATGGGCAGGCCTCTTGGCTGCTGGATTTGGTTTCAGTTCTCAGTGCATATAGAGGATAGTGGTTGGCTACTATTTCTGTGAGTTTATCCCCTAATAAATACACCTTTGTTATACTCCATTCAGGGCTATTTTGGAACTCTTTTGTATGCAAACAAACTATTCTCAACAATCACATCTCCCCAAAGAGAGCCATGCAAAAGAAGCAAAAGAAAATGGGATGAGTTCTTCTTTTGTTTATTTGTCCCAGGAATTAAAAAAAAATCAGCTTTATGAAACCATGATCTTCCCCTTGACAGATGAATCTGTACATGAGCATCGTGCTTTCAACCAACAGTTTACATTTCAAGAGGAAGTTAAAGAAAGTGATGAGAAGACAGTGCTATTTGTCACACGTTGTAACACTGATACAAAAAATAGTATTCTGATTAGCAGCTTGATTGGCAACCCATGTAACCCTAAATAGTACTACAAACCCAGAGAGTGCACTTCAACACACAGTTACTTTTGGCAAAACCATATGTACAATTTTGAACAAATAAATACATAAATACAATCATTCATATATAACAATATACCTAAAGGTCAATTATCATCAAGCGCGTCTAGTAAATTATTTCTTCCATTCACAAGTTACCTGTTGCTTATAAAAAAGTATCTTCACCTTTACAGAAATGATACAATCAATTCCCGCACTGGACCCACATATTAGGAAAGGTAGAAAATGATTTCCAGATGCTGTACATAAATATCCCATTGTCTTTTGTTAGAAGAAATTTGATTGAAAAACTCCTTCCTTGGCTTCTCTGTAAAGAGTTCGTTTCCCCTCCATTTCTCATCACATAAGGGGTTTTGTTCTCCCGTATTTAATCAATATTCAAATCAAAAATGATCTTCATGTTTTGAACCTGGTTATTTAAAAGTACATTGTTACATTGTCATATAGTGAAACTGTTCCAAGAAGACACAAAGCCACATAAACGAGGCACCAAAGAGAAAACATTTTTTCCCTCTAAGAAATAAATGAAGAAACTTTAAGATTATAGATGCTGATGTCATCTAGTACATAATGAAGAAATAACGGGAAGTTAGACAGTGTTTACAAAATTCTTTGAGCAACTTCTGGCTCAATAGTGCCATCATTATTTTCACTATATTATTGCAGTGCTGAGGACTAAACCCAGAGCCCTTTGTATGCTAGGCAAGTGCTTTACTGCTGAATTACACCCCCAGCCCCAGAATACTGTCATTATTATGATTTTTTTCTTAAATAAATGGTAAGAATGGCTTAACAAATAACCTTGACAGTAATTTGACCAGTTTCTTGTCATAGAAGTAACAAAAGTAGAAAATTAGAGCTTTTCCTTGGTAAGTTAAACATTTTTTTTTGAACATCCAAAAAACAAAGAAGGGCAAACATGCTTAAGGCTATTGAAATCCTGGACAAATGGCCTTGCCTCATCCCCTTCCATGCAGAGGAAAATGTTACACATCAAGCAGATTCTAGCTGTACTTACACTTGAAGTGAAGAAAAAACCTCTTTTAAAATATGTACATGTAATCGTTGATGTCTATTTACATGTTTATCATATGGGCACTATGAAGCGTAAAAAAAAGATAAGAAATAGTTCTTTAAGACATGGTTTTCTGATGTTTGCTCCTTTTCAAGACCAGGGCTCTATGCATATTCCACACATAAATATAAAACAATTCATAGGTGGACACACATGGTTATTATAATGTGAGATTCTTTAACATGAAAAGTGACTTGGCTGAGCATGGTAGATGCAAGGCCATAGTAGGAGACAGAGACTGCATTCAGCTGTGCAGCTGGGAGGCTATGAGGCTTCCCCAGTGATTGGAGCTCACAATGGTTGAGGCTGGGTGATGAGGGGGTGGCTCAACTTACCCTGCTTCACCTCTTCTCTGAACCCTTGACACTGCTCAGGGATCAAATCAAATGAAAGGGTGGGAGGACCTGTGCCATTTAGTACTTTGGGAATAATGATAGATCCGGTGTTTCCTAGCAAGGGTTGATGAGATTATAGGGGCTCCATTTCTTCCCTTTGTCTCCCTATCACTACCACCATCAGCTTCTATGTGGGTATTCCAGACGTCAAGGTGCAAATAAAATAGATTTTTTGGAACACTTTTAGCTGCGGGTCTGTTTTTGCATGACAACGATGAGTTCCCTAATGAACGGAAGATGTGCTGAGTGCTTAATCCTCATCTAAGGATTAGCTCTACTCATCCTAAAAAATTATAAGAATTCATGGCAAATGATTCCTATGATTTATGCAAACCAAACGTAAAACTCCTCCCAAAGCAAAGCAAATGCTTTTCAACATTCTGGGATACCAAGGCAACACACCAGAGTGACAAATTTGTCACCCAAACCAGAAACATGGCAGAGAAATTGAAGTTTCTACAATCAGCTAACTTATAGCCAAGGAAATATCAAGTCTTGGAAGAATTAGGTACACTGAGAGTTCACAGTCAATCTTTATTTGGGTAAATTGTTATATTAAGATGACGTTCCACAACTGATGACCATCTTTATAATGACTGTAATCATTTTAGCATTTAGCATAATGCATGATACATGGCATTACGTAGCACCTTTTAAACTAAAGATTTCAAAATACTTATTAGCAAACATGATTTGCTCTCACAGTACCTGTGAGGTAGATTTTCTGTTTAGCCATTTTGCAAGTGAGCATACAGAAGTACATCAAAAAAACCGAGATGCCTGTTCATAGGGTCCATGTAAATTTGTGGCATCAGTGGGATCTGAACTCAGGCTTCCCTGTTCTTCCTTCCCTTGGATCTCAGCCACAGAACCTCCAGAACATCTCAGAACAGCTCTGCTGCTAAAAGTACTTAAATGCTTTAGATGTCATGAGCATATTACAGGTTTTTTTTTTTTTTGGTAGCAGGGCCACATCTTTCAATAACACTGGTACCTGTTAAAGATTTTTCTCACATGCTTTGTACACATGTGAGAGGGGCATTGTACACTATTGCTAAGCTTATGCTAGTTAGAATGGATGCCTAAATTTGCATTTTAGCAACTGCTATGTGTTGTTTCTGGCCCTCCTACTAACTTATTTTCTACACATGGAGACATACACCTGCCTGATCAAAGAACTATAAAATGCACTTAAAGACATTATATGGAAGGAAGCAGGTGACAGTACTACTTTTGGCAGTCTCCTTGGTGGCACCATGTAATATCTGTTCTGAAAAAAAAAATGTGTTTATTTGCTTACTTGGAGTAGCATTTTATGTACATCCCACCTGCTGGCCAGATTTAATCCTTGAAAGTATAAGCCTATGTGTTTTCTATTCATACAGAATAATTGATTCTCAAGTTTCAATTCCCATCTATCTCACCACAGTCTCCCTACCAGGGATAAGATAAAATCAATTATTGGTTGAATCGTGAATTCTGTACACATTCCTTGGCAATATATGCAAAAATCCAAAATCACATCCAGTGTGCCTTCCTGACTATGTATCTTTTCTGGCTTATTTTTTTCCCCTCTAAAGAGTTACTATTTATTTTTGCAGCAATGATATGAAGACCTTGGTGTGAATTTCCATTTCCTGACCCAGATTTTGATCTCAGATGCGCAGCGCACAAATCCTAGCAGTCATGTAGAGTCACTTTTGGAAACAAATGACAATGTCTTAGGATCCGAGAATGAAATCTGGCTCTCCCAACGCACTTACTGTTTCCATGACTGAGCCCAATACTTGTAAATTAGTGATCCAAGAAAGGAACCAGGAACAGGAAGCAAAGACTTTACAAAACCCCTTACCAGTTCATTTTCCCTTGGTGACACCCGCAAAATACCAACACCTTAGTCTCCATTTCTTAGAAAAGAAACGTATGTACATCAATAAAAACCCTAGCATCTGAGATGCTTCTTGCTTGACATGTCGTTCCAGATCCTGTGCATTTCTTCCGGGGAGATCTGGTGGACAGTGATGACGCGGCGGTACCTACACAAACTGTAGGCCATTTTCCAGTGGTTGAAGCCGCTATTCTGGAAAGGGTGTATGCCTAGCTTTCGAAGACACAGTCCCACGTACACATCTTCAAGGTGAAGCAGCCTGGTATGGAGGGAGGTTTTGTAAATGAGTTCAGCAACATCAGCGGAAAAGATATAGCCAGTTCCTGAACAGAATGGCGGGTAGTTGCTGTCAGGGTACAAATCCCGAGGCATATACCACTTACTGCGGACATCCCGGATGGGCCCACCATTGATGACGTAACCAGTAAAATACCTTCTTCTCGGCTTGGTGGAGGGTTTCAGGAGTTTATAAATAAGGTTGTCCATATTCACAAAAATGTCACTGTCTGTCTTCATGACATACTTGGCCTTGGAACAGAAAGTGGCGACCCATCTCATCCCCATTAAGGTTTTGAGGGTGAGGTTGTGATAAGAGTCAATGAAGTCCTCTACGATGATGTCATGGAAGATCTGACTCTCTTGCTCCACCATCTGGTTCAGAACAGGATCAGCATTTTTGCCCAGGAGGAAGAGAGTGGCTATCTTGATCCCTTTGAAGTTGTTTTCATCCCCCCATGTCTCCCTGATGGCCTGGCGCGCATCAAATTCCTTGTGTGTGGTGCTAATGAGGATCACAAGGAAAGGAATGTTTTTCTCACATTTGTTGGGCTCATTTATCAGAAACTCAAAAGAGTGGGGGTTTATAGGTCGAGTTCTTATGTTGCCAAAGGTGAAGTTTTTCCGGGCAACTGTTAGGTGAGTAAATGGCTTTGAGCCAGTGTAGGAAGAAGTAGGTCGCGTGATGCTCAAGTACCAGAGAGCGCTGGCCCAGCACACAACGGTCAAAACATAGAGGCAGGAAACCTTTGAAGCCATGGTCTTGAGAACAGGTCTAGTGCAAAGGCTGAAGAACACGTCTTTCGGGCACGAGTTTTGCGTCCTTTTGCGAAGGCAGCATATTATTCAGCAAGCAATGAATTCTGCAGGAGAGGAGTCGGTTGCTAGGTGTCCCTGAGCCTTAGCTATGCTCTGGCTTCGTAGCA
Source organism: Microtus pennsylvanicus (assembly GCF_037038515.1). Classification (NCBI taxonomy): domain Eukaryota; kingdom Metazoa; phylum Chordata; class Mammalia; order Rodentia; family Cricetidae; genus Microtus; species Microtus pennsylvanicus. Next base: position 14,259,930 of record NC_134587.1, read on the forward strand.
CTCACTTCTCTCTCCTCCCACCCTAATGGACGCTCCATGCCTCAGAAATCGTCCTTGGAACTCTGCAAAATCAATAAAGCACAGTTGTGTTCAGGTTTACTTAGCCATGTTCATATTCTTGAATAAATACAATAAAGGCATAAGAATTAATCAGTGATGACAAAAATCATTCATTTCCATAAGCCTTAAAGAAACCCTGACATAACCTCCTAGCTTCTCCTGTGGCATGAACAGAAATTGTTTATGCATATTTATATTTAATACATGAATGCACTAACCATGAGCACGAGATGGCTAGGGAGTAGACCTAATATCAGTAACTTCCTGGAAGGAATCTCCCTATTTAGAAGAGGCTATCATTGCACTTAGATACTGTTGGGCTCTCAAAACTTTCTGAAAAGCTCACGCGCCATTCATATCCCTTCTACTTGTCAAACTTTGAGCTTCTAATTGCTTGATTTTGATAAAGAAATCAACTCTTAACATTGCTTTGCTTTCTCCCATTGTGCATTTGGAAATGTCTTGATCACTGCCTGCAAACCTTTGCTAGTACTCTGCTTTCTTAGCATAGACAGGAAGAACGACTGCCTGGTCCTGATTCTGGCACGGGCACAGCTCTTACCCTCCCTCATAATGAACAGCCAAGAGAAAAAAAAGACTGGAATTTCATAACTCTAATGACTGATCAGAAGAATGGTACCTTAGTCTTATATATCACTATGGGAAGAGATATGCCTTGCTAAACTGCCTGGGATATCATTAGTAGACTACTATTTAAATTCGATGGCAGGAATCTTAAATATTGTGTATGTGAGGGCCAGCCATGATAAGCTAAGTCTGGGAAAGTCACCCAAAGGAAGTTCTTTACTTCCAAACATTATCACCTGGGACTTTGGCCATCGATGAATTTAAATGGAGTCTGGAGTCTCCTCTATACTATGCTCCATGTGTCTTGACTGAATACTTTCAACTGTGGCGTCATTGTCTAAAAGAAGCAAAAACCCAAGGAACATAAAGCCAAACTTCAGAAACCATAAGGCAAAATAAATCTTTCTTCTTTGTATGTTTTCTCGGAAGTACTTTAGTTATGGTTACATGAAAATAGCCAGTACGTGGAAAGCACCAACTCGGCATACTGGTTATGCTGATTTCAGAGTTGTTCTAGCAGTACAGGATTGTCAGCTTTCAATGTCCCTATATATTTCCTTAAGAAAATTACACACTGGACTTTTCCATTCATTCCTTTTTTAAAAAAACTGATATGTGGTTATACACATCGGATGAGGATAATGTGAAGGACAATTGAGTTTAAAGTCCAAAAATTCAATGACTGTGTGACAGAAGACTATAGATGGAAGTTTCTGTCCCACCTGGTCCCATAGTCATTCAGTCCCAAATAAACACACATTGGTTTGTATTAATTATAAACTGGTTGGCCTATTGCTCAGGCTTATTACTGATTAGCTCTTACAACTTAAATTAACCCATAATTCTTATCTATGTTTAGCCATGTGACTTGGTGCTTTTTCTCAGTAAGGCATTCTCATCTTGCTTCCTCTGTATCTGGCTTGTGACTGTGTCTCTGCCTTTCCTCTTACCAGAATTCTCCTATTCTGGTCACCCCACCTGTATTTCTTGATTTGCTACTGGCCAAACAGCATCTTATTAAGCCAATATAAGTGACATATTTTACAATGTACAAGAGTAGTATCCTATAACATTTCCCACTTTTTCGTTTCAAAACAAGAACTCTGAATGTAATCTCCTTTGTTTAGCTTTTTCCCTGACCATTATCCTTAACAAATTGTAGCCAATATTCTAAACGAAGACAAATTGAAGTTTTAAATATTTCAAAAAGTTTAAAGTGTTCAAATGAAGTTGTTCTTTAAAACACTAATCATTTCTAAAATTGTTATGGTTTTCTAGAGCTTATAAATATTATCCCAGACAAAAATATGTGTCAGATTACAAAGTACATTCATAAAAATATTTCTATTTCTTTCAGTTTATTTATTACTTGAGCTGATTTCCATATATTGACCAATCCATACTTCTCTGGGATGAAGCCTACTTGGTCATGTGGATGGTCTTTTTGATGCATTCTTGGATTCTGTTTGCAAGTATTTTATTGAGCATTTTTGCATCTATGTTCAAAAGGAAATTTGTCTGTAATTCTCTTTCTTTGTTGTATCTTTGTGTGGTTTTGGTATCAGGATGATTGTGGCCTTCCAAAATAAATTGAGCTATATTTCTTCTGTTTCTATTTTGTGGAATAATTTGAGGAGTATTTGCATTAGTTTTTCTTGGAGAATGTTGCAAAATTCTGTGCTGAAACTGTTTGGTCATCTCATTAGATACCAGAAAAAAAGCCTGTAATAAAATATAATACTACTGCATTAGAGAAGTCTTGAAGAAAGTATGGATACAAGAAACATACCTCAACATAATAAAGGTAATTTTCATCAAGTCTATTTATTATGGCCAACATCAAATTAAATGGAGAGAAACCCAAACAATCCCACTAAAATCAGGGACAAGACAGGACTTCCACTCTCTCCATATCTATATAATATAGTACTTGAAGTTCTAGCTAGAGCAATAAGACAACTAAGTAGAATAAAGGGATACAAACTGGAAAGGAAGGAATCACATTATTGCTATTCCCAGGTGATATGATAGGATACATAAACAAACTCAAAATTTCTACCAGGGCACATCTATAGCTGATACACAACTTCAGGGGAGTAGCTGGATACAAGATTAACTAAAAAAAAAAAATAGTAGCCTCTTATAGGCAAATGACAAATAGACTGAGAAAGTAATAATTGGAACAACATTGTTCATAGTAGCCACAAATAATACAAAATTTCTTGGGGGTAAATCTAACCAAGCAAAGAAAAGACTTGCGTGATAATAACTTTAAGTTGTTAAAGAAAAAAATTAAAAAGATATCAGAAGAAGAAAGATTACCCATGCTTATGGTTTGGTAGGAGCGATAGAGTAAAGCAGCCATCCTACCAAAAGCAATCTCCAAATTCAACACAGTCTCCATCAAAATTCCAACACAAGTCTCTACTTACCTTGAAAAGAAAATAATCAATTTCATATGGAAAAACAAAAAGTCCAAGAGAGCTAAAACAATACTGAACAATAAAAGATCTGCCAGAGGTATCACTATCCCTGATTTTAAGCTGTACCACAGAGTTAAAATAACAAAAGCTGCATGGTATTGGCATAAAAACAGACACTTTGATCAATGGAATCAAATTGAAGACCTGCACATAACTCCACACACCTACAGACATCTGAATTTTGATAAGAAGGCAGAAATACAAATGGAAAAACAAAGCATCATCAAAAATGTTCCTGGTCTAATTGGATGTGTGCACACAGAAAAAAAATGCAAGTAGATTTATATCTATCACCCTGCACAAAACTCAGTACAAGGTAATCAGAGACCTCAGCAGAAAAGCATATACACTGAACTTGAGAGAAGAAAAAGAGGAAAAGTAGCTTGAATGCATTGGCACAGGAGAAGACTTGCTAATCAGAACACGGATAACACAGACACTAAATCAACAGCTAATGTGTGGGATCTCAGGAAGCTGAAAAGCTTTTGTAAGGTAAAGGTCAATGTCAGTTGGACGAAGTGGCAGCCTACAGAATGGGAAAAGATTTTTGTTTTGTTGATTGTTTTGTTTTTGTTTTCCTAAAAAGGTTTCTCTATATTACAGCTCTGACTGTCCTGGAACTTGCTTCATAGACCAGGCTGGCTTCAAATTCAAGATAGCTGTCTGCAACTACCTACAAAGTCCTTGGATTTGAACCTTTTTTTTTTAACAACTCCACAAAATGATGGAGGGCTAATATCCCAAATTAAAAAAAGAATATAAGAAAATAGCTATGCAGAAAACTAATAATCCAATTAAAAACAAGGTACGGATCTAAACAGAATTCTCAACAGAAGAATCTAAAATGGCTGAGAAACATTTAATGAAATGTTCAACATCTTTAGCCATGAGGGAAATGCAAATCAAAATGACTTTGAGATTCCATCTTACATCTGTTCGAATAGCTAAGATCAAAAACAAAATGGCAGTTCATGGTGGTTAGGATGTAGAGCAATGGAACACTCCTCTATTACTGGTGAGAGTGCAAACTTACCCGATCACTATGGAAATCAATATGGGGGTTCCTCAGAAAACTGGGAATTTATCTACTTCAAGAACCAGCTATACTCTTGAGCGCATACCCAAAGGATGCTCCATCTCACCATGAAGACACTTGTTCAACTATGTTCATGGAAGCTTTATTTATAATAGACAGAAACTGGAAACAACCTAGATGCCCCTCAACAGAAGAATAAATAAAGAAGACATGGTACATTTAACCAATGGAGTATTACTGAGCTTTAAAAAAAAATGACATCATAAAATTTGCAGGCAAATGGATGGGACTAGAAAAAAAATCATTCTGAATGAGGTAACCTAGACCCGGAGAGCCAAACACGGTATCCACTCCTTTCTAAGTGGATATTAGTTGTTAAGTAAATGATAATCATGCTTCAATCCACAGGCCCAGGAAGGCTGAGTCAATAAGGAGGGCTTTAAGGGAGATACATGGCTCTCCCTTGGGAATAGGAGTGAGAACAGATTTTCCCAGGGACTGGTGGTGGTGGAAATGAGAACAGGAGGGATCGGGTGTGTGTGAAGGAAGGGATGGAGAGAGTATGTGAAAGACAACTGAAACTGAAGGACAATGAGGAGTCGATGGGAGAACCTCGTGCAGTAGAAAAATCCCAGGATTCTATCAGGGTGACCCGAACAAGGACTCCTAGGAATGGAGGATTCAGAGCCTGAGCCAGCCATCCTTTGTAACCTGTGGTGGGACTGGGACCACCAACTTAGCTACATAACCTGTGACCCACAATCTATCCCACCTGCAAGACATGGTGGGGCAATGTAAGCTCAGAACTCATTGGAGTGGCTGACCAAATGAGGCCCGCATCATGAGAGGGAACCCATTCCTGACACTGCATGGAAGAGCAGGAACCAGAGGCTGGATATCTCAGAGACCTATGATAGAAAAAATATCATTACAATGATTTTCTAATGATATATAGATACACACACACACACACACACACATATGGTTTCCAAGACAGGTTTTCTTTGTGTAGCCCTAGCTGTCCTAGAACTTGCTCTGTATACCAGGCTGGTCTTGAACTCACAGAGATACTCTGCCTCCCAAGTTCTGGGATTAAAGGTGTACACCGCCTTATATATGCATAGTTGGGTACCTAGCCCAACTGCCATCAGAGAAGCTTCCTCCAGCAGCTGATGGGAGCAGATGCAGAGATCCACAGCCAGACATTAGGTGGAGAGGGAGCCCACATTGGAAATCCCCATTGGGTTCCCCCCAGTTTGGGCTGAAGGAACTCCATAGAAGAGGGGAAGGAAGAAATGTAGATGCCAGAAGAACATGGTCCACAGACATCAATTAAGTGAGGATCAAAGGGGATCATAAAGATTGAAGCCTGTATGGGGCTGAGTTAGGTCCTCTGTATATATGGTTGGATTTCTGTGGGACTCCTAACAGTGGGAGTGAGGTTTGTGTGACCCTTTTGTCTGTCCTTGTCCTTTGTTCTCCTATTGAGTAGCCTCACCCAATCTTGATATGAGGATTTGTGCCTAGTCTTATTGTATCTTGTTATGCTGTATACAGTGGATATCCCTTCCAGGCCTGCTCTTTTCTGAAGGGAAATGGAGGAATAGATCTGGGGGAGAGGAAAAGTGAGCGGGGGACTGGGAAGAGGGGTTCTTTGGAGGAGTGGAGGGAAGGGAAACTGAAGTTGGGATGGATTGAAAACAAAAACAAACAAATAAATAAATAAATATTTATTCCTCCCTAGTAAGAGCAAAATTCAATAGCCCTGGAAAGCAAAATACTAATTTTATCAAAGTCTCCTTCAGAGACAACTGCAAGCTTGGGCTGGTAAGTATTTATCAACTTGACAGTAACTAAAGTCACCTGGGAAGACAAGAACTCAATGGAAGAATTGCTTCCATCAGATTGGCCTGTTGGTATGCCTGTCCAGCATTTTCTTAATTAGCAATGAATGTGGGAGGAGTCAGTGTGCTGTGGGTGGTTCCATCAGAGGAGGTGACTCTGGGGTGTATAATGTAAGAAGCAGAGCAAGCTCGTAAGTAGTTCCTCCGTAGTCTTAGCTTCATTTCCTGTCTCCAGGCTCCTGCCTTGGTTTCTCTCAGAAATGGACTATAATCTGTAAATCAAAATAAACCATTTCTTCTCAAAGTTGCTTTTGGTTATAGTGTTTATCAGATCATCAGAATGCAAACTGGATGTGTGCTTGAATATACATGTTGAAAGAATTTAATTGGGATTGTGGGTGGAAAAATCGTCATTAGAAGTTTGATACCATATAGAAACCAAAAGGCAAGATATGCAACATCAGAGATAAAACCCATACTGTTGTCTAAACTTAGAGATAACTGAGAGATCAACAATAATTCATCTGGTTTTCGTTCTAACTTAATAATAAAGTGGTTTCAAGCCACATGACTTTGGGTAGAGGTAGGCATCCATTCTGCTAGTATCAAGAGCTCTGTAATAGAAAATCCACTATTCCTGGTCTCCTGGAGAACATTCCTGCTTTAAGGCATACTAAAGCTGATAAAAAGGAGGTCATGATGAATGGCTTCAAGCGTATACAGAAGTTTTGATACTTTAGAGCAACTGGTTCTCAACTGTTGGGTCTTTACCCCTTTGGCGTTACATATCAGACATCCTGCATATCAAATGTTTACATTACAATTCATAATAGTAGCAAATTTGCAGTTATAAAGTAGCAATAAAAATAATTTTTATGGTTGGGGTCACCACATCATGAGGAACTGTATTAAAGCATCACAGCATTAGGTAGGTTGAGAACCAATGCTTGAGATGTAAGAAAAGGAACCGAGAAGAACTAATAGTGGAGAATGTAGAATATGGGCCTTTTCAATTTGCGCATACAAATACTGATCCCATTCTAATTACAAACGCTGGCGAATGAGTCTCAAGATGCTATTGGAAGCCACACTTTTCTTTACCATGATCTCACTTCGGGTTTCTCATTCTTACAAGCCTAACTGTATCATCCTCCTATCCCTATCCCTTGTATCCTTCCCTACTCAATTGTGAGCCCACTATTACTAAGACATCAAGGAACTCTGAAACAGTCTGATGTGGAGCCGGTCATCTTTAGGGGAAATTAATCAAACGAGTAATGGAGGATTTCTTCAGCTGTTTGATATTCTTTTCTATGGCTCCTTTCCTGTCCCTACAGAGTCAAATTACTATCCCCCATTTCACAGCTGTCTTCATTCAAAATTTGTTCATTCATTTGTGAATTCACTAACCGTGAATCTACCAATTAATCAAATACTTCTAACACCTTTTAGCTACAGAGTATTGGGAAAAGAAAACTTGGACTCAAATTGCTGTCTTGGGAAGTCTTAGGCTAAGAGACTCGATTCCAAGCAAACAATTAAAATAATTGTCAACATGGGGCTTTTGGAGTACATAGGAGTGGGGTGGAGAAAAGAACATTTGAGAAAAGGCACAGAAAAACTCCAGAGGCCATTATTCGCACAGGCCACAGAGTGGGCCCCATTTTTTATCCATCCTAGAGTCAAGCAGTCGTGGAACAATGAATGGAGTCTGTGAATCAGAAACAGCGAGCTCAGTGGAAGCTTCAAACACAACTAGGAATTATCTCGAAGTGGCTGCACAGACAAAAGGAAGAGCACATTCAAAGAACGTGATGTGCACAGGAGACTGGGAAGGGTTGAGTAAACACAGAGGACAAGTTGGTGACGAGTGTAGGGAGAGGCGGGCTATGGAGAAATGAAGTGATCCTGTAGCGAGCATCATCCATAAACCATTCTGAGCTGAGACGCCATTTACCTGCCTGTGTAGTCTCATAATACGACGGAAGATTTGACTTTCTCCAAATCCCGTCCACTGATTTCAATAGCAATCCATTCTTTTATATTAAGGATTTCTTTATTTCACACCCCTAGCTCTTAGGGGAGTGAGAATTAGTTTCATGATGTCTTTCAGTCAGATTTTTGTCTGGACAAAAGGAATGTGTAAACACAGGTAGATGAGAGTGTAGAAATACAAGAGAGATAAATGAGCGTGTGAAGAAAGCTTTTATGTATACTTATAAATAAATACTTTCCACAGAAAAAATAAACACTCTTCTCTAGACAGCTAGTACACATGATAAATCTCAACATCATTATTGTTAGATTTTGCTTCAGTGGTTCCAAATATATTATTATTTTGAGCTTTGAGAGACAAGGTCTTGTTATACAACCCAGGTTGGCCTTGAGCTAGTGACCTTCTTCCTCTGCCTTCTGAGTGCTGATACCACAGAAATGCACCCCTCCACACATGGCTCAGTATCTCTCATTTTAAATGCATATCTCAATGGGCTGGAGAGATGGCTCAGCAATTAAGAGCACTGGCTGCTCTTCCAAAGGACCCAGTTCGATTCCCAGGATCCACATGGGATTTCATAATCATCTGTAACTCTAGGTCCTTAGGATGTGATTCCCTCTTCTGACCTCTGCAGTCACCAGACGTGCAACGGATGTATAGATATACATGCAGGCAAAACACACGTGCACATATAAAATAAATAAAAAATCAAATAAACTGCATAGGCCAGGTGTCCTGTAATGTGCTGTATTCTACGGCATTCTATTTTGCTTTATATAGCACCGTTTCTTACAGTATTTCAAGAAAGGCATGTCTTCCTCCACTTTACAGGTGAGAAGAGGGAAACTCAGACATGGTAAGCAGCTTGTTCAAGATCATAGCTGGTAAGTGACCAGACAAGTGGCCACTCTCCAGCTTCCTACGGCCCACTGGGATGAGAGGCACTGTGGATGGAAAATTCATCCTAGTCTATGATGCTACACCTTAGACTCTTTGTGGTCCATGGGATTTTCATTTCAAGTTAGCCAAGCTGGAAGGTGAAGCACAACCAAGAATTATCTAGAAGGAGCTTGGACATCCTAGCAAAGCCAAGAGTATATGCAAAAGGCATAGCATGAGAGAAAACATGTAAGCTCCAGGACACTGCATGCATCCTGGTGTGGAATACAGCGCACCGAGTCAAGACTGTGGGGAGTTCCGATTAGTGGGACAGGCTCATTGCAAAGACACACCACCACTTAAAGGTGGTGGTGGGGCCGAGGAGAAACCATTATTTGAAGGAGTTGGAAATGTTTTGCAGTGCATTTTGTTGAAGTCCAGAAGTCCATGTACATAACGAGTCAATCACTGTTTCTCCTGAAACAGATTTCTTGCATGGCCACACAAAGATAGGCCTTTGGGACAGGAAGTGGGACTGAAGATGAGCCACATCCTCCCCAGAGCTCCATAGACTGACCTCATGGATGCCGACAAAGTAGGTGATAATAGGTCAGGCATGGTCTCATTTGCTCCTTGCATAATGATACATTGTAACTCAGAGTCTCTTTGTCTCCTGTGGCCTTGCATATAAAAAATAAAAGCAAAAGTAACACCCTATCTACTTCTGTATATGTCAGAGGTCTTCATAAGCATGGCTAGATCCCTTGTTTCTGAGGGAAGGGTTTTGCTGAAATTCAGCAGACAGGAAGATTTTGTCAGCTTGGAAAGTTCATGACTTGGGGCCCTGAGCATGAAGATGGTTTGGTTATTTTAAGTGGATAAGAATTTGTCTCAGTGTTTTGCTTTGTCCTTCTGGGTTGGTGAGAAGAACACAGAGATGTTTGTGAACCACTTTTCTTCCTCAAAGACTCAAAGCCTGAGACCCGTTAAAAAGTCAAAAGGAAAAACAAAGCCAGCTGGGAAGCCTGGGAAGGTGCTGACTTCCAAGAGCACAGCCTTCTGGCGAGCTGGGTAAGTTTTTTTTTCAGAATCCTGTTTAATGGGCGAGTTAATATATCACTGAAATAGAAAGTTGCGCACGTAACATTTATCACGCCTTTTAGCCGTTTTGCCACAACTTCAAGACACTGAAGAGACATTAACTTGTCATCCGTTAAATACAAATTCCTCCAATAGGAACATTCAGCTAGATCATTTGAAAGATGTTCCCTCCAGGGGCCTCACTGTACTGCAGATTAGCTCATTCACAGAGCTCCCCAGTAAACACCCCCCTTCACCTTTCAGGGAGTTAATGGGGCAGAATTTTCAATTTAAGAAGCACATGTTTCTCTTAGAAATGGCATGGTGGATTGTCTGTTAGTTTGAATAACTTAATTTTTAAAACCCCTGAACTTGCTAAAAAGTATTCTTTTCTTTGGCCAAAGGCCAAGCCCAAAGGAAGTGGTCAGTGTCATTACTGAACTCCGAACACACGAGTGTCCATGGCTCCTATAATCCTTCCTCTCTTCAGGGGGAGTCTCTGAGCTTGGCCTAATGTTTGGCTGTCAGTCTCTGCACCAGTTTCCATCAGTTACTAGATAAAGGCTCTCTGATGACAATTGGGATCTGATCTAATCAATCTGATCGCAGGAGATGGCCAGTTCAGGCTACCTGTCTGTCCACTATTGCTAGGAGTCTTAGTTGCGGTCATCCTTGTACTTTGTGGGAGTTTCCCTTGAATTTAGTTTCTACCTGACCCTAGGGGGAAAAAAAACCCTTTCCATCATCTCCTTCAGTATTTTCCCTCTCAACCCACCCCTAACCTGATCCCTCAAGTTCCCATGCCCACCCGCCCCCAGTCTACCCAAGAGATCTCTTCTAGTTCTCCTTCCCAGGGAGACTTATTAGGCCTCCCTTGGACCTCCTTGTTACCTCTCTCTGGGTCTATGTAGTGTACCATGGTTATTCTTTACTTTACAGTTAATATACACTTATGAATGAGTACATACCACGCTTATCTTCTGATGTCTGGGTTACCTCACTAAGGATGCTTTTTTTTCTAGTTCCCTCCATTTGCCTTCAAATTTCCTGATGCCATTGTTTTTAACAGCTGAGCAATAATCCATTGTGTAAATGTACAATATTTTCTTTATCCAGTCTTCTGTTGAGGGGCATCTAGATTGTTTTCAGGTTCAGGCTATTACATATAAAGCTGCTATGAACATAGTTGAGCAATTGTTTTTGTGGTGTGATTGAGCATCCAAAAGCAATCTATGGATTTAAGGCAATCCTCATCAAAATTCCAACACAATTATTTTTAGACCTCAAAAGAACAATTCTCAACTTCATGTAGAAAAACAAAAGCAAAACCAAAAAAAAAAAACCAGGATAGCTAAAACAATCCTGTACAACTGTAGAACTGTTGATGGTATCACCATCACTGACCTCAAGCTCTATTACAGAGCTATAGGAATAAAAGCAGCATGGTATTGGCATAAAACAGACACATTAATCAATGAAATCAAATCAAAGACACAGATATAAATTCACACACCTAGGGATACTTGATTTTTGACAAAGAAGTCTAAACTATACAATGGAGAAAAGAAAGCATCTTCAACAAATGGTGCTGATATAACTGGATATCAGCATGTAGAAGAAAGCAAATAAATCCATATCTATCACCCTGCATAAAACACAAGTCTGAATGGATCAAAGACCTCAACATCAATCCAGTTACACTGAACTGGATGGAACAGAAAGTGGGACGTAGCCTTGAATGCATTAGCACAGGAGGCTACTTCCTGAATATAACACCAGTAGTGCAGACACTAAGATTGACAATTAATAAATGGAACCTCATGAAAGTGAAAAGCTTCTGTAAGGCAAAGGACATTGTCAATAGTACAAAGCAGCAGCCTACAGGATGGGAAAAGATCTTCACCAACCCTGCATCTGATAAAGAGCTGATATACAAAATATATAAAGAACTCAAGACTAGACACCAAAAAGCCAAATAATCAAATTTAAAAATGGGGCACAGACATGAACAGAGAATCCTCAATAGAAGAATCTCAAATGGCAGAGAAACACTTAAATGTTTATCATCCTTAGCCATGAGAGAAATATAAATCAAAACACTCTGAGATGTCATCTTAAACCTATAAGAATGGCTAAGATCAAAACCACAAATAACAGCTTATGCTGAAGAGGATGTGAAGTATGGGGAACACTCTTCCATTGCTGGTGGGTGTGCAAACTGGTACAGCCACTTTGGAAATTAATATGATGGTTTCTCAGAAAAATGGGAATCAATCTGCCTCAAGACCCAGAGATGATACTTGTAGGCATATACCCAAAGGGATGCTCAATCATACCAGACCTCCATGCTAGCCTCATCAGATTTACTCATTCTTTCAAAAATGCCTCCTCCCACTCATCTCCATTCCCTGGTTACTTTGCCTCTAAGCAAATTTGCCCCTTTGCCCTTTCATCTCTGCCTTTCCTTAGGTATTCTTTGTCCTCTGCAGACTGCCTGCAGGAGTCCCTCCTCCTATCCTACTTCCGTTCCCTGGGAACTCTGCTCCTTGGTGCAGACCTGGGATACCCTTCACTTTTTCTGAAAGCCTCCCCTTCTAGCTGATCTCTATGCCATCATGTCACCCCCGAACCTGCAGAAACACTTCCTACCAGGAAACCCCACTGGCCACAATGCGCTGGTGTGTAGGTAGATGATACTCACTGTCACTTCCGTCCTCCTTTCTGGTCTCTCCAGAATTACTCTTGGTCCTGTAGCAGCCTGAAGGAACCTATCACCCACCCTACTTCTACTCCTTCGGGCTCCTCCTCTTGGTGCGGACCCTAGTCCCACTAGTTCGTTCCTGTTTCCCCTTAAATCTTTTCTTCCTGGCCCATCTTCTTGCCTTTGTGTCAATCACTGACCCACGAAAGCACTCCCTACCATTGCCGCCACACTTGCCAGCATTCAGAGTGAACAAGAGTAGCCAAAGAATGGAACACTCACAGATATAAATAGCCAAGACAATCCACCTCCTCCAGAAGCCTGAGAACTGTGATTTAGCTGAAGCACAAACAAGGATTTCGAAAGAGCAGTTTATGAATATGCTTAAGCACATTAACAAGGATATGAACAAATGCCTTCATGAAGAACATAAAAACACAAATAATTGAATGAAATAATGAAAGCATTTCAAGACATGAAAATAGAAATAGAATCACTAAAGATAAGTTAAACTGAAATAAAACTGAAAAGAAACTTTAGGATGTAAAACGAAAATCACAGAGATAAGTTTAACTAATGACTTGTAAGACATGGGAAAAAGAATTTCAGATTTTAATGACATGGTAGAAGAAATAGATACTCTAGTCAAAGAAAATATTAAATCTAAAAAAAAAAGTTCCAGGCAAAAAAGCATCCAGAAAATCTGGGACACTATGAAAAGACCAAATGTGTGAATGGCAGGGATAGAGGAATGAGAATAAACCCAGGTCACAGGAATAGAAAGCATTCTTAACAAAATCATAGAAGAAAAATTCCAAATCTAAAGTAGAAGGTGTCTATCAAGGTTCAAGAAGCCTATAGAAGAGCAAATAGACAGGACCAGAAAAGAAGTTCCTCAGGACACATCATAATCAGAACACTGAAAGTACAAAACAAGGATAGTCAAAGCTGCCAGGTAAAAAGATGACGTTACCCATAAAGGCAGGCCCATTTGAATAACCCCTATTTTTTTCAATGGAAACCTTGAAAGCCAGAAGTGTCTGGATGGATGTTCTACAAACCCTGAGACATCCTGATGTTCTACAAACTCTAGGAGACTACAGACTGCTTTACTCAGCAAAACTGTCAATCACAACCTCCAGAGAAATAAATGCATCCCGCAATAAAACCAAATTTAAGCAACATCTCTCTAGCCATCCAGCTCTACAAAATGCCATAGAAGGAAAACTTCAGTCTGAAGAGATCAATCACACCCCAGAGGATACAAAGAATAAACAATCACAGAACAGTAGATCAAAACGGGGGGGGGGGAGAACCCACACCATAACAAGCAAATAACAGGAATCAATAAACACTGCTCATGATAACTCTCAATTGTCTAATAAAAAGACACAGACTAACAGATTGGACTTGAAAACAGGATCCATCTTTCTGTTGCATCAAAGAAACACACTCTCATTATCATGAATAGTCACTACCTCAGGGTAGGAGGATGGGAAAGGTTTTCCGAGTAAATAGATCCAAGGAGCAAGCTGCTGGAACAATTTGAATATCAGACAAAATACACTTCAAATCAAAACTAATCAGAAGAGATAACGGTGGACACTAAATACTCATTAAAGGAAAAACCAAACAAGAGAATATTACAATTCTAAATGTACCAAACATGGGGCTACCCAAGCTCATTAAAGAAACACTAATACACCTACGTTCACATATTGACTCCCGCACACTGATAGTAAGTGACTTCAGTACTTCCCTTTACCCAGATCATCTGGACAAAAATTAAACAAAGACAAGCTGGAGTTAAATAACACCATAAGTCAAATGGATATAGCAGACATCTAACTGAATATCCTCCCCACCCCGCAACACTAAAGAATATAATTTCTTCTCAGCAGCTCCCAAAACTTTCTCTAAAATTTATCATTAACCGGAACATAAAGCGAGACTCAACAGATGTAGGAGAATTGAAACAATATTCTACATCTTATCTGAAAACCAAGGGCTAAAACTGGGTATCAACAACAAGAGAAAAAGCAGAAAGTAGGCAAATGAATAGAAACTGAGCAACTCACTACTGAATGAAAAATGGATCAAGACAGAAATAAAGAAGAAAATTAAAATCGTTTTGGAACTGAATGAAATTTACACCGCAACATACACAAACCTACAGGACACAGTGAAGGCAGTTTTCAGAAGCAAGTTCATAGTAGCAAAAACTGGGGAGATCTTATATTAACAAATTATTAACACATCTGAAAGCTCTGGAATAAGAAGAAATAATACCTCAAAGGAGTAAACAACAAGAAATAAACCCAGGACTATAATCAATGAAATGAAAACAAACAAATACAAAACAAACAAAACCAAACAGATGGACAAAAATTAAATTAATTAAAAATAAAAAACAGTCAATGAAATGAGAAATTTTATTTTTTAAGAAATTCAACAAGAAAACTCCTAGCCAAATTAACTAAAAGGTTGAGAGAGATGATCCAGATTAACAAAATTACAGACGAGGAGGGGGGGGTGACATTACAACAGACACTGAGAAAATTCCGAGAATCATGAGAGAGACTCTATTCCAGGGTTATCCTCTGGATTTTGGTAGTTTGGTTCTCCCTCCCACGCCCCTGCCACTTGTAGATGTCAGCCTGATTTCTGTTTCCATCTTCATGTGCTGTGGTCCTATACAAGTATCTTTGTGCCCCATATTCCCCTCTACAAGGACATGGCCATATTGGATTAGGGCCACTATAATGTCGTTACGTCATCTGAATCACAACCACGAAGACTGTCCCAAATAAAATTACATCCTGAAGTGTGGGGACCTCACTGTGTCTTCATGGCAGCCCAGTTTAGCGTATTTTCTACTTTCCTCGGGAGCAGCAAGAGGAGAGGTTTTGCCACACAGCTTCCCTCCTGAACATTTAATTTTCAGGATTTCAGAGGGTGAAACATTCGCAATTAGCATTCAAGGAAGAACGAAACTCAAGTGTGAACGGGAACTGAAAATTTGGTTTATATTTAGACTAAGGAAAGAAAGGTCAGCCGAGTGTAGGACCACCTGACGACTGTGTCATTGTTGAAAGCAGCCCTTTTCTCCCACTAACCTGGTCTTTTTCTTCTGAGTCTTGAAAGATCTCACATTTGCTGAAGAAGGGAAGTTAGGACTGTGGCTCATTTTGTAAACCCACACTTCCAGAGGCACTGGCTTGGCTTCTGCATAGCCACCACATGTCTTCATTCTCACCTGAAACCATCAGCTTCTCTGTTACTCAGAGTCAGTTTTATATATGCACACAAGCCCATGCTACGGAAAGAGAACTCAACACAGGGACCCGTACAGAGAGTTTTTGAAAACAGAAGGAAAATAAAGCATTTGAAAGAAGGAAAACTCACTAAAAGCTAGGCAATCCAGGAAAACAAACAAACAAACAGGGAAGGAAGAGAGGGACGCAGAAGGACTAACTGGTTGTGGAATGGTTTTGAAATGGGTGAGGTGCTGGTTGTGTGTCCTCATCATGATACGGAGTGGGGCAAAAGGTCTTCTCTGAAAAAGCAAAGGTGTCTGAGTGAAATCAAAGCCTCTTCAAACTGTGTGGAAATACGACTCAGTCTGCAACATAACTAATGGACAAATGAGCCCCACAGGGCGGAGCTTCTAGCAGGCTGCGGTGATCAGCCATATGGCTATATTCATGCCTGGCTCCCTCCCGTCCTCTCCCATTTGTAATTATGCCGTAAATAAGCACAGGAGAGGAAGAAATAAAACACTGCTAACACTAGATAACAGGCCTTGAAGGAAGAATTTCATAAGCATTATACTATCCAACCTGCTGACTGATTGTCTCCCCAAGTCACAGCGCGCTGGCTGCTCTTCGCTGTTCTTTTAGCCAGTCTCCCTGTTATGGAAGAAACCAGGCTCTCACAGGAGACAATGCCTGGATGTTGGCAGAAGTAAAAGTTCCCACTCCTGTGCTGCTGACAGCCAAAGAGCTCATTTGTTCCCTTTAAATTTTTAATTATGAGTCTTTTCAGAGAGGCCCCAGGGTTGAATTTACCTAGTCGATCACGTACAATAAGGAAATAGCCTGAAGCAAAAAGTATTATTCATTAGGGATTGGCAATTGAAATCATTTTCCTCTCCATATTGGGAAAAAAAAAAAGATTTGGGCCTTTCTCCTTTTCAGTTTAATACTCTTTGACATTTATGGCAAAGGTCTTTATAAATCCCTGCCTTTAGAAGAATGGGGCCAACCTGGGGGAGGAGTGGCCTGGGGGAGGAGGTCTTTGCTTGAGCTCAGGGCTTTTGCAATCTGAAAGTCACTTTCTCTTTCACAGCAGCGGCCCAGAATGTGCACTTCAAATTAGAGAGGAAGATACCGCTTTCTCAAAATCAATGTACTGCTGTAGTTCTAGAATTTGGGGAAGTGGTACCCCCACCCGCTACCACACCCAACGCTCCCAGGGAAAAATGAGAATGAAAGCATCTCGTTATGTTAAATAAATGTTCTGCCTCCTTTACAGTCGTCACTGCCTTATAGAAGACATGCTTTTAGAAACAAACGGGGCAGGTATCTATTTTGTCTGGGGGCACCCAGAAGCTCGGCCACTGATGGGCCTGTGTGTGATTTCTCTACTTAAAAGAGACCTCCAGTAGTTTTTTTTGTCACCAGAACTTTGGTATAAATTGCTGCGGTGACAACTTAAAAATTGGCGAACTGTACAATAACCGAAATCGTCCTCATTTGCTTCATTACAGGGGGAGGAGCTGAAGCCGATATAACTGGATGTGTTTATAAACCAGAAAAATGTCAGTGTGCCTACTATTTGGAAAATGCATAATGTTTAGTGAGTTTTTTTTTTAGCTTACCACAGAAGGGTGGTATTATTTCAAGTCCTATTTCAAAACTAATGGAATCAGTCCTATATAGTAACTGATAGCATCCAGAAGAGAATTTGTGAGCTTTAATTTTCTCCTCATTTGTTTCCTAATTGAAATCTTTCTTTATGAAACAATTTATTAGAAACCATAATAGCTTAAAATAATTTTATGCAGCTGCTGTCAGTGGAAATGACTCTGTAGGAATTTAATCTTACAGTAGGGAAAGACCTAGATCTAGCTTTAGAATTTTGATCATCAGTTTGGAAGTCTACGCCTCTATTGTTTTTCTCTATCACATAAGAATAATACTACATAGCCGTGCTTTGTGTGATCACTCTAAGGTTTAAATGAGGCAAGTTATTGGAAAAATCTCATATCAGCTGATTTTTGCTCCGGGAACATAATGCATTATCATTATTGACGCAAACATGACAAAGGACAGAAACATTTGGCTTATAAAACGTCTGTGGTTGCGGAGAAGCCTTGGCGAATGGGGTAGTTGTGGCACCAGTATGGGGACCCGAGGTCAGATTCCCAGTGCCCACAGAAATGCTGAATTCTGCAACCTATGTTAGTAACCCAGCACTGGAGGAGCAAGGAAGGCAAAGAGGCAGATCCTGAGAGCTTGACAGGCAGGCAGTTTGGCCAACCCTGGAGCTCCAGGTTCAGTGAGAGACCCTGTTTTAAAAAAAAATAAGCAGGACGTGATGGGAAAGATACTCAATGACACCTTTGGCTTTTACCTGGTCCATGATAAAGGTACACAGACACACAGACACACACACACACGAATGCACACTGGTGTCTCATGAAGAATTATCAGCCAACGTATCTTGAATAATTGGTGCAAAAACAGCTTTCTTACTTGGCTGTTGCTCAAAAGTTAAAAAATAAATAAAACTTGGCCCCACTAATTGACTCTTTTCATAAGAGTCATTTCAAATTCATTTTATAATATTCCTATAAAAAAACCATGCAATTATATAATTAAGGGGGCATATCAGCTAATAGAAATGTAATTATGACTATTCTTATTAGTATTGTGTGACAAAATTTTGGAGTTTTTCATATATAATTTTAGAATACAAAAAGTCCGCAAATTCAGCCTTCTAAATAGTATACATGCAGTTATAATAAATGTTAAAAATATACTAAACTATCCTGAAGTCGCTATACCATGATTGTTTTCAGGTTTAGGAGAGTTGATATAGAGTTGATATAAAATGTAACTTGGGACTTTTTCTTCCTAGCTTGCTAAGAATGGATGGAGCCTGTCTCTGAGGCAACACTAAAGGGTACATCATCATCCGACCAAGGCCCCAGAAGACCTAACAACAACTCCGGGTACAGGGAACAGTATGAATACCACCTTCTACATAAATGTCCATGTCTAGATACTCCTCTCCCTTAATTTTTTTTGTTTATGACTTTCTTTCTACAAAACATTTGTATTCAATCTATTCTTAGAGACAAAAATCTTTCTGGTGTGGGAAGTCAGCACTGCTATGTTTAAGCCACTCTTCCCTGAGTTTTAGGCTGTTTCTCCTCTAGTTCAATGAGTAGAGCTTGCAATTTTAAACTCTCTTGGTCTTTTTCTTTTTAATTTACATTTATTTATCTCATCTCACTCCTCTCTCCGTATTCTGTTATTGTCGATTGCCTTTCCCCTTATACCTGGGCTTTAGACTGTTCCAGGTAGGACATTTCATAGTCAGAAAGACCTGGAGCTATCTAGTCTCCCGGATCAAGTGCAGAGCTAACAGTTCACAGACTTTAAGACTTCAGATGTAGGTCTGGTGTCACATCTCCTTACAATTTCTGCCCCTCAAAATACCTCTTATAAGTATCATTAATTCTCACAATTCCAAAATCCTGCCACTTGCATTTGCTTTGAAAAGCCCTTAAAGAAGCAATGTCCTTCTTTATGTCCATGGGCTCCTTCACATAGAACAGTGACTGCAAGGCCACCATCTGCTTGTGGTCTGGCATCACCTCCCATGAGGGGCACCCTTCCTTCCCTGGTTCCTAACCAGGCCCCCAAATGAATGTTCTCTCCTGCTTTACCCCAATGCCTAACCTCTGTGGTTCTTGCAGTCTGTTGACAGGGTGTGTGGGACATTCCCAGAACTGGCCTCCCTGCTGCTAGGAGCTGTTCACAAAGTGACCCAACTCTCTTTCCTTCCTTTTCTTCCAATTCCCCAAGCCAGGACTCTGCCCTGTCCCAGTATCATCAGCAGAAGGCACCAAGGCTCTGAGGCCACCTTCCCAGGCCTGAGCATGGAAACCTGGCTCAGAGATTGGTGCACGGCAGGTCCTTTCTCATACTTAGCCGCACTCTCCTCCGCAGGACACAAAGGTAAGCTTGGGTTGAAACAAGGCGGTTTTCTTTTTGCTTTGTTATAGCAAGAGACATATTTCACAGCACCAGGGTTTAAATCCAGTTTCTTGGACTGGAGAGAGTATATCATAGACAAGATAACAAGAAGATGGTGCAGGATTTGCTTCTGACAACATCAGGTTAAAATACGACTCTGTGCTGCCCCTGAGCTTCCACAGATACTAGTTTCACTTTTCTTTATGTTGGCGATGGCAGGCTGTTTCTGGAACTCGTTGAATGCTGTAAAAAGTCTCATTTAAAGCACATTTTTCTTGGCCCATTAGAGATGACTTTCTGTGAAATTCTGAAGCTATTTTTTATTTAAAGACTTCATTTTAATAGTCATTTTTTTTTTCAACATGGTCTGGACAGATGGCACAAGTGATTTTTCTAAGAATTTTAAGTTATTTGCTTTCCATTTCTTAGCACGTAATTTGAAAGTCCATCAGATAGTTTGAAGGTCTTGCAGAAGGAGAAATTAGAGGAGGTCTCAAGTACAATTTGAATCAGGTCAGCTGTAAAGGAACTAGTCATTTCTTTCATTTTAAACATAGAGAACCATACAGATATAAGTTCATCAGAAACTACAGAGAAAAACATCTCACTTTCTGCTCTCTCCTCTGAGCTTTCAGGCAGAAGGATCACCATTTTTATGGCTGAGTAGACTTATACAGCAAATAATGTCTAAGATTTAGTAAATCAACCTTATGACACTTAGACATTTTTTTAAGTTAAATGATGTTTAATTAATACCTGTTTAATTAATACCTATGAGTTTCTTAGCATTGTACAAAATCCTTTGCAAACAGCATATATAATCTTGTGAGAGTGTGGCGGGGTAGCTCATACCTGTCATTTTGTTCCTGTGGCATTCCTGCACTGATGTGACAACCAGCTTCCTCACCTTTCCAACAGAGGCTGAAGACCAGCAGCTCTCCAGGAGTCGTACAGGCCTTCAGCACCAGACGAGGACTGCTCAGACATCCGGCCTCATGGACGGAGCAATTATCAGAGTCTGGGTTCTCCAGTGCAAGAGAGCCACTGTTTGACCACGTCTCATAAGACAGTCTAACAACAACAAATACATATATACATATATATTTATATACACATGTATACATATAAATATGGATTCATACAGGTGTATATATATATATATATATATATATATATATATGATTGAACCTGGATTTGAGTATAAGGTATTAAACTGCAGTGTGTGGACCATCACAACACAGTGTTTATTTTATTTAAAAAAAAACACATGTGTGTCTGTGCATCACAACTGTGCAGTGCTTGTGGAGGGCAGAAGAAGACCCTGGATCCTTAGAACAAGATTTACAGATGGCTGCTAGCCACTGTGGATGGGTGCTGAGTCTTAAACCTCGGCCCTCTGGAAGAGCATCTTGTTTTTGAGTTTCTGCTTTCAAAGGTTAGACTGTGTCAGTCAAATTTATTTATTATTTCTAAGACAGGGTCTCATGTAGCCCAGATGAAGATGACCTTAAACTCCTGGTCCTCTTGCTTCTACATCCCCAGTGTTGGGATTACAGCATGCCCACCACGCACAGCTACAACAGTTGGCATTTTTCATGATAATCATGTGAGGGATGAAGAATACATCTTTTATGAACTTTCCGCTCACAGGCAGGGCTGCTTCTATCACAGTATTAAGATACTTTTGTAGCCAGATCAGTAACCATGTTAGGAGTGCATGCTATTCTATAAGAGGAGAAAGTAACTTCTCCTAAGGTTTCAGTTGGGCTCAATCAAAGGGCCAAGTGAGCTACCTGTCTACCATGAAGGGCATTCCTTTGTCTCAGGAAGACCATGTAACTTGGCATCTAAGTTCCACCACTTACTAGCTGGTAACCGTGCCTAAGAAACTTTTTAATTATAGAAGATTTGGTAGCACGGCTGGTTCATCTCCCATTCGCATCTCCCTTTAGCCTTCCTTCCTGGGATTGGGCCACTATAAAAGAAGCTAAAAATAACAACGTAACTCCCCAGGCTTCTTTACAACTAGGATAACCAATTTTCACCCAACAGATATCTCTGAGTAACGCTAAAGCAGGAATGAGCATCACTGGCAGCAGCTACTTTATGACTGTTGGATCTCCTAGAAAGTAGAAAGAGTGTCAAAGACACCCGACTCTCTTGAAGCAGTAATGATAGTTTGCTAATGGTGGCAGCGATTGGATGTCTACTGAATTAGCTCACAAAGAATCACCCAGTACTGAGGGTTACATTGCTCATGGCCATGCTGTGCTGATGGCTTATTTGCCAAAACCACATCACACCCTTGCAAAAGTTCATGAATGCCAACATCTTTAAAGATATTTCTTCCTTCTTAGCCTTATAAAATGGGTTTTGTTGAGCCTAAGAATCTCATATCACATGGAATTGTCTCTGTTTCTTTAATGTGAAATGAGATTAAGAGAATATAAATTTCAGGTTAATAGTGAGGTACATGGTTTACTTTAAAATGGCACACAAAGTTTAATTCTTATTTCTAGTTTCTTGTTGCTTAAGTTTATATTGTTCTCAAATGAAAAAAGCCAGCATTAACCAAATAAATCCTTGCTCTATTCATACTGGACAATAGTATATAGCACTGCCTTGTAAGGAAGAGCCCTTTAAATCGAGGATTTTACTTGACAAGACTAATTGACAACATGTGTATTGTGTTAACCTTTGACCAGATGTCTTGTGGTCCTCAGGTGATCATGGCCTGGATGACAGCTGTCTTTCCTAGGGAACTCTCTCCTCAACGTAAATTCATTGGAAGCTACAGAGTCTTCATTTAAAAATAGGCCAACATAAGTTTGCTATTTAAATTGCTGGGAACTCATTTGGTTCTTTTTGTGATGTCTGATTTTAGTATGTAATCATATACCCCAGCATGTGTGCTCCTATTGGTGGGTGTGGAAATGAACTGCCAACTTACTACTCTTTCTGCACCTTCTGCACTTTAAATGAACCATGGCACTTCTCTTTATATTTATTCATTTAGCACATTTGACAGTCTTATATTGCGTATATGTTTGTTTGTATGTGCACGTGGGGATAGGAGAGAAATGTTGGGTGTTCCTCGGGTGCTGTCCGCCTTGAGGTGTGTGTGTGTGTGTGTGTTCACTCCTCACTGCCTTGGAGCTCATTTCTTAGGCTAAAGTAGCTGGCCAGTGAGCCCAAGGAATTCACTCATCTCCAGTTCCCCAGAGTGCCTGTCTTTTTGTGTGGTGTCTAGGCAGTAAGCTCAGGCATGTGTGGGCAGCAAACAAACCCTTCCTAACCAAGCCTTCATCTCCCCTACTTCCATGATCCCACCTTTAAAATCTGTTGACCTGATAATTAAAAAAAAAACACATAAACTACAAATTCTTTACATTTAACAAGTCAAAAAGTTAAAAAAAAAAGAAGCCAAAAGATATATTGATGACCACCTATGTCGGATGAAGTAAGGGATAACTGAGGTACAAATGGCACGGTACTAAAATGACAAGCATTAATTCTCAATGACTCATGACTTGGACCACAAATGTAAGAAATGATAGGCAGAAACTTTCTAGGGAAAACTGTCTACATTCACTAGCAAGATGAGAGCATATACAAAGAAATAAAAGGGTTAAGTTACTTGATCTTTTTCAGATGTGGTGGGTTATTAGGTTCATAACAGAATGTGGTTTGTGCTCAGAATATGAAGTTTATCTCTCATGCGTGCAATTGTTTGTTTACTTCTCCTCTCTCGTTTTTTTTCATCCTCAATATGCCCTCATAACTTAAGAATTGATTGGCCCCCTCCCTTCCCTGGTGGCAGAGAGCCTCCCTGCTCTGCCTGCTTGGGCGCTGGGTCCTAACCCCAAGCGTAGGGTAAAGGGGAGCTCGGGGGCTTCTTTGTCCCCATAGCCCGCCTGCAGCAAGCAGGGTGGGCCCTTTGTCTGCGAGCGAGCAAACCAAGCAGCACGGAGTTTCATTAGGGCACCTAGTGAGACATCATTGTGGTGAGCGAGTGCTGCGGCACCCGAGAACAGCCCGCCTACACTTCCTGATCAACCTACAGGGCTACACTGCCCGGTACCTCCTCTCTCTTCCTATCCCATCCAGCTTACATCCAGATCCCCCCACCCTCTGTTTCTCTTCCCCCTCCCTTCCCTGGTGGCAGAGAGCCTCCCTGCTCTGCCTGCTTGGGCGCTGGGTCCTAACCCCAAGCGTAGGGTAAAGGGAAGCTCGGGGGCTTCTTTGTCCCCATAGCCCGCCTGCAGCAAGCAGGGTGGGCCCTTTGTCTGCGAGCGAGCGAACCAAGCAGCACGGAGTTTCGATCAGGGCACCTAGTGAGACATCATTGTGGTGAGTGAGTGCTGCGGCACCCGGGAACAGCCCGCCTACACTTCCTGATCAACCAACAGGGCTACACTGCCCGGTACCTCCTCTCTCTTCCTATCCCATCCAGCTTACATCCAGATCCCCCCACCCTCTGTTTCTCTTCACCCTCCCTTCCCTGGTGGCAGAGAGCCTCCCTGCTCTGCCTGCTTGGGCGCTGGGTCCTAACCCCAAGCGTAGGGTAAAGGGGAGCTCGGGGGCTTCTTTGTCCCCATAGCCCGCCTGCAGCAAGCAGGGTGGGCCCTTTGTCTGCGAGCGAACCAAGCAGCACGGAGTTTCGATCAGGGCACCTAGTGAGACATCATTGTGGTGAGTGAGTGCTGCGGCACCCGGGAACAGCCCGCCTACACTTCCTGATCAACCTACAGGGCTACACTGCCCGGTACCTCCTCTCTCTTCCTATCCCATCCAGCTTACATCCAGATCCCCCTACCCCCTGTCTCCCTCCATCCCTCCCTTCTTGGAGCAGAGTGCCTCCCTGTTCAGCCTGCCTGGGCGCTGGGACTGAACCCGAAGGTGAGTGCAAAGGGGAAGGTGGTAGCTCCTTTGTCTCCATAACCTGCCTGCAGCAAGCAGGGTGGGCCTTTGTTTGGAAGCTAACCAAGCAGCAAGGAGATCGGAACTGGACTCCAGGAGAAACATCACGGGGGAGTGACATCACTTGGAAGGTACATCAGTTGGCAAGAAGACCTGATCCTGTAAAAGAAGATCCATAGGAGAATATTGGAAGGAAGAGATGGGGAGACGCCAATGCAAGAATTCACCCAACAATCTGAAGAACAACACGAAACCACCAGAAGCCAGCGACCTCACAACAGGAGGACATGAACACCTTAATCATGAAGAAGGAGAAAAAACTGACTTCATGACAGTGATTGACACCCTTAAACAGCATATAAAAAACGCCCTTATAGAAATGGATGAGAAGTATAACAGAAAGCTCGAGGAATTGAGTAAATCAGTGAATGATACCCTAGGAAAGCAAGGAAAAACAATCAAGCAGATAATGGAAACAGTTCATGATTTGAAAAATGAAATGGAGGCAAAGAAGAAAACACAAACAGAGGGCCGGCTGGACATGGAAAATCTAGGTAAACAAATAGAGACTACAGAAACAAGCATAACCAGCAGAATACAAGAGATAGAAGAAAGAATCTCAGAGTCTGAGGATAACATAGAGAAAATAAACGCACTGATCAAAGAAAGCAGCAAGTCCAACAAACTCTCATCACAAAACATTCAGGAAATATGGGACACAATAAAAAGACCAAACCTAAGAATAATTGGAGTAGAAGAAGGAGAAGAAGTGCAGCTCAACGGTCCAGAAAATATACTTAACAAAATTATAGAAGAAAACTTTCCCAACCTGAAGAAGGATGTACCTATGAAGGTTCAAGAGGCATACAGAACCCCAAATAGGCTGGATCAAAAAAAAACATCCCCTCGCCATATAATAATCAAAACACAAAATATACAGAATAAAGAAAGAATATTAAGAGCCGCAAAGGAAAAAGGCCAACTTACTTATAAAGGTAAACCTATCAGACTTACACCTGACTTCTCTATGGAAACCATGAAAGCCAGAAGGTCCTGGATAGATGTACTGCAAAAACTAAGAGACCATGGATGCAAGCCCAGACTACTATATCCAGCCAAGCTTTCGTTCACCATAAATGGAGAAAACAAAATTTTCCAGGATAAAAACAAATTTAAGCAATACGTAGCCACAAATCCAGCCTTACAGAAAATAATAGAAGGAAAATCACTAACCAAGGAGTCCAACAAAGACCTCAATAACTCAGACATCTAGAGACCCTTCACCAGCGCAACTCAAAGAAGGGAAACACACAAACCCTACTACTTAAAAAGTGACCGGAGTTAACAACCACTGGTCATTAATATCACTTAATGTCAATGGACTCAACTCACCTATAAAAAGGCACAGGCTAAGAGACTGGATACGAAAACAGGATCCAACATTCTGCTGTATACAAGAAACACACCTCAGCCACAAAGACAGGCACCTACTCAGAGTAAAGGGCTGGGAAAAGGCTTATCAAGCAAATGGACCTAAGAAACAAGCAGGTGTGGCCATACTAATTTCTAACAAAGTTGACTTCAAACTTAAATCAATCAGAAGAGATGGAAAGGGACATTTTATACTCATAACAGGAAAAATTAATCAGGAAGAAGTCTCAATCCTGAATATCTATGCCCCTAATATAAAAGCACCCACGTATGTAAAAGAAACATTGCTAAAATTCAAGGCAGCCATCAAACCGCACACACTAATAGTAGGAGACTTCAACACTCCTCTTTCACCAATGGACAGGTCAATCAGACAGAAACCTAACAGAGAAATTAGAGAATTAATGGAGGTAATGAAGCAAATGGACTTAACAGACATCTATAGAATATTCCACCCAAATAGGAAAGAATATACCTTTTTCTCTGCAGCTCATGGAACCTTCTCGAAAATTGACCACATACTTGGTAACAAAGCTAACTTACACAGCTACAAAAAAATATTACTAACCACCTGTGTCTTATCAGACCACCATGGATTAAAGTTAGAATTCAACAACAATGCTACCCCCAGAAAGCCTACAAACTCATGGAAACTGAACAGTCAACTACTGAACCATACCTGGATTAAGGAGGAAATAAAGAAAGAAATTAAAGTCTTCCTTGAATTCAATGAAAATAAAGAAACAACATACTCGAACTTATGGGACACTATGAAAGCAGTCCTGAGAGGAAAGTTCATAGCACTAAGTGCCCACTTAAAGAAAACAGAGAAAGCACATATTGGAGACTTAACAGCCCACCTGAAAGCTCTAGAAAAAAAAGAAGCAGACTCACCTAGGAGGAGTAGAAGACTGGAAATAATCAAACTGAGGGCTGAAATCAACAAAATAGAATCACAAAAAACAATCCAAAGAATCAATGAATCAAGAAGCTGGTTCCTGGAAAAAATCAACAAGATTGACAAACCCCTATCCAAACTAATCAAACGGCAGAGAGAAAATTTGCAAATTAATAAGATCAGAAATGAAAAGGGGGACATAACCACAAACACAGAGGAAATTCAGAGAGTCATTAGATCTTACTACAAAAGCTTGTATGCCACTAAACTGGAAAATGTAAAAGAAATGGACACTTTCTTAGATAAATACGATTTACCAAAATTAAATCAGGACCAGGTGAACAAGCTAAACAGACCTGTCAGTCGCGAAGAACTAGAAGCTGTTATCAAAAACCTCCCTACCAAAAAAAGCCCAGGGCCAGATGGTTTCAATGCGGAATTCTACCAGAACTTCCAAGAAGACCTAATACCTATACTCCTCAATGTATTCCACAATATAGAAACAGAAGGGTCATTACCAAATTCCTTTTATGAAGCTACAGTTACTCTGATACCAAAACCACACAAAGACTCAACCAGGAAAGAGAATTACAGGCCGATCTCACTCATGAATATCGACGCAAAAATCCTCAACAAAATACTGGCAAACCGAATCCAAGAACACATCCGAAAAATTATCCATTATGATCAAGTAGGCTTCATTCCTGAGATGCAGGGCTGGTTCAACATACGAAAATCTATCAATGTAATCCATCATATAAATAAACTGAAAGAAAAAAACCATATGATCATTTCATTAGATGCTGAAAAAGCATTTGACAAAATTCAACATCCATTTATGTTAAAAGTCTTGGAGAGATTAGGGATACAAGGGTCATACCTAAATATAATAAAAGCTATATACAGCAAGCCGACAGCTAACATCAAATTAAATGGAGAGAAACTCAAAGCCATCCCGCTTAACTCAGGAACGCGACAAGGCTGCCCACTTTCGCCATACCTCTTCAATATAGTGCTGGAAGTTCTAGCAATAGCAATAAGACAGCATAATGGGATCAAGGGGATTCGAATTGGAAATGAAGAAGTTAAACTTTCGTTATTCGCAGATGATATGATAGTGTACATAAGCGACCCCCAAAATTCCACCAAAGAACTTTTACAGCTGATAAACAGCTTTAGTAATGTGGCAGGATACAAGATCAACTCCAAAAAATCAGTCGCCCTCCTATACTCAAAGGATATGGAAGCAGAGAGGGAAATCAGAGAAGCTTCTCCATTCACGATAGCCACAAACAGCATAAAATATCTTGGGGTAAATCTAACCAAGGAAGTGAAAGATCTATTTGACAAGAACTTTAAGGCATTGAAGAAAGAAATTGAAGAGGATACCAAAAAATGGATGGACATCCCTTGCTCTTGGATTGGGAGGATCAACATAGTAAAAATGGCAATTCTACCAAAGGCAATTTATAGATTCAATGCAATCCCCATCAAGATCCCATCAAAATTCTTCACAGACCTGGAGAGGACAATAATCAACTTTATATGGAAAAACAAAAAACCCAGGATAGCCAAAACAATCCTATACAATAAAGGATCTTCTGGAGGCATTACCATCCCTGACTTCAAACTCTATTACAGAGCTACAGTAATGAAAACAGGGTGGTACTGGCATAAAAACAGAGAAGTCGACCAATGGAATCGTATAGAAGACCCGGACTTTATCCCACAAACCTATGAACACCTCATTTTCGATAAAGGAGCTAAAAGTTTACATTGGAAGAAAGAAAGCATCTTCAACAAATGGTGCTGGCACAACTGGATGTCAACCTGTAGAAGAATGAAAATAGACCCATATCTATCACCGTGCACAAAACTCAAGTCCAAATGGATTAAAGACCTCAATATCAGCCCGAAAACACTGAACCTGATAGAAGAGAAAGTGGGCAATACCCTACAACAGATGGGCACAGGCGATCGCTTCTTAGGTATAACCCCAGAAGCACAGACATTAAGGGCAACATTGAATAAATGGGACCTACTAAAACTGAGAAGCTTCTGTAAAGCAAAGGACACTGTCACTAAGACACAAAGGCAACCTACTGACTGGGAGAAGATCTTCACCAACCCCGCAACAGACAAAGGTCTGATCTCCAAAATATATAGAGAACTCAAGAAACTAGACTTTAAAATGCTAATTAACCCAATTAAAAAATGGGGCGCTGAACTGAACAGAGAATTCTCAACAGAAGAAGTTCAAATGACCAAAAGACACTTAAGGTCATGCTCAACCTCCTTAGCGATCAGGGAAATGCAAATCAAAACAACTTTGAGATATCATCTTACACCTGTAAGATTGGCTAAAGTCAAAAACACCAAGGATAGCCTTTGCTGGAGAGGCTGTGGAGGAAGGGGTACCCTCATCCATTGCTGGTGGGAATGCAATCTTGTGCAACCACTGTGGAAGTCAGTGTTTCGGTTTCTCCGGAAATTCGGGATCAACCTACCCCTGGACCCAGCAATACCACTCTTGGGAATTTACCCAAGAGATGCTCTATCACATGTCAAAAGCATTTGTTCAACTATGTTCATAGCAGTATTATTTGTAATAGCCAGAACCTGGAAACAACCTAGATGCCCTTCAATGGAAGAATGGATGAAGAAAGTATGGAATATATACACACTAGAGTACTACGCTGCGGTAAAAAACAATGACTTCTCGAATTTTGCATGCAAATGGATGGAAATAGAAAACACTATCCTGAGTGAGGTATCCCAGGCCCAAAAAGACGAACATGGGATGTACTCACTCATAATTGGTTTCTAGCCATAAATAGGGTTCACGGAGTCTACAATAGGCGAATCTAAAGAAGCTAAGTAAGAAGGTGAACCCAAGGAAAAACATATAGTTATCCTCTTGGATAAGGGAAGTAGACAAAATTGCCGGGGGGAAAAGTGGGATCTTGGGGGTGGGGTGGGATGGGGGTTAGGGGAGATGGGGAGAGAAAAGGTAGAAGGGAAGGAGGGTGGACTTGGGGAAACAGGAGGATCGGGATAAAGGAAGGTTGGATAGGGGAGCACGGAACCACAATTCTTAGTTAAGGGACCCACTTTAGGGTGGGCAGGAGATTTGACCCTAGAGGGGCTCCCAGGTGCCCAAGCTGAGGTCCCCAGTTAGTTCCCTGGGCAGCTGAGGATAGGGAACCTGAAATGACCCTACCCTAGAGCAATACTGACGAATATATTGCATACCATCCTAGAACTTGCATTTGGCGATGGATGGAGATAGAGACAGAGACCCACACTGGAGCACTGGACTGAGCTCCCAAGGTCCCAATGAGGAGCAGAAGGAGTGAGAACATGAGCAAAGATGTCGGGACCACGAGGAGTGCACCCACCCACTGAGACAGTGGAGATGATCTACTGCGAGCTCACCAAGGCCAGCTGGACTGTTACCAGAAAAAGCATGGGATAAAACTGGACTCTCGGAACATGGCGAACAATGA
The DNA here is from genome assembly GCF_037038515.1 of Microtus pennsylvanicus. NCBI lineage: Eukaryota > Metazoa > Chordata > Mammalia > Rodentia > Cricetidae > Microtus > Microtus pennsylvanicus. The sequence continues at coordinate 14,290,617 of NC_134587.1, forward strand.
GGGCTGATGAGACGCCAAGGACAATGGCACGCGGTTTTGATCCTATGCAATGTGCTGGCTTGGTGGGAGCCTAGCCAGTCTGGATGTTCACCTTCCTAGATATGGATGGAGGGGGGAGGACCTAGGACGTACCACAGGGCAGGGAACCCTGACAGCTCTTTGGACTGGAAAGGGAGGGGGAGAGGAGTGGGGGGAAGGGGAGAGGGGTGGGAGGAGGGGGAGAAGAGTGGGAGGAGGGGGAGGGAAATGGGAGGCTGGTGGGAGGAGGTGGAAATTTGTTTTTTTTTTCTTTTCTTTATCCTCCTTTTATCAATAAAAAAATTAAAAAAAAAAAAAAAAAAAAAAAAAAAAAAAAAGAATTGATTGTACTTCAGGCTGATTGTTTACGCTGTCATTTGGGAAGATGCCTCAATCAATACGCTAATTTTCTCAATTGCTCTTAACTATGCCTCTTTGATAAGCTGTGACCTCTATAATGCCAAAGATTTTATCTGAATTCCTCACCATTTTTATGAACCTCATAATTATATTTACCACTATACTTTAGCATAACAGGGTAGTGCGAGAAATATTGTAACTGATGAATAAGAATTGAGTAAATGACTTCCAGAGAGTCATAAATAGTAAGCTGTCATCGAATAGTTGTATCAACAAGCGTCCTTTGCTGAGATAGTAAAGGTAAAGAAACTTAAAGAAAATATTTCAGTGATATTGAAAAATACCTGTGAGGCATTTTATTTTTTTGTGTATATGATATCTTTTTCATTTCAAGGGAAATTTGTGTCTCTGAATTAATTCTTGCTTTCTAGTGGGAAGCAGTAAACACACACACACACACACACACACACACACACACACACACACACGTACATACAAGAGAAACTCAGGATATATAATATAGTGCCTGAACTTTTCCTGAACCTTTTTTCAGCTTTTCACAGGTTGTCAACTGTCGGATTCTTGAATTATTCTACTCTGAATGTCTTTGTGAACTGATTTTTATAAATGATCTGCCTTGCTATTGTGGTGGGTCACCTGAGATTCCATCCATCTTGTCCAGCTACAGCAGTAGCGGGTGAAAATTGCATCTCTAAGGAGTGATAAAGAGATGCAAATGGTGCTTTCCACCTTGGCTTCCCACACCACAGCCCTGATTTGCAACTGCTGCTGGGCTGTGTTTTCTCTGAAGTCCCCTCACAAGGTGCTTTCCCTCAGGTTGCATCCAAACTGCCCAGAAGGGTGTCTACATTGAGAAGTTTGGAGATGATGAGATGAATCTTCATGGCCAAGATTGCCTCCCCGGAAGGACTCTTCAGAGCTATTGTTAAGCTGGTTAGAATACACTTGAAAAATTTTGTATAGGACCATTTACTGCCAGATTGAAGAGGATAAATTGGATTTTGGGATAATAGGGATAAGGAGAAAAGAGCCCTTTAAGACCTGGGAAATTTTCAAGGCATGACACAACTGTACAAATGGATTGCATGGTCCATGTTGATCCCAGAAGATGAATGGAAAAGTGCCCTTGCCTCGGCCTCTCTGGGGAGCCCTAGCACATGGCTCCTGGAACAAACATAAGATCTCAGAATCACTATTTATCTCTACTTGGTTAGGAGAGCTCAGCATAAAAGTGGGGGTCAAAAAGAAAAAAAATCAAGATCCCGACATATTGCTTTGGGTTGTGAGATGCTAATGGGCAGAAGTGCTACTAGTTAGACAAAGTTCATCAGAGTTCCTCACTGCAGGACAGTTCTGACCCAGTCTGTTCCTTTGAAGAGCTCAGACAGAGCTGGAACACAGCTACAGAATTTGTTGTCACTAGAAACATTTTAGGGACATAGTTTGGGATGCCATGAGCAAGTGGGCAGTTAGGATACCTCATGACTTCCCTCCTGCAATTGTAAATGATTGTCACACTGTTATATTGCTGTTTGTTTTTTGTTTTCTTACAAACAAGGTCTAATTCAACAGAGGCAAACGACTGGAGGCAGTTTCTTAAATTCTTTATGCAGTAAGCATAATCCTATTCGCTATAGTATCATTCTTGATTTTCTTACTTTCTCTTTCTGACAGTGCATTTGAAAGCTCTATTGCTCTTGAGAAGGCTTTCAGCATCACGGATGCTACAAGCACAAGACAGAAAATAAACAGTAAAAGAAACAAAAAATTCAACTGTAATCCTATTGTGAAGATATAAGCACTGTTGACAAGAACATGGGGGATATTTTTCTACTTGTGTTTTATGTTGTTTCTTTTATAAACGTGGAGTCGTGGTGTCTGTCCCCTTTCATGTGCTTTCTTCCCCCTCCATTTAACAAGCATCATCAACACTTGCATGCTGTTGCCTGCTTCTCCTGCCATTTATTTTCGGTGACTGTTGTATTCCATTTGTGCAATCACTCCTCCACGGTTGGCGTGGAAGTCTAATAGGCTTCCTGCTCTTTCCAACTTTCCCCTATTAGTATTCTCAGAGACTGCAGTGGAGTGACTTTTTAGAACAGATGACAGTGTTCCTGGTGTCCTAGAAATTTCACATGTCTCAATTGTGGTGTCAAAGAACAAAGGCAGTAGCAATGATCTGCGGCCTGGAGTCCCTCAAATCATGTTCACAGTACTAGTGACAGACATGAATTCCCCACCTGGGTCATCAATCTGTGACTATAGTCCAGGGCTACGCATATGTCATAAAAATACTGAAAGCCATTGAAACCTACAAGGTAGGGCCAAGTGCACAGACCAGCATGATATTAACCCCTGTGGTGCTGGTATGAGGACAGTGTAGCATCTGTGGTCGTTATGGTGGTAGCATAAATTTATTTTATTTATGTCATTTACTTTTTGTTTGAAGTCTTCTTTTGTGTGAAGGCTTCTATGTTATTATTTTAGAGTTTATTCTAGAGTGGGTGTCTGCAGCATCACGGGGAAGTTCTTTGGAGGCTGAAGTCAGTGATCATGGGGGTCTCTGATGAGCCAGCTCAATAATGAGTTGATCTGACTGCCAAGTATGAGGATTCTTAGCTCTAAATTCATCACAAAAATCCCCAGGGAATCAGGGCCTGATGGAACCCAAAGAGCTGGATTTGCCTTTTTTGAATGGAATTCTACTCCAGGTAAATTAAGTTGTGGGGACAAGATCTGAATTTCCTTCCGTTTCCCTAACTGTGAAACATCTTGAAATGAAATTTCATGTAAAGATAGATTGGTCTATAATATGTTGGCTATTTGTCAGGATCAAATATTTATGAAAATCTGCAGCTATAAATCTGCTTTACTCCTTGTGATTATAGATCATGTCATTAACTTTGAAAAACATCTCTTGAGGTACTTATACCAGGAAGTAGCACTGTGTAATGGTAAAGCTACAGATCGTGTGGTCAGATGGCCTACATCCAAATTCTATTGGTTATTATCAGTATCACTGATCTGCAGTAATTTATTCAGCTTTAAATTGGGACATGGATGCCCACTTCAGATCCATGGAAATGAAACAAGTATCAAGTGGGCGTGTAGTACACAACATAACTTTGTAGGTCAGAATATTCATTTTAGCACTCAGATAAAATGCTATTATATTTTAATTTTTAAATTATTTAAACAAGTAAAATATTAAACTATTTTAATATAATTTGTTAACCATTATGGATGCTGTGACTCATATTGTCCTGAATATATATATATATATATATATATATATATATATATATGCAGGTGGTATCATCCTTGAAGGACACTAGAGATGACTTGAGAGTAATCATCTTTGATTCATTTCAATATAGTGTAGAAATGCAAGGTTATGAAGACGCATTGCATGGCCTAGACAAATGCAGAAGACATTTATTGGGGTCACATGACATGCACAGTTGAACTAGACTTGTCAGGCAATGCCAGCAACAGACTATGGCTGCTGTCTCCCTCTAGGCTTTTAGAAACCAGGACCAAGCCTAAAGAACTGGCAAGAACTCACATTCTTATTTTATTTTGACCATTGCCTTTACCTTTTTTTGCAGAACATACCATAAAATAGGGTATGTTCCTATTCCATACTCCATATAAAGTAACTGGGAGATAACATCTTTATATAATGTAGTTAAAGGAATAAATTTTAATCCATTCGGTCCTTTTTTAGACACACTAACATTTAAGACAGACCGCATGCCATTCAATTGCTTAAAGAACCCAGACAAAGTCCAGTTAACAGCTTCCGGTGTTCAACTAAGCAAAAGCAAGCCCAAAGTAAAGGTAATTATTATTTCAGATGAACTATAATAGGATACTGAATACTACTTAAATCTTCTAGTCTTCTTGTACTTATTTCTTATGGCCAGACTTATTTTTTCCCTTTTGTATAGCTTGCCAAAGCTGCTCCAGCGAATGTAGCAATGCCACTGCAGTTAGGTTTTCTAGTTGGAGAATGCGAGAGTCTTTCCACAATTGTATTTATTTTCTCTCTTCCAACTTCTTGATTAATCTTACTATCTGGGCCACAGATTTTTACCTCAAGTCCTTTACGGGACATTTTAAGAACATGCTCTCTTATTCTGGAAAAAGTCAGATGGTTTTAAATTTGAGCATATTCAAAAGATAGAAACTTTGAGAGTTGATGAACGACCACACAGCTGAAATTGTAATTGCATAGTCATTACTCAATTTGCTTATGAACACTGAATCCTCTCTTTGGGTTGCAGACAAATGTGCAACCGCAGGTGCAACACAGAACAATAGGAGTTTGCATTAGCTGCTGCGATGCTGGGTGTGCCATCTTCAGCCACACTGGGCTGGAATAAATTATTAATAAAGGGTGCTGTTGAAAACTGTTGGGAAGAACGACTAGAATGGGAGTCAAATATGGGAAGGTTCCCATGAGTCAGGGCATTCAGTATAGTGTTGGTATTCCAACCCCAATGAATAACTGCTCTTGGGTTATGTGACAGCAGAAAGATGAAGTCATATCCCTCAGAGTTGGAGTTATGGGTGGTTGTGAGCTTCCTGATGTATGTACTCGAGTCTTCTGGAAGAGCAGCAAGTGCTCTTCGTTATTGAGCCGTTTCTCTAGACCCCGTGATGAATTTCCTTTCGAAGAGAAATCCCTTTTGTTCAAACTAGCCTTTGTCTTTTATTTGATTGCCAGCGGACTTCAGAATATAGATGCTGTCTGCTCAGTGGTTCACCGTGCTATTGCAACTGGCTTGTAGCAGAAGCCAGGGCCAAGTCTGGGTTGATAGACTTACCTGTCACTCATCTTAGCTTCAGGCCACACTGCTCTTCCTGGAAATCAAGTCTAGTCAGGAAATCAATTAACTGCGCACATGTGTGTTTAATCAAACAGACTGATGTTTTGACTTGCTAATTTAAAAATCAAAGAGATTAATCAGGTCTTCGTGAAAAACATAGGTGAAGAAGAACCTATTAATTTTGCCCCAGACTCTCAATTTTAACCATATGGAAGTCAATTCTTGGTGTAACACAAGGCACCACTGGATCTATGCAAGTCTTTCCAGAATGATCAGGGCTGAACGCCTCTTCAGATGTGCAGCCCAATGTGCTCATATTGATGGGGTAGTTCCAACTTGCAGGTTAACACGCAGTAAGTGAGCATCCTTATTCCTCAGCTGGAAACTTGGAAGCATTTTGCTGAAGGCTTGAGAAACTTGGTCCTTGACTTTTCTTTCTGAACAACATGGTTCTTTTAAAACATGACTGAATCCTTACCCTACCTCATTCCCATGCACTGGCTTTCTTCTTCTAGCTCTTGACAATGGTATCCTTGCCCCATCCCATCCCCACTTCCAGCCCTGTTCGTTGATTTGTGAAAACACCTGATCCCTATGCAGCTTGTCACTCAGGAACCTGCTCTAGTGGGAAGGCTTGGGAGAATTCACTTTTCCTTAGTCATCTGCATGCATGTTCTCAGGCTATGACCTTCAGATGGAATGGTGATCGGTGAGAAAGACAGAAAGACATGGTCTGGTCATCTATCAATAGACTTTCTATACAAACGCCAGAACTTGACTAGGAAAGGCTGCTTACTCATTCTGTGTGGTCTCCTGCCTAAAAATCTTTTAGTGCCCTCTAGATTCTAGGGCAGTAGTTTCTCAACCTTTCCAATGCTGCGACCCTTTAATACAGTTTCTCATGGGCTGACCTCCAACCATTACGCTGCTTTGTTGTTACTTCATAACTGTAATTTTGCTAATGTTGTGAATCATAATATAAATATCTGATATGCAGAATAATGTCTCTAGTTGGGCATGATGATATCTGTCTTTGATATCAACACTTAGAAGGCAGAGGCAGTCAGATCTCTTTAAGTTTGAGGTTAATCTGGTCTACATAGCAAGTTTCAGGCCAGCCAGGGATACATAGTGAGACCCTGTATCAAAAAAGGTCTGCAAAATGTCTGATATAGTAAGTAAAACATAACTGATACTCAGTAGAAATTATTATTATTATAATATTGCTGCTTTTCAAGACTTAAAGCAACTTAAATCAATAATAAGAGAATTGATTGGAACAAGGGCATGAGATCCCTTTTATAGAAGCAAAAATGGTTTGTAATAAAATTCTGTGCTATTTATGATTTACAAATTATTCCAGTCAGTTGTGAGGCATGTACCAACTTATTATGGTCACCAGGTTTTGAAACCTGTGCACACTAGTATAAAGACCTAAATTCCACGTGAGCCACACACTACTTTTAGAAACCCTGATAGTCCTGTTTTCTAATCTGCAAAAAGGAAGGTTTAAAGAAGCCAAACACCTAGAGTTATTTCTAGTACAAGGGGCACATGCTGTTACATGCAAAACTCACTCACAGCACAGCGTGCTGCACACAGTAACCACTGCACAGTCATCTGCCTAGCTAGGGTTAGAACTGTGAAAATGAGAGTGGACTCAAGCTCGTCTCTCTAAAATTGTCATCTTGTCTGCCTGCCGATGATTTACTTTCCTAATTGACAAAGAAAAGGACACAGTTGAACGGCTCACTTGGGATCGTGCAACTGTGACCAACTCAGCTCTTATGCAGAGAACACAGGGAAAGGTCGCCCATCACGACGGTCGGGCTCATCAACCAAGTGGCCTCTCCTGATCAGTTTTCTGGCTCTTTCAAAAATCCCACGGACAATGTTCCTTGCTGTGGTTGCACATTAATTCATAAGGCAGTTCATCAAACACTAGACACATTTCATTAGAGGATGAGGAATATTTTATGCCATGAGCGAAGATTATAGAAGTCGTTTGTGCGGTGGTAGGCAGACTAACTCATGAAGGACAGTTTTCTACTCCTGTGTTCTGGGACTGCAGGTCTAAGCTGACTCATTCAACCAGCATCTGCAGAGCCATGGTCTCACTTCAGGCTCTGAGCTCTGGGTGTTGGAAGTCAAAGCTGCACCACGATGAACATAGGGCTTTCCAGGTAGCTCAATATGTATTTGTAGAGCTGCTTGGGAAATAAGCCTATACTTATTCTAAGTGCGGTTAGACACCTTAGAACACTTTGTCCCAAGAGAGCAGGGAGGAAATGATGACTTTGGCTGTGACAGGTTTATGGCCCGCAGAAGTCTCTACTGTACTTCTAGAATCCCAAGTGCAGCCTCTCCCGCAGTCTCTCTAGAGACCAGTGACATCTGCTGAGAATAGCTGTCACCGATTCCCAGGAAAGCACACCGGGACGTGGGCAAAGCTGACTCGACAGCTGCCCCTGGTGCTTTCTCAAACATCTAAAACCCAGGGATTGTGAGACAGAATACTTTCCGATCCCGGGTGCTCAGTGGCCGAGGTGGAGTTTGTGGAGGAATTTGATTACAGCCCATCCAAGGCCATAAACAAACATGCCACCAGAAAACCCTAGTGTGGGACAGCCGCCGCAGAGTGCGGGTACCCTCTGTAAATTCCGCCACAGTAGTGCACATGAGTCTGGACTGCTCTGACTCAGAGCCAAAAAAAAAAGAAAAAAAACTTGACTGTCTTAGTGCAAAGGGTAGTCTGTATGGCTACATTGGAAAACTGTTTTATGTTCAAATATTCTTGCATTATATATAATTCCACGCCTCTCACCCCATCCCTGACCTCCAGCCCCCTCTTGATCTTTTTCAGTATCCCCATCATCTCCTTTAACACCCTCAGCCCACCCTTAACAGGAACTCTCTCAGAAGTTTCTTGAGCTTTCTTGATGGCTTGGCCCTCAGAGATCTTTCAGGATGTAGTAAAGGTGATATTGTATTGTTTCCCTGAACTGTTTGCAGAGCCCAGGGATGGGTCCATCTCGTTGTCCCTCATTGTTTCTCTTCTTTGGGAGTTGGCTTAGATGCTTGGAGAACTGTTCCATCAACACCAAAGGCCCATGTGCCTCTGCTTCTGGTCTCCTCCTTCTTGGGCTCTGGAGACATGGAGGGAGCTGGTACAAAGGCAGGGGGAGCACCTGACATAGGTTCCAGTAACTGAACCAGTTACAGAACAGGATGGGGTTCAGAGGATCCAGCACACAGCTATTATGGGATGCAGGCCGGAAGTCACTTGAAGAAAGGAGGCTGGTAATTACAGAAGACAAGTATAGAAAGAACCTGTCTTCTGCCCTGAGAAAAACGGCCAGAAAGTCTAACTTGAGGGAAGATAGAGCCAGGGGACATGGTGTTGACATTAAGGTCTTGCTGTGCAGCACTGAACGGAAGGCATAGAGGATCATGGTGGATAGTTCGATCTGATTCATCGTGGTCCAAAGTCTTTATAAGTATTTAATTTAAGGGAAAAATAAAAACGGCCTTTCAGTTTCACAGTGAATGTTGAATTCTTGACCCTGCAGTGTGACAAACACCTTTTCACTACCCGAAGAAATTAAAAAATTAAAAGAAATTCAAAGAAAGTGACTCAGAGTCCTTCTCCAAGTCCTGGAAAGACTCGGAAGAGGGAATTCTCTGGAGAAAAGAGTGAGGTTAAATCTTTATCTCAGAAGGGAGAAGCAAAGGATGACGGGAGAAGAAATCATTTAGTTGTGGACGTTAGGACAGTGTGGAGTTAGAAAGAAAACCGACTCTGGGCAAATGCTTTTGGTTTACTGTAGGGAAAATAAATTCTTAAAGTTAATGCTGTTTTAGAACAAGCAAATGAAGGTTTTGGAAGTTTTTTTTAAGTACCTTCTAGGGTAGCAGAGTGCATGGTGCCTCATGCCCTTCATGAACACCCTATGTAGTGATGGGGAAGCTCTGTTAACCAATTATCTTCAGGAGGCAGGACCAAATTAGGATGTGGCTTTCCGGGACCTGAGAAAAAAAACGGGCGCTCGGCCCAGGTGCTCTCTCTCTCTGTGGTTCTCTTGCCGCACAGCTGAGCTTGGAATTCTTGTTCCTGTTTCGTGTTTTTTCCCCTTATAATGAATAAAAATATAAGTGTTTTATCTTTTAGCTAGCCTGGTTGTTTCCCAAATTGAGCTAACTTCTATCATGCAATGTATGGATAGGGTAACTACAGTGTTCTGGTCCTCCTGGTACATCCTTATCGACCTTCTCACCTTTCTTCCTCGGCCTCCCAAGGCATTATTATCTAGCCACTGAAGCCTTTTCAGGCCTTCTCAAAGTCTCCTGTGCAAGGGGCCTTGCTCCATTGGGAACCGAGTGGTTTGTCAGAAAAGAAATCCACACAGTTCTAACAGAGGCTGCTACTGGTTCCTCTCCAGTAACATCTGTGTCTCTATTGGTTTTTTTTTTCCTTTCTCCCTCTCACGCTTTCTTCCCTCTCCCCATTTCTTTCATTCTTTCTCTTATGTACTTCTGGGGTCTGAAGCTACCATTTGATAAGCAAGTGCTCTCTGTCACTGAGCCACAACTTTAACTTCTTTATTTTGAGATAGGCTCTCAAAAGTTGCCCAGGTGGGTCTTGACCCAATGATCGTTTTGCTACAGCGTCTTGAGTAGCTGGGATTGCAGACCTACTTTGGCAGGCCCAGTGAAGCTTGTATATCAACATACGTTCTTTCGAAGTTTATTTGGAAAGCACAAGGGTTTATCTTACAAGTGTCATAGCTCATTCATGGTACAGTTGTCTTGAATGGAGGAAGAGGATAGGAAATTCTAGAATTCTCTAAAGCACTGAGGTAGCTACCTCCTCCTTTTATTGCCTGACTCAGCACCTGAAGTGAAGCCCAATATTTCTACCACATTTTTTTCTTGGCTGTTGCTGTGTACTTGCTATTCCTCCTCATCACTCCTTACCACCCTGGATAAATCTTAACTGTGATGTCTACATCTATCTTTCAAATACATATATACCTTTTTAATGAATTTTTAGGTGACATTGAGCATTGACTATATTCAGGCATTTTTTTTCTGAGTCCTTTCGGTATTTTAACTAATTTAGTTTTCATAACTTTCAGAAGCAGGAAATTCTGTACCCACTTTAAAGATAAGACACTGACTGGAAAAACTATGTCAAGGTCACAGGCAAATGAATGGCCAAGTTAGAATAGAAGCCCAGGCTGTCTAACCCCGGGGACTGCCTTGTAACCATGCCACAGGTTGCATCACTGGTACCTACTCACTGACCTTCCTGGGAGGCGATCACTACTTCTGGTTTTCCTTTCTTGTCTTTGGTGGGAATTTTCTGAGTCCACTCAGCTGGGTCATAGAACTCAGCTCTTTGCTCAAACATTATTCTTATTTGCCTATAAGGGAGCTTTTGGATGAAATTTCCATGGGCTCAGCCCATTATTTATTTGTAAGAACATGTAAGACAAAGCACAAAGTTTCCAGTCACTGCTCTCCCAGCTGTCCAGCTGTGTGTTTGGACTTGGATATTACTCCTTGCCCATGCCTCTAGTTTCCATGGGCTTCTCCATCAGATTCTGCACTCATGAAGCTCCTGCCAATTGTTCTGTTTCTCTCGGAAACTGACCCAGAAAGCCTCCTTGGTTGACAAGTTCCTAAAGGCTAAGTCTTGGGGCCTCTTCTTTCCCAGTCTTAATTTTGTTTCCTAAGGAAATTTTCCTAATAACCATCTGCATGCGGATAATAACTCTTGGACGCACCATCTAGCTCAAAAGAATCTATAGTGCCTTGGGTTCATACAGCTAGTTGAGTGCTTGAGTGTACACTTGCATATCTCAGGAACCCCAGGATGTAACATGCACAAAAGCAGATTGATAACCATGGTCCTCTTCAGGGTGTGTTTATGAAATATCCCCGTCTGTCTGCAAGACCGGAAACCTCTTAACTCTGCCCATCTCTCTGTTCCTAATCCACCAGTATGACCTGCCAGTGTCCTGCAGTGAGTTTTCACATGTTCACGTCTCTTGGGACTCACACCCTCCCGTACTCCATTGTGAGAAGCTCCTTCCTGATTCCTCTTGTTTGGCCTGCAGTCACAATGATCTTCCTAACCTGCCAAGCCTATCAGATCACTCAGTGCCACCACCTGCCGGAAACATTCCATTCTCAGCGAGACCACAGGGAGGCTCCCCAGACTCCACAGGGTCTCCTCCTGCATCAGTACCCTTGCTGTCTACACGCTAGATACCCTGGCGTCTTCAGTTTTTCTGTGTGCTTCCTACCATACAAGTCCTTCCCAACTACTATTAAAATTTTATTTTAGTTTTTAGGATCCAGAACATTTGACATTCTTCCAAAGTCTCAGTTACCACACCAAGGGACACTTTGAAGGGAGGTTTTAGGTGTCCTTCTAACAGGCCAGTCAGGTTCCTTTATCTTGCAAGATCATAATATTTATCTAAATTAATATGAACACTAACCGATACAATGCACTGAGGATTAGTTAAAGTTCGAGCATCAACCACAGTGCTAATCATTTCACAAACATGATATTTAAATCTCATCTAACTAAATTTACGGTAAATTCTGAGCTACAGGTGCTACCATGCTTGCTGTCCTGTAGGAGGAACGCAATAGCCTAAACTGAGTGGACTTTCAATTGTGTGATCATTTAATTCTGAAAACTTGGATCTCCCACAGGACTTAGGATTTGGAGTGAGCTGAAGCCAGATCTGGTACTGATCCGTCCTGTTAGAAGCCAGCTCGGCATGTAAAATGTGCCCACTATGGATTTGCTGATTGGGATAATGAGTGTTTGAATGAGTAATGCAGCGGGACACATTTTCATAGGGAAACTAACTGGGTATTCCTTTTGTTCTGCAAGCCAAATCTGTCACCTATGAGAGTGTTTACAAAATTCTAGACAGACGCTTGCAAATGAGAGAAACGGCCTTCGCGGTCCTGGAGATGATGGTGCGGAGCATCGTCCACTCTCCTTTGTGACGACCATCTGTTCCACTTCCAAAGGAGGTGACAATTCAGTTTAACTCACAGTTAAAGATGAGAGCAGTCCTGCCCTCTTCTAGGCTACCAGGGCTTTCAGAAGGAAAGACTAGAGGAATTCACAGTGACACACAGGTGTGTGCATCTTGCACAAGGTAAGTCTAAACCGGCAGTTGTTCAAGAAGCCTCAACTTTTTGAGTCTAAACATGAGAGGACTGCTTCTCACTTGTGTAACAGCCTACTGCAGTTTCAGTGCTGGCCCAGGTAGCCTTTTTCCTGTTGATTCAGGAGTCCACCTTCCTCTTGCTGGAGCTCTCCAGTACCAAGTCCCAATTCTCCTGCAGTGTGCAATGAAAGGCCCTGGGAAAGTATGTTCGTTGCCTCAAAACTCTGCCCGCAAATGATTTCCACTTGTTTCTCTCTGCTAGAAAATCCAGCTCTAAAGACTTCTAAAGAGGGCTAGAAAATGCTATTTGTCAGCCCTTAGAGAGAGAGAGAGAGAGAGAGAGAGAGAAAATAGTCGAGCAAATTTCTGGTTGTTTTTGCTCCACTTTACCCAATAAAGCAACATTGGGAAGTGGACTGGGAGACTTTAGGGCAACTGAAACATCTTAAAGATTAAGGAAAAACGGGAGAGTTCCTGGTAGGAAAAGGTAACATGTGATAGTCACAGTCAAAATGAACTGAGGCTGATGCCAGAGAGGGTAAGGGCAGGAAGGAGTGGGGATTGAATGGGGTGAGGGCAGGAAGAAGTTTGGATGGGAGGGGGTGAGGGCAGGAAGGAGTGAGGGCAGGAAGGAGTAGGGGTTGAATGGGGTGAGGGTGGGAAGGAGTTCAGATGGGAGGGGTGAGAATGAGGAGAGATGAAGGCAGGGAGGGCAAAAGGAGGGAAAATGGAAGTCAGCCTTTGTATGAGTCAGAGTCAAACAGACATTATTTTAATAATATTTTTGTCTTGCTTTTCCTGTCTTCCTTCTGTAAGTAATTAAATAACAAACAGATCCAACCCTTCACCACAAGTATCTTAGCCCCTAATGTGAAGATATGAAATAATTAGAGGATTTGCTGTGTAAGGAGTTTAATGGCTGAGACAACCTCTGTTTTCAAGACTGAGCTAATTATAGAGGATGAGGCTGAACAAAGGGAAGGCATGCAATTAGCAGAATAGCACTTCCTGCAAGGCAGCCTGGTCCAGGGGCTTTGCTGAACTGTGCCTGTTAGACCAACAGTCATCTGGGATTCACCTTTTAGAAGAATTCTTTGAAGACGTTTGAAACTCCAGATTTGGCCATCTTATACTCGACTGTGGTGATGGAATAGAGGACTTTAAAATCTAGTCTGATGGTAGAGGGCGGATAGTGGGCCCACATGGAGAAGCCTGAGGTTCTGGTGCCCTCCCACTCCGTGGCTTGGTAGTGTGTTCAGTGAGCTCTTTCTCTCATTCTCTAGAAGTGCATACGAAAGCCCCCAACACTGAGCTGAGGGTGGGGGCTGGGGAGGGAGGCTGTATTCAAAACTGATTTTAATCTTTGATCGATTTCCTTCTTTTTCTTCCCTTTTCTTTATCAAGATTTCATCCTTCCCTTTCCTTTAACAAGATTTCATTCATTTCGAATAAAAACCTTTAAGATGTTCAGAATGCTCCAAGAAAGACGGAGATACCAGATGAATGAATTTCCTCTAAACCCTGGGAAGCCTCATAAAGGGCATGGCCACATCAATGATTCCAGCTGAGCAATGTCAGGGATAAGGCACTACCTGGTGTGTCAAATCCCAGGGGAGCATCCCAGGAGGGCTGACTCAATGCTTTTCTTCCAAAGAGAAGGACTCTCTCTCTCTCTCTCTCTCTCTCTCTCTCTCTCTCTCTCTCTCTCTCTCTCTCTCTCTGTGTGTGTGTGTGTGTGTGTGTGTGTGGAGGGGGCAGTATTCTGTCTGCAAACAAGACCTTAAATGCAAAAGACAATTCCATCTATGTAAACACTAAAGATTCTGGGGAGAGTCCCTTTCCTGGGTTTTGTTGACAGAAAATTAGCAATCGATGTGAAAAGTTAAGAGTTCAAAAGTTGCCCAATATCAGACATTATTCATCGGAAAACATTGTGAGTTGCCCCTCCGAGTCTCAGCGTGGGTTGAAAAGAAGGCCCTTGGCTCCCAAACAGGCATTAGGATTGCATTATCATATCAATAGCCCACATGCAAAGTTCTTGATAAAACTCTCACAATCTAGAGGCGTGAGATAAAATATGAGAGTTTGATTTGGGTAAACAAATCAAAGGCATTTTCAGTAGAGCTATTTAATCTGTTTAAGGCACTGCCAGGAATATAAACATCAGAGGAGTCAAGCATTGAGGGAACTTGGGGTAGGAAAATCTCTGAAGATTGCTCCTTTTTCCTAATTTACTGTAATCTAGTCGTATTGGCCTTCTTTCAGTTCTGGGAGGCAGCCAGGACTAAGGCTTCTTCGCAGATACCTCCTGGAATATGTGGGGCCGGCTAAGTTTTATACAGCATTAACAAAAGCTCCCTCACCTTGCTGGTTTGATACAGTTGACCATGCTGTTCACTGGGAGTTGCTGGGGCCCTTTGAGACATAGAGGCTGCAACTGATGGTGTAACTCCATCTTGGGTCAGGTCACCAGACAGACTGTCACAGAAAATGGGATCCATGATGCCTGTGGAAAGCTAGATGTATGGGAACCGTCCTTTGGGTTCTCATACCTCTGCTGGCTTCCCTCTCTACAGCAGAGGGCAGCCATTAACAGCCCGAGCACTTGTGTTTCTTTCTGGGGAACGTCCGTTGACAGCTGCCCTTTGGGGCACGTACTGACTCAATTCTACCATGCCTCATCTCACCTCTGGCCTTGAGATTGACAGGGCAGAGACAGACAGAGACTAGGAATGCTGTCAAGGAGCAAAGGGTCAAAAGCCGCCCACTAACGCATCATGGAAGGCAGAAAGGGTACGGAAAACCAATATACCTGGTGCCAATTGCTGGACACAAAGACAAAGAGGTGCACCGGCATGTAGGTGAGTTTGATTTTGGGAAATCAGCTTGCTGGGAAAGTAGCTCAGAGCTGTCTCCCACCTTGCACTGGCCGCTGTCCTCAGAGTCCAGCTAGCACTTAGAAGGCACTTGAGAGAGCTGATCATCTCATGGATAGAGAAACTGTAGTTTAGACATGACAAATGGTCGGTCACAGGTCATAGGAAGGTGATGGGTAAGAGGGAAGCAGACTCCAGTGTCCTCTTGCGGGGATTGTGTTCTTTTCCCAAACCACACTGCAGAGAGTTTGTACACTATTTTATTATCTTATGCTAGTTGGGGTAAATCACATAGAAGGGTGTTTTCCTTCATGTCCATTTCAGTAAAATTATTTTAATAATCATTAGTATTTTATATATTTTTAATAATCCTGCCATCATTTTAATATATAAATCTCTTATGTTTAACTGAAATAAGAAGTGAGTGAAGCACAATTGCCTTGTGAGTCAAGGTTATTTCAACGAAGATTCAAGAACCAATTAGCAATGGCTGGGAGGAATGGACTTTAAATAGGAATTGTCTCAGGTCACCTGAAGGAAATCAGTGGTCACCAGGAGTTCATTTTTAAGGAGCCCATTCACTGAAACCGATCCAAAGTGTCAAAGACATCTGCAAATATGGCTTTTAAGGCTACATTTATTAAACTATAATTTTTCTCGTCTTTCACAGTTAAGGTTATTTTACATACGTGTTAGGATTTCATTAAATAAATAAAACTTCACATAGCCAACAGTAAAGCCAGAGGCTTGATGAGGGTAAGAATTAACCATTCCACCCAGGCTCAGGTACAATACCCTCACTTTCTAAGTGATGAGCAAATGCATTTGGAGTCGGTAATAAAAGAAAGATCAACACTTCTTATCACCCGCTAGCTATTAGAGAATGACTTCTGATCTTCTAGCATTGTGCTGCCTCTCCTCTGTGACCAGCCCCACCACTGAGCAGCAAGTTCTTCTCCTACCTGCTGGACCAAGCCGGCTGCCTCTTCTCTCTTCTCACCCCAGCTGCAGAGAGCATCTACCGTGGTCTCCATGGGTCTGTGGAGATTGGAGAGGCCTACTCCAGAAGCTGCTTGTCACCAACATGTGGACTCCTAAGGAGACACCAGAAAGAGGGACAATGTTATATATATATAAAACAGAAGTTAATTGGATGCGAGAGAACGAAGATAGCATTCCCTAATTTAAAAAAGATTTCCACTTTTCAGAATGGGATATGGGCCCATTGTGAATAAAAGTCTAAAATGTTTTAAACGAATAAGAGAGTTTGAGCCAGTTCTAGGGCAGCAGGTAAGGTCGGTTGAGTAGGACAGAGAAGACTCAGTCTGTGTGTGAGGTGACAAGGAATGGTAGGGACAGTGGCTAGCTAGTGATCATGTGACCTGCTGGAGAGCCAGCTGTGACTCAGGCCGAACTGATGGTTGTCATGGAAGCAGTAAGGAAAAAAAAAAGCCCAATGATGTCACGACTTCAGATTTTCAAGGAAACTGTAAATATGTGTTTTATGTGGCCATTCTTGAGTTGTAAAAGTTAGGATTTAATTAATTAAATAAAACTTGATTCAGGTAATAGTGAAGCCAAAGTCTAAATGAGGATCAGAGTTACCTATGCTCTAGTGATGACCAAATATATCCAGAGAGGGGAAGCTGAACAAGGCAGAGCTAAGGTGTTAGGTAGGAGGGCCACCCCTCTCAGGCAGGGTCTTCACTTTCACTGGTGACTGCTCTAGGGCTGGCTGAAACTAATCAGATCTGTTTAGATAATTATTTGAGGGAAAACACAAGGCTGCCTTTCATTGATCTGATTCTGGGTTTCCAAACTACCCATGTACAAAGCTTCCTGACTGAGGACCGGTGGTATTCCAGTCTCACCATCCACAGTGGGAAGGCTGTTGAGAAAGTTAGCGACTACAGAGCATACTGTCCCGCATCTGCAGCATGGCTCCCATCGCGGGCATCTGTCTGGATGGATTTGAGCCAGAAAAGCCAGTTGTGGGGAGGAGATGGCGGTGTATGAACAAAAGCGTTGTCTAGCGGGTCTCCTGAAGTCACATGCTGCTTCAAGTTGACCAAACACTAGCTGCTTCTCTTTACACGATTGTCATTTTTGTTTGATGGATGTGTTTAGGTTGGGTTTAAATTTAACTTAACCTCTCTAGGTCTTACAAGCAAAACAAAGGAAATAACAGTCTGTATCAGCGAGGTGAACTGAGGATAGAACAGTGTTTGCACAAGGTAGGCATACATACTCACTATGTTGGTAATAACAAATGCTAAGTAGTATTTGGAGCTAACATTTATTGAATGTGGATTATATTTGAATGTCATTATTGTCACAATTGTTATCTATCACTATCACCAAACTCCTCTTAGGTTTTTATACTATTTGTCCTTTAAGAACTAAGTGCATGGTATTTAGAGGGGACAGTGTTTGTACAGGGGTCTCTTCAACCTGCCAATGCTTAGCCCACCTCTCTAGAACTGTCAGTGTCCAACTGAAAAGTATCCTTATGCAGTCAAAAGTAGCAAATTGAATTTGGTCAAACATCAAATAATAGGTTAAGTGGTCAGGCAAAGATGTATCACAGGAAGCATTTTAAGTTACTACAATACTTAGTGATGTCTTATGAAAAATTGTATTAGTCTGTAATGCGATTGTACCACGTAACTAAGAACAAATGAGAGTGTTAGCTGATCTTTAAGTTATATGTTTTAAATTTAAATGGAAAATTCCATAGTCTTTAATACACTATTTGCATGAAGTATAATTTTTGTACACATATCTTTAAATAACTGAAATGAGTACTGAATGTTGAATTCAGGACAATAACATCTAGAAGATTTTTCTCTAGAATATTGAATGTTTTCCCTTTTATGAAAAAAATCCATGCAAGAGAAAGAGCTAAATGTAACATAATTGAATGCCAACACTGAACATTTTATATAAAAACCATTGACTGCTGAAAAGGAAGGAACCAAAGGTTGAAGGAAGTGGTGTTAAAGGAAATCATACATGATTCTCTGTAGCAGCTTTTCTAACAGTTGTTTCTAACACAGTGTTTACTAAGGAAAAACCACCACCATAACCACAAAAAGAATGTGGAAAAATTGCAAGCTTTTAATCTGACTTTCCCAAGGGCAGATATTATAGTTTAAAATTTCAACACATAATTGTGTTTTGGATATATTCTAAAGTAGTCACATGGGAGTTTTTTTTAACATATTAAAAGAATTAAAGTTCACTAAACAAGGCAAAGAAAGTGTGTGTGTGTGTGTGTGTGTGTGTGTGGCTTGTGTGGTGGAATAATTAATTTTGGCTTTAACTTAAACTTAATATTATCCTAACAGGTAATGGCATCTAATTCATAGAACTAATTTAGAACACAAAGACAAGCTTTATAGGACAAGATGAAAAAGCACAAACCATTTTTTAAGTTTGACTTCTCCCATGCAATTTTAGTAATTAACCCAGAGGCACTGTAACTTTCTAGAATGCAAAATGCAACTCCATTCAGATGTTAGTTCTAGAATACAAAACAGTATTTCAAAGTCAACTAGAAATTAATTTGTCCATTGTCTATTCTTTTGGGTAATTGCCATTATTGCTATTTCTCTTTGGGCGAACCACTGAAAACTGACTACATAAATTGTTGTGTTTTTTATAGGGAAATGACTTAGACTCAACATTTGTCACCCAGATTTTAATTTAATTTGCACTTCCACCAGACTCAAGAGTGCTGCTTCTTCTAGTGTATCATTCTATTATATTCGTCGCATTGTCCCTTCTTTTCAGCTCCCTCCGGCAAGAAGGACTTTTGCCGATGCCAATTACGGGTGAGAAATTCAGTTATTCTGCGAGAATATTTACAAGTGTGAGCTAAGTGAGAACCTTAGTGACATATCAGGGCAAATAAGATAGCAATAACGTGGGCATCACGATTAGCCTTCCCAGTCTTCCTCCTCCCTCCGTGATAACAAAGGACTTTGCATGTGGATCACTGATCTCAGCTTCTGGCTTCATTGGATCAAGGTTTGTGGGAAAAGAAGGGCATGGAGGCCGAAAGAATAAAACAGAACGCATTGCTCAGTTGTTTATTCACTAGTTTATCAAGGTCCTTTCTGTGGCTCAGTGGGAAAGGCGGTGGAGAAAACAGGGGTCTCATTAGTTAGTGGATTTAGGTGAGGGAATAGAGGACTTCCCAGCTCCAAACTTCATCAATAATGAACTTCACTTTCTCTTCGTCGTAGTGGGTATCTGAGAAATAGACTCTGAGACTCCAAGACTTCCATGCAGGAAATCCATTAGGGCCTGTTTGTAGAAACAACCCCTGTTGGGAAGGTGAGGCTAGAGTCTCCACCACAGCAGATCTGGGCTGGGCCCGCAGAGACTTGTGTGTGCTACTGCCTGCTTGAATGGGCTCCATAGGGCAGAGTGATGCCCATCTCTTCAGCATCAGGTGTAGTTCCTTTGGTGCTGGTGGGGATGGGGCATTTGTAACACAGTCATAGGTAAATACTAGAAATCAGGCTCTAACCCTCAATCCCTGGAAAGCTGGTTGACCAGTAAATTCTGAACTAGAGAGAATGTTTGGATCTTCAGCACTTCCTGCCCAGATCCCTGTGATTGGTTTTTAATTTAATATGGGTTACTGAGAGGAAATTGTATATTATATTAAGAGGTCTTGTGTCACTCCAGTTATGTCCAAGTTACTAGTCTAATATTAATATTTTATCCCTACTGTGCTACAAGAGATATGTCTGTCTGGCTTTCTGAATGAGGCAAGCTCCCATGGAAGCTAAACCACCTATATGGGCGCCACCTGTTGGAATGATCTCTAAAGTCTCTGTGATGTTGTCAAAGTTTATGTACTAGTGATGACTAAGCCATGTCTGAAAAAAAATATAATTATAAGAAAACCTGAGGTGATTTAGTTAGGTGATATTACTATTCTCTGCTAATAAACCTGTTTACTTATCCCAACGAAGTAGAAGGACACTAATTATAGCATTCTTCGTTTAATAACATCATGGATAGTTTTGAAGCCAGGTTATATCATATCTCATAAGGTGGGATAAAATGTTAGCGTTACTACCTGAGCCACACAATATTTTGGGTTAAATGATTCCAGGTACTTTTGAGGTTAATTTCTAGGAAGGCAAACGGAACCAATTCCAGAGCTTGCCATTTTGACTAGTCTTGATAGCCAGATTACTCTGGGGCCTCCCATTTCTGTGTTCTGTGGACTGAGATTAAAGGCAGGTGACCACGCCCACATAGATTTTACGTGTGTTCTCAACTCTGGTCAGCATGCTTGCACAGCAAACATTTTACCTATGAAGCCATTTTTACAGCCCTTGTATCTCTTTAAGACAGGAGTAGTTCAAGTGACAGGGGACTGTGGTGGAGACATCAAAGCATGCATATAACCTCTAATTGTGTGTGTATGTGTGAGTGTATTTTAGTGTGTAATTTAATACCTTGCAAGTTGATGATAAAGGGCAAAACTTCACTGACTGTAAACTATGAATACAGTTGAAACTTATGTTTATCTAAGAGGGACTCTTGAGTAACATAGCACAAACTCCTAGGAATGATCTGGTCTTTTCTTTAGATTTTAAATGGAGCCATTCTTTCAGCAATTCAACAACTGTTTTCCCATTTCATCTTATGTGTAATTTACATGCTATTTCCTGGAGATTAAAAGGAAGAAAAAGATTTAACCTGATTTTAATGTCCAATATTCAAGTATATACTATGTTATAAGTCTTTAATTTTTGATAAGGATTCATGATACTTTAGGGAATACAGGAGTTTTAATGTCTTAAACATATAAGCCTAGATAAATGAATTTAATAAATTTGTAAACTTGAGTTTAACCTTGTCCTAGGCTAAAAATGAAGAATGGGATAAATCCTTACATATGCTTGGTTGTCAGACTTTGAAACTACGGGACCTTCCTATGTTGATGGTAGAAGCTAGTTATTAAAATTATGAGCATTTTAGAGGTTTTGCAAGATTTTCTTATTGCACACATAGAAATAAATGAATGCAATACACATTAGAAAAGAAGGAATTCATAACAGGAGATTTACAATCTTATCATGTCCCCTATAATCATACTACATGAATACGGTTTCATATCTACTTCATATTTCACACATATATGATTTTTATTTTAATTTTCCAAGTTGTGCCTCTGGAATTCTGTTTGCTAAGGGTCTTAGCGGCCACTCATGCCTTTCTTTATCAGCGGGAATATATCACTTTGTTATGTTTGTTTGTTTATGTATTCATTTATTTATTTTGCCTTGAATGGGTGTGATATCTGGGCAGCCGATTCTGGCTTGGATCAGGGCATGTAAGCTAACTCCTCATGCTTTGTTCTTGTGTTATTATTTTTGCCTGATTTCTTACCACGAGGAAGCCATACATTTTAACTGAACAGATATGAGGTAAATAAACTATTTTTTTTTCTCCCAAGATAACTATCAAGAACCTCGGGGAATATGTGCAGAGTTTTCTGGGACTCTATTAAAAATTATCTGATAAACTGTCTTTGGGTCCGTGTGCTTTGTTGTGTGGGGGCATTAGGTGGGAGCTAGGAGGCTTTGTAGATGCAGTTAGAGCTTAAACGCTGGGCAATAAACAACAGTGCGCTTTGTGGAACAGAGATGGCTGGAACGATCACTGTTAGATTCACGCCGAATTTCTCACGTCTACCTGTATACATTACACTAAGCACAATAGTAGTACCCAAGGAAGTGATTAAAACTGACTTCCAAATACCAGAAAGCAGACTCTTTTCTTTCCTTGGGAGATAAATGAAAAAAAAAAATTTGAGGAGTTCTATATGTGAATATGTGTAGAACATACTCGTATATAGTTCATGCGCTACTTCATGAAGAAACAGAGCAAAGAACACAAGAGACCTGTGAATTCTACCTCCACGTGAGAAACAACCCTTCTGTGGGGCCAAATCGAGGCCATGCTCACTTTTCAGCTGAACTCTGACAGATGTGGTGGGACCAGAACAAGAATGGTCAGTAAACAGAAACGGTCCCTTGGGAGAGGTTACTGAAACCAAGCATGCAGAGCAAAACCAACTGCTGAAGGTCAGAGAGATGTGTAAGCGGGTTAAACAGCCCTGGCTCGGACGAGGCTCCACCAGAAAACATGGGCACAAGTGTCATTTCCTTCCTTTCATAGGGGAAGACTGCAGGTACCTTAACACCCCGAATCCAGCAACATATTTTCCAAAACAATAGAGCTAAGCATCTTGTGATGCCAGAAGGATGAGGGAAAACACCACCTAGGCCCACATTATGCCACTGCCACAGCAACGGTTTTTATTTTTGTAAAGCAATTATCAACTTATGTATAAGTGATTACACCATTTGCGACGCGAGATCCTTGGAAAATCTGATGCGGCAATCAAAATATAATCGAGCTATTTTGGAATAGAAAACTCTATCTGCTCTTTGAAACACATAAATATCGGAAAATCAAACAGTGGTCCATTTAGAATTGTGTTGCTGATGGCTTTAAAGAGTTACGTTAAGGTGAATTTCTGTGCTCAATGGGAAATTTCTAGAGTCTGATACTGGTAGGTGCCGGCCAAGGTGTATGTGAGCGGTGCTGGTTGTGGCAGAGGTGGAGGGTGGGTGGGTGATTGGGTGGTTGTGGTCCTCCCACAATCCATCTTCACACTAATCGTTATTTGTAGCTTCAATTATACCTCATACACGTAGACACTATTAACTTTTCAATATGCATATATACCTGTGTGATTAAAAAAAATACAAACTCATTTAAAGTACCGTCAGCTTCACTGGAGGGTTTTGTTATGATTATTTTTCAATCTGAGGGGGATGAAAACATTGCAACAACGGACTGACAAGAGCATTTTAAATATTAAGGAGTCATGTCTCCTGGATGAGATGCACTCCCCAAACCTTTCTAGAATTCCTGATGAAGCAGTCATAATGTCACAGGGATATAAAACAGAAAGTGGTTATAATATATATGATGACATTTTCAATTATGATTGCATCCTACTATACAAATAGTTAAAACACTTGGTTATAGTACATTAAATAGTTAGGCATGATCCCAAATTAAAACACTTAGGAAATAATTAACAGACTTGACCTCTGGGGAGAGGAAGGGATGGTGTGTGAGCCAGTGCAAAGAGCCTTTTCTTATTCATTACGTTCTCTGTTATTTGAACTGCTTATAACAATGTGCATTCAAATATCATTTTTATAATCAAAAATAATAAAAAGGAAATAATCAAATAAAGTGAGATCAACTGCCCCCCTGCCCCACTGGGATCTGCGAGGATCTACCCCCAAGCCCCCTCTCTCTTATTTTTCACTAGGGTGACAGTCCAAAGCTGAGAACTACTCTTGTACTTTATCATCTCTGAAACTGCCTGCAATCATATTTAGTAGGTTCTAAGTCCATATTCTGGGCATTGGCTAGGCTGTATGCTTTCCGTTAAGTCTGGGATCACAGAAGAAATGCAGTACAAGCTCTCCTACCACCATGTGTGTGAGAACCACAGGACTATAGGATTAACCTACTGCATCTGTGACTATCTACCTAGGGTATCACCCTATGGACAAAGAGAATGAACAATTCTTTCAGCTTGTGCTAGGACACGAAACGGTTATGGGACCTTCTCCTGCTCCATATCAAGAGGTAATAGCTGGTTTATCACGGGGGCTTCTTCCCAGGATAATTCTACGGAGGTGCTGTTTGATGATAGGAATACACAGGAATCACGTGGTTTCAAGTACATTTTAACCCAAGGAGCTCTTGCAATTTACATGCAACCCTTGCTGATGCATTATGTGAATCTAAACAAAATACACCCCCACCCCCGCCCTGGAATGTCCCCATGCTAAGTCATCCCAGATTTTGTACTGTTTTGTGGCATGACATTGGAGCCGCTCGCTATGGGAAATAAAAACATTTGTACACTTTGAGGAGATGCAATAGAACCTGGATATACTATTAGGTGTTCCCTAAGGAATTTAGCCAAGTTTTAGTAAGGCATATGTGATATCGCAAATAAAACCATCACAAATCTAAGATGAATGTTTCTCACTTTCTAGACCTTTTAAGTGTAGTCTGGGGGAAATTCGATTATTTGGTTAAATAAAATTAAGGCTCCTATTTTTCTGTCTCCTGTATCTACAGTGAGTTTTTTTTTATTCATTCTAAGGCAAGACAAAGAAATGCTGGAATGGATTTTCTATCTGACAGATTATTTAGTTTAGGGCACATAGAATCCGCATGCTTTGTTTTTCACCACTGTCCTGAAGCACATGTATTTTCAGAGCCTCAGATCTGGTCTTTGAAATGCAGTGTCAAATCTCTGTGTCTCACAAACCAGCAGGCCTCTGGAAAAGGAGTCGAAAGCAGGTTTTGTTGAGGAGTCAATGCATTAGCTCCCAATTTATATGTGTGATTGGTTGCTCACTATTTCCTCATGAATTTGTCTCACAGAAATAACTCTCAGTAAGAGTATCCAGCCAAGTACAGGTTCAGAAAGGGTCTCCTTTCTATAGATGCCTTCTCTTAATTTTTTCTTTCAACAATTCATGCTCTTTAGGTCTCTAGGCCACAACATGCAAGCTGAGCATTTGAGCCCTTTATGAAGTCTACGGACTCACCAAGGTCATGGTTCACCCAGACGATTAGC